>NW_024609846.1:80285841-80714493 GCF_016920785.2 Ixodes scapularis | reverse complement strand
GGATCGGAATCGTACTCAAAATATTAAGGCGATTTCAGAATTCAAAATTGAACTGTACTGGCAGATCATTATAAAAGTAAAAGTATCAGATGATTTCATCAAAGACGTCGCAGCTATGCCAAGCTACAGGACGCAAGTATTCCTGGCGCTGCGGCGAACGCAGCGGGAGGCCTGCTGGCTCAGTATTGTACACGTCACTCGAAAAAACGAATAGATTACAATTACAATTATTCTCGCTTCAAAAGTATTCAATTACATTACTTGATTACTCGACAGGACAAATAACCGGCCGTTATTTTAATGAAAAAATTAACCGTTAGTTTTCTGATTACTTAAAATTTTTAAAACGACAGAGTTTTTTGTCAGTTGAAAAACGGGTCTTTCGTGTTGTCCATTATTGGATTAGAATCACCGCATTATGAACTACAATTATCTTCTTAATCCAGCAATTTTGATAAACCGTCCCCCTATCGGAGACTTCGTTCGAGAAAACCTGCGCGAATTAAAGGGTAAATGCAAAGAAAAAGAAGTGTATTTTTAAACAGCCTAATTGGGACAAGCATGTCACAAAATAATTTTTACAACAAAAACAAAATTTTTTACAGCGATATTTATTGCGCGGTACTGATTTTAGTTTGCGGCTATTTCGTCCGGACGTTTTAAATCGCGCGCCACAAAGTTGGTATTATACGTCACGGAGTGACATATTCCAGCCACTCTGCGCGCGTCGAAAGAGCGGGAGTTTCAAGTGTGGAGAGGTTGTGACTCCGACTAAATTACGTCCTGTAGCGTAAATATTGCTAAAAAAAAATTTTTTTTTTCGCGGAAGATTTGTTTTGTGACATGCTTGTTCCAATTAGGCTGTTTAAAAAAAAAATTTTTTTTTTCTGCAGTTACCCTTTAAGGGCGCAATTAGAAACGGGTGGGAAAAACAAAGAAGCAAGGGAGAGTAATTTTAATGCTTTTAAGAGTCGTCAGGCTACTGTTTAATCCCTTTCTAATATACGCAAACGAATAATTATGAAATTGATAAAAAAAGAATCGATTGCAAGTAACTTCAAACGAGTATCGCACACAAGTATGGCTGGCACGCGACGCGGAAGCGTTTCCTTAACATCCTTTCGTTGTCGTTACAGTTTTTCCCGAAAGACCCACCAACGTCAAGACGCCACGACGCTGCTGAACCCCGAGAGACGAAATCAGCCTGGCAGCTGGCCAACTCGTTCCAGGGTCCTTTTACGAAACGCTCTCTCAATCAGGTTTTTTTGACGCCGGACTCACTTGGAGCTGGTCTGCAGGATCTTCATGAGCTTCTCGAGGAACTTGGGCGACTTGACGAGGACCGTCGCGTTGCTCGTCACCGCCGCGTCGTCGTCGAACAGGGCCGACAAGAAGGCTGGCCAGCTCCACTGAAGCAAGCGCCACGCGGAACGGCGGGGATCGAGTTATTGCAATAAAGACACGCGTGTGGTAAAGCCGCACAGCAACCATCGTCGTCACCGTCGCTGGCGTTCGGATCGAATAATAATCTAGAGGAGGATAAGGTCTCATGCGTTTCGGTTCCTTTGGGATTGGAACACGGGCATCGATGGTCCCGATGGTACCATATTCCGGCGAGGTTATGATATTCACTAAGAATCAGGAAAACACCACTTGCAAGGTCTGTATTTGGTGTTTCCGGCTTTATTCTTGCACGAAAACACAGGCATCGCGCAGTTAATAAAAACATATAAAGTTTACGAGCACCCGAACAACTTCAGCGCGAATATCTAAGCGCGTTTTAGGAAAAAAATCGGTTCGCACGAAACGACCTTTCAGTCAATAATTTAGAAAACTCAAAAACTGAAATCCTAATGTAATGAGGTATATAGTTTATCCAGGAACTTCAAATAAATATTTATGCCAAAAAACACTAAATTAATAATAAAAAAAAAACACGTTTGTTTACGACAATATTTTATCATTTCTCGGTGCTCTTTAAAACGCAGGGATGCTTCTTGACCACGACAATAGCTTTGTGCGAGAATCCATAAGTATAAAATTTTGTCTAAAATCGTGTCCGACTCTCTAAAGACTCGAGTGCAATTTAGGTACGACGAGCGAAATAAAACTCGACGTCGATTTCTCCCTTCCATTTCTACGATCAAGAAAAGTAGTAAAGTGATCTCGTTTTTTTTTTTTTTTTTTTTTGGCATTTTTTTTTTCATTTCTTGTGTATGTGACCCCTGATGAGGCCTGCTGGCCGATTGGGTGCATAATGAAAGACTGATTGATTCGCTCAATGAAGTGTCGAGGTCACTCACGTTGTCCGACGAGGGCAACTCTTCGAGTGTGAAGGCGTCAAACTGCGTAGACTCGGGGAGCCAACCAGAAGAGCCGTCCATTCCCTGGGTGATGCAATATTAATAATATTGACAACAATATTACGTTGTTGGTGCCCCAAATAATTACATTGGTCTCCTAGTAAATTACACTAAAGCAAAAAAAAAAATGTCACAGCCCCTAAATTCAGCTGAAAGATATACGAGCTTACTCAGCGCGGTTCTAAATTTGTAAAAGAAAAGATATATTTGGAGGCACGGGACGCATACACACACAAGGAAACAGGACAACGTCATCTCAATATTTTTTGCGTGTGTGCAAGTGACCCGTATCCCGTATTTTTTTTTTTCTTCTTTTAATAACTATGCATTACCAGTTAGCCTGCTCGATGACTTTTATCACGGTTCTCCTCCTCACAAAAGAAAACAATAATTGTAAGAAATATGTCACTGTTGCAGTAAATAAGCTTTTCCGTTCATCGTGCTTTTATACAATAAGGAGACTCAATTCACTATAAACAGATCAATTTTCTTAAATACACTGAGAACGGTAAAGACTTGTTCACAGACTTCCGACCCCTTAGAACCGAGCACCTTGAAACCTCTAAAATCTCTTACGATGAGAAAATACACTGAAACGCTGGCGCCATCTATGCGGGGACCTTGGAACTACATTTCACTAGAGCGAAGGTTTGGTGGTATAAGCGAGGTAAAATGTACGTACTACTTATGAGAAATGTTCGTTTCTAACATTGACATTTTTTTTTTTCAAGCCAAGAAAGAAAGAATGATGCGCAAAAGAAATTGGAAATACAGAGCACCGCCCAGTGTTCCCCTGCTGCAAGATAGGTGGTGCCAGTGTGACTTCTCGTCGTAAGAAATTTTAAGAGGTTTCCTTGAACTCGGTTCTAAGAAGTCGCAAGTGTGTCAACGGGCTTTAACGAATTGTTCTTCGTCCGTCTTTAAAGTAAACTTTTGTCAAACGTTATGTATTAAAAAAAAATGTAAGGTTCGTTAAGGCAAATACTTTACTTTTGCGAGCGACTTAAAATGCGCCTTGGGCGCATCGAAATCCAAAGAGGGGCACGCTAATCCAATAGCAACATAGAGAACGCGTAGGGAACGCGTGATGACGAGGCAGAAAATCTCGGGCTGTCATTGGTTGAGGAAGTGTAGGTACCGACGGCCTAAGCAAAGCAACGGCGGTCTTTTGTCTAGAGCAATAAACGCTCGAACTACTTTCAATCTATTCGAGTCAAAAGCAGTTCAACTGTACATAAGGAAGTAGTAGCACAAGACTATCAAACCACAACCTGTCTTTCAATTTAAGACGTGTTCCATTTCTTCTTTTGGGGAAGTGCTTGTGTGACCGGGAGGGAGGCGGGGAAGTTCGGTTGGTGGGGGGGGGGGGGGGGGGGGGGGGGAGGAAGCCGCGAGCCGCACTTTAACACGCGAAGAGCCGCATGCGGCTAGCTCGCGAGCCTCAGCTTGGCCACCCCTGGTATAGACCTAAAATAACAGCCCCCGCTCTCGCACTATATGTCATGAGCATGGCGTTTCACCAAGTTCAACGCCACAGCGCTGCCTGTTTTTTGTTTTTTTTTTGTCTTAGGTTTCTGGTTCACCTTCTTGCAAGTTCTTGTGATCTCCTGAGACACGAGTCTGGACGAGAGAACGCACTGGCGCCATCTATCAGATAGCCGTGCAATTCAATTTTTTTTTTTCTTCTTGCGCATCTTTGTTTTTTTATTAAAAAAAAGACATTTGGACAATCCTTTCTCGTAAATTTTGGATACATTTGACCTCGAAACATACTCCAGAACGTTCGCTCTATCGAAACATAATTCCAATACGATATCAGAGATGGCGCCAGCGTGCTAGTGTGTTCTCTTGTCGCAACAGGTCACAAGGACTCAGGCGTGAGTAAACGCCAATGTGTGAGCCGGCCTTCTTTCGCTAAATAGACTGCAGCGTCTATTCATCGCCAAGTGTTTGGCAAAAAATAAAGACAACCCAAATTTTTGTTTTAGTACGTGCGCAGAGGCATTCTTCTTTTCACCTCTGCCAGCTGCTGTTCCAGGTCCACGATGTCCGAGGCCAGGGCGAGTGAATCGTTCCGCTCGTTAATCAAGTTGAGCGCGTCCGCCACCTGCAGCTTGTAGGCGCCGAGGTTGAAGGTGACGTCGAAGTACTTGTGTCTGCTCAGAGTCAGCTGGGGCTCGTCGATCTATTCCGGGTCGTCGAAAAAAGCAAGAGTTCGGGGACGGGACACGGTTGTAACTTCAAACAACAGTGTCCTTCCACCACAACAATAATAATAGCTTCAACTTAAAGAAATAGTTAAGAGAGTGAATTGCTGCAATCTACGGAGCTTGGAGCTCAGAAAATGGCAAAGCTGAAGATATGTTTAAACCACGAAACAAAATATGCCTAAATCCCCGCTTTCGCTACGCTCCCCTGATTCTCGACGAAATACGTTAGCATTTGACGCAGGGGTTCGGACTCGGAGGAGGATGGGAATTCCAACCTCGCAGCGGTCCGCATACCCTTGTGTTCGGAGAGCCAGTCTGTTCTCCCGGGAGTCGGCAGTTTCGGATGCAGCCACCCCAGCTTCCTCCCTCTCCCGCTCCCGCGACTCGTCATTTGAAGCGTGCCAGAAGAATCTTCCTCTCTTGTAAGAGGGAAAGTCGACGTAATGAACGAACGAACGAGCAGAGCCATAGAGCACGGCGGGAGGCACGCACTTCACCGCGGCCTCAGGAAACTAGTCCAGTCCAGTCCAGTCCAGTCCAGTCCAATCCATACCAGTCTAAACCAGTCGAAACCAAACCACTACCGTTCAAACAAAAGACGGCTGCATGTACAAAAGCAATAAATGTTAGCGCATTAAAAAAAAAAAAATCAGTTCGTTTTGTGACAACGGGATTGACGTTTCACATTCTTATGCACGCTTAGCGTCAGAACGTGCGCTACTTATTTTAAGTATAAACTTATTTCCAGTTTAGTTATTTTCCGAACCTTTTCCGTAGACTGCAGCAAATTGCTCCCGAGTGCTTTGCGAAAAATTGGATTCTCCAGGTTTCTTAGAGTGTGCGCATGTCTATCGCGCATGCGCCGGGTTATTGGGTGCTTCGTGCAAACGTACCGTCCCGGATGCACTGTTGGATGGGGCCGTGGATTGCCTTGGCTCGGCTAACAGCAGTTAAAATTTGAAGAAAAAAAGCTTTGATTTAGTACGGTGAATTTTCTAAAACGACCGCTTTACCGTACTTTTGTACGACGCAAAACGTTTCCTGTTACTTCTTATTCTTCGTGTTTTTCTATCGTTTCCGTTAACGACAGCGGCTCCCCATCTAAGTAGATAATTATTTATGTTTCATTTTTATTCCAGCGAGCCGCGGCGTCCGAAGCTAACATATGAACTCGACGGAGGACGGTATCCTTTCATCTAAATCTTTCAGTTAGGTAGCGCACATTGAAACCCCGAATGAACACCCACCAACAATAAAAGTAATAATAAAAACAAACGCGAGGCTATTCATATTTTTGGGGTGGGCGTTCGTTCGGGATTTTACGGGCTTGCATTTCGGTGTCATGGCTTCATCGGAGGGGCTAATTTTCCTGTCAAGTTTTATCATTTTGGGTTGGCGGTTTATTTATGCACCACGAAAGTCGCTTGTCGCAGATTAGGTACGCTTGAAGCTTAAAAAACGCAGCTGTAATTTGTCCTTCGGCGTTCATATCGGCTAACGCCGTGATCTCATTGGCCGCTGACGGATAATTAGGTGCTCAAGACTTACGGCGCCTTGACTTATTTTTTTTTTATTTCTGCGCTATTTGTGATTTTAGAAAATATATGAAAGAAAAAAGACCTTCATTTCAAGTCCGCTGCTTAGAGTGGCAGTCAACGTTTTGCTAAGAAAAGCCTATTTGACCCCGAGAAAGTGTCACTTAGCAAAACATCGGCTATAGCGACCCCTCCGTGGCTTCCGGAAGGTTCCTTTTCATAGAGAATTCTGGTAGTTACAAAATGGCCCGGCCGCGAAGATCTGCTCGAAGAGCGTGAACGATACTCTTGAAATTCCCCGTCCCGCCCTAAAGAAGCCGCGAAATACAAGATTACTTGTAGCGTGGGGGATCCCGGGCGACCGGCGGCGCGGACGCCGACGAAGGCCAAAGGGTGCACGGACAGGTCCCGAACCATCATGCCGGCGATCTCCTCGAGGTCCGGATCTTTCCCGCCGCCGGTGTCCTGTCCCATTGGAAGCGGCCATCCGTCCAGGTACAGGTGCCGCAAGACGTGCCGGAAGGGAGCGAAGCCCCTCAAATCGATGGCGTCTGCAGCGCCAAAGCCGAGAGGGCGTGCACGAGCTTCGTCTCACTCTGGAATATTTATAGAGCTTGCGGCTTTTGAACTTTGGCCCTATGATACTTTTAGGCGATCCTGAGTGTGCTCTGCCCGCAGAGCACTCGAAGCAGCGGTGCTCCGTGCTCCTTGGGGGTGGAGCACAGAGTCGGTGCAACATCGAAGACAAACTACACAAGCTGCACTACGATGGCTGCGCGGGATGGATGGGTGGATGGATGCATGCGGCTGAACTCTTTCGATCGAACGGGGACTTGAGCCACCTGCCGGTAGCGAGCGGAATTTGTAAGTAACCTCGCATTTGGTGCTCCTTGCACATACGCTGTTTCTTTGTACTTTGAGCAGTCCCTATCAGGTGTTTGCGAGTCTGGCGAGTCCTTGTGCCTTCTTCCTAAAACAGATGAACACATATATGAACGTCATTTTAAATGAGAAAAGAATGACGTTGCAATATCGTAGGCGGACGTGACGACCTTAAAGCAAATGCATTTCTTTCTAAGAAAAGAGACACGGCGTTCTCCGCAGACACTTATGACAGAGAAATATCCGTGGACACTCCTCAAGCTTGTTCGAAGCACACAAGCTTCGGACATCTATGTATGCTTTGGGCATGTCTGCGGACATTTTTTTTTTTTAATTTATGAACGACGTGACAGGACTGTCATACATGGAAGCAACACGCCTCAGATAGAATCTGTAAAGTACGTCTGGTATGGTCTATTATTTGCAGTGTGATCATGCTCCGCTGGTATATAGAGACCTCGTCGTCGTCGCTGTCAGATAAACTGGCCAAGTATACTCTGGTGGCGCTAAAAGGCCCTTAGGCGGCGCGGTCCCTGTCTGCTATTCGAGCTCCTGGCCGCAACGCATGCTCGGACTGCGCCCCTGCGCGCCGTCGATTTTCTCTCTCGGCGCGCGTTGGGGCAACAGAAAACCTCTCCGGAAAAGGAAAGGGGGGGGGGGGGGGGGGGTTAGTTAACAGTTAAAGTTTAACTTAAGTAATTAACTTAGTTAACTTAGTTAACGTCCGATTCCCATCGGTGCGTTCTATCGAGATGGAATTTACCAATGTCTTCGCAGGATTTCAGAAGTGCGAACAGCTTGGTCGTTGGCATGCTGACGTTGGCCATCAGATCCTTGTATATGCGTGCGAAATCTGCGTTCATCCAAAGAAGAAACGCCTTCATAAAACGGTGCGCCCTAACAGAGTTTTCTTTTTTAATTTATTTAAACATTTTTTTTTCGTTTTGTGTGAGTTTTGAGATAAAGTAAAACGACACATTGTACATAACAAGGCCGCAGTGATGAATTTCTGACGTCACCAACCGGAGGCTAGCGCGGCGCAGATTGGTCAAGGGTGCTACAACAGCGGAATCGTGTTCAATCAACGTTAACCCCCAAAAGCTGACGTAAAAAAAAAAAACAAGAAAAAAAAAAAAAACAGCACTACGGTTTTGTTATGCGGTACGTGTTGAGTAGAGTCGCAGGTATTTCTGGATAGCACTCTCAAAAGTTACTCAGTGTGTATTCTACTCCTTCACTATTCACTAGGTATACATCAATAGCTCCGATAATTTTTTGATCAATCTAGCAAATGGGAATTAGGCGAGCTGTATCATGTTCCAACGGTCATTCGGCCCTCAAAGGTAAAAAGACACCTACCCCGTTTGCCACTGAAACTACGCGGCGATAGGGGCGGGATATTGTTTGCTCGTCGATCAATAGAGGCATGTCGTTGACTGTACGCTGCGGATAGTGTGCCTTGCGGGCGCGTGCTCAATCTGTGCTCGAAGAGACGGCACGCGAGCTCTTGCTTGTTCCCGCTAGAGTAACCAAATGAGCAAATATTCTGGCTCTCACTATCAACGCAAAGCTCTTTCGAACGGCCTGTGAAAAGCCCCTATTGGCGATGAGATGTTTCGGTGGTGCCCCCCTATGGTTCCTATTCCTGACGTCACGACGAAGATTCTTAGAAGCGAGCGTCAAATTCGATGGTGCGTAAAAAGCGCGGTGAAAGCCCAGTCTTCCCGTTCCTAAATCAACACCGTCGGAGTTGAGAGTCTGACTTTGCTCCTATTTCTGTCGATGAGAGCACAAATCATCCTATTCAATACGTCATAGGAAGCGTTTGACCAATCGTGGAAATCACAGCAACGATTTTGGTCGCGCATGTCGCCAATGATTCAGTTGGCCAGAACTGGTGTTCCGACGGTGTTAGGGTGCGGCACACACTCTGGAACTTCCGAAGGTGTTGTGAAGACAATGCGTTCTCAAAATAACCCGCACGTGTACATCCCCCCGACGCACTCAAAGAACCAATTATTAGCCTCGTTTTAACCAATTTAAATTAATAAGAAAAGCGAATGGCATCCATTTCATATCACCGTGCGTTTTTAGTGGCAAAAGGGTTGGACGCCTTTCAGTTTAGCCGCTGAGGCTGCACATATGACCTACGGTTTATGGAAGACCGGCGATTGGTTGCACAAATCGCATAGAGGCGCATCGTGTGTGAAGGAGGTTTTTTTCTCGGGAGAATACGGCATGCCCACCCTCGAGGAACCAGTAGACGGCGCCCTCTATCTTCTGCACGAGCAGGTCCTGGACCGCCCAGCGCCTGCGGTTCGGGGGCAGGGCGTTCTGGGTCTTCCAGTTGCCGCACACGAACTCGTAGAAGTCGGCGCAGGGGTCCTTCCCGGAGCTGAACAGGTGCTTCATGTACGACGCTGCACGCGCCGCATACAGGTCGCTCTTCTTTTGAAAGCCGCCCACGCTCAAAGGTATACAGGCTGAGCAAAACGTCCTAAGAAAACTGCCCGCGTGGTCCATTCAAGTGATCTCTGAAGCGCGCCATCTAGCGAACGATGAGGCCCGAAAGAGGGTCTGACTCGGAAACACCACTCACGCGGGTGAGAAGAGGGATGACATTTCATTCGCTAAATGATTCTCCACAAATTAAGTTTCGAGTGAAGCCGTTTTGGAGCCCCACCGCTCCCCGCACTCGCTCAACCAATCGCAGCGATTGGTTAACGGTACGCTCTCCAGAGAATAGGAAGCGCCGACATTTCTTGAAACGTTATTACTGGATTTATGCAGTGATTTATTCACCCTAAGGATTCCCTCGTGTAATACAAAGGGAGGAATTCATATACACATAGATGAATTGATTGTTGTAAAATTTGACAAAATCCGCGACACACCGAAGGAAAAGGTGTTATAAAATAATACAGTTGCTGCACAGTCCACACCAACGTTAACGTTACCATACTAACAATTATAATAATAAGCGCAGTAAAGGCCACGCAAGACGCGGGTTGTTGAAGACGTTAATATAACGAGATGCCACATGACTATACTAACGACGTCCAGTGTGACTTAATTCTGCGCCAAGGAGAACATAGCGGCGAAAAGAGAAGTGTACGGCACGGACAAAGGGGCGAGCGTCCTCACTCTCGCTCTCGCAGGACTCGTCGGCGCACTGCATGGCGTGCAGCCCCGCGGGGACGTCGGCGCTCTCCTTCGTTGAGGCCGTCGGCGCCGACGGGGCCGCGTGGTGCTTCACACGCATCGTTTTCGGGGAGACGTGGCCGCGGTCGCCGCCTCTGGTCGCCCGGGTAGGCGACGGGAGGATTCGCTTCGGGCCTGCGCACGTACGAGAGAATTGCCTCAAAATTAATAATAATAATAATAATAATAAAGTTCTCTTTTTATAATATTATTATATGGGTTACGCCACATCAGATTGAAGCAGCTGCAAGTAAAAATATTTAGACTATTTGAATTGCGTCGTTGCCGCACCTTGTAATTAGTTCTATGATTCGTACATAGAGTCTAATGGTGAATTCTGCTCGCAGATCTCGAGCGCTCCAAAAGCGCTCCATTTGGAGCGCGCATATTCCGCTCGCAGATCTGGCTCGAGCTGGTCATCTTCCTCTCGTAGATCTCTGGCAGCGCTCGCTCCACGGAGCGCCCCAAACCCCGCCGAACTTGCTCTGCGGGGTTTCACAGATCTCTCCGGAAATTGGCAGAGCGGCCCACGTGATTTCCGTCTAAATCGGCAGTGCGCATGCGCGCCTCCCGGAGAGGTTGGAGAGCTCGGCGGGCCGGTCGGGCCGTCGAGGTGGATCTGTGCGGGTGGGTCGGTTGTTTACGCGGGATTGTGACGGCTCGAACGCTTCTACCTCGCGTAGATCAGGGATGCAAAGCCGGGACTGTGGAGCGTGGTAAATCGTAAGCGCTGACATTTGTGATCGTGAGAGGAAGAACCACAGAAAAGCCGGAGGCAGACGCAAGGTTAGGCCTGTTCATTCTGCAGCCTATGATTGTTTACCTTTTTACACTGCATTCCGCCGGAGTTTTCCCGTGAAATAAACCAAGAAGTGATTAGGCAACGACCGCGCAAGCGATGGTTTTTTACTTCTGTGTTCATTAAAGTCGTACCAGAAATGTGAACTCCACCGCTAGCAATCGCTGTCCGTGCCCCGCCGCTTCGAGGCGGCCGAAAGGTATGTGACGGTGCCGAACGCGGACGTTTTCGTGATTTGTGACATGGGCGCTGTGGTGCGTATAGTTTCGCCCGGCCTGTGTCGCGTGTTATTTCTGCAACTAAGCAGTGACAGTCGTCACTGGTCGTCGGAAAGATCAGCCGGCTGAGGCGTTGGTGGGCTTGTCAAGTTCGAGCAGCGGCCATTTTGAACGGCGGAGGGGGAAGCGGTGGGGAGGGGTATGGGGGAGGTCGCTCCAAAAATGCAAGTTTATCTTCCCCTCGTCGATTCGGAGCGGGTCCCACGGAGCGGAAATTTGCCTCCCTCGCGGATTTTGGGAAGCGCTCCGGATCTACGAGTGGAATTCACCATAACAGTGCAAGGCTTAAATAAGTGCTCAAAGGAAAATACATGAAAATCGGAAAGCATACTACACGTGCAAAAACAGGTAAATTTTTTTTATAAACAAAACAAAACAAAAACGAGCCACTGATTGCAGAGAATGCACCGCACGAAACTTACACTAAGTTTTGTTGAAAGCTTTTGTTGGTACAATAAGTACTGCACGCGTTTTTTTTAAATTTTATTTTGACACTTACAAGTTATTTTTACAAGTTAAGGCTGAGACCCTACGGTGGCTAAGACTTATTCCTTTATTTATTTATTCATGGTACCTCAAAGGCCCAATTAAGGGCATTACATGAGAGAGGGGGCCGGGGGAAGGGGGGGGGGGGGGGCATTCAGCGTAAACATCAATCGAATAAAAAAAACAAATAAAAAGTCATGAAAAAAAAACACACGCAAACACACAGAAACAGTTTGGCTTACAGGGAGAAAAAAAAATGCAAAGCGAAACTATGTAGCTAAACGAAAACGCATGTGAAAATGAATTTATAATGCTAGCATGCGCGACAAGAACTCAAAAAGGTCGTGATTCAAAATGAAGGATTACAAACGATTACAGTGAAAACAAAAATATGGACTTTGACGCAAAAATGAGAGTACAAAAGGCATCAGAACAGCAAAGCAGCAAGGTTCAGAATGCAGCCGGGGATTATGGTGGAAAGAAAAAAATGATTAGAAAGGACATTACGAGTCATTTTTTTTTATCAGGTATGTTAACAATGGCTTTGGGAAGACCGTTCCAGTTCTTGATTGTTTTAGTGAGGGCTGCGTTATGAAACGCGGCTGTGGAACCAAAGATGCTTTCGAATCTTTTGCTAACATTTTGATGATGAAACATTATATTCGGTGGTACTAAAAGTAATGAGCCTGATTGACCGGGATTAAAATGCAGCCGATGAAGTAGACAAAGTAGCGAGGTTAGACGGCGAGTTTCGAGGGGGTGAAGAGAGTCGCGTTGTTTAATGAGAGAGACGCTAACAAATCGAGAATAAGGCGATGATATGAACCGAGCGGCGCGGTTTTGGACAGATTCTATTTGATTAATTAGGTACTTCTGATGACAGTTCCAAATAAGCGAAGCGTACTCAAGTTTAGGGCGAACATAAGTATTATAAGCTAGCTGACGTAAATGGGCGGGTGGCGGCCTTTGAGTTTCACTTTAAGTAACCAAGAATGCGTGAGAAGTCAGCGGAAATAGTGTTAATTTGAGGTGAGATGTATACCGAGGTACTTGTTAAAAGGGACAGAAGAGAGGGGAACATTATTTAAGAGATATATAAAGGACGAGACTGAACGCTTTCTAGTGAAAGAAAGCAGATCACATTTAGAGATGTTAAGTTGCATTTTCCATATGGTACACCAGTCAAAAACCCTTTTAATATCATTCCGGAGAATATCATGGTAATATGGATTGTTACTTTTTCTGTCCAGCACAGAGTAGTCAGCGAAAATTCGCATAATAGATGACACAGTAGTTGGAAGATCGTTAATATAGATGAGAAAAAGAAGGGGCCCGGGAACTGGACCCTGTAGGACTCCAGAGGTCACGTCAGTAGTGTAAGATCGAAAATCACCAGTTACGGTAAATTGCTGTCTAAAGGTAAAAAGTTACGGATCTAGGAAAGTGTTAACGAATCTTAATTAAGAGCGGAAAGTTTGGATGTTAGGCGACAGTGGGGAACGCGATCAAATGCTTTTGAGAAGTTTAAGAAAATAAAAAATAGCGTCGGTTTGAGAGCCAGAGTCCATACTAGCGCGTAGGTCATGAGTGAAGTCGAGTAACTGCGCCCCACTCTAGTATCCTTTACGAAATCCGTACTGATGTTTAGAGAAAAAGTTGTTATTTTCTAGATGAGACGCAGAATGGGAGAATACTATATGCTCTAACAATTTTGACACAATTAACACTGGTTGGGGATATGGGACGGTGGATAGTTACGAACACTTTTGAGTCAGATCTAAAAATATGAACGATCTTCCCAAGTTTCCACTCAGCGGGAATGCAACAGGATGACCATGATTGTTGAAACAATAGGCGCAGTATGTCATATGAGATGGCACTGGCGTTTTTTAAAAAATATTTTTGAACATACGCTGTTGGCACCCGAGGATGTAGAGATATCAAGGTTATTTATGAGTTTGTTGATCCCAAGACTTATTATTACAATGGGCGACACTTATGAATAATCAAGGTATGCCACAGACGGAATATTGGATTGGTCATCCTTAGATTGCGACACCGATCTCTGTGGCTGAGAAACTGTGGTATGGCTCGTGGCACCTATGTTTCGGCTAGTTCCCAGTGCACCTTGCACGGTCACCACGTGCTCTCGAGCACGGTACCCGGAGCCAGCGCTGCCCGGTTCGCGCGGCTGCTAAGCAAGACAAGCAAGTCCAGCCAGTCCATCTATGAGAGGATGTCAAGATAGGAAGCTTTAAGCTTTTATTCTTTGATGTGGGCTTCTGATCCGGGATGCAGTAATTTCTATATGCTTTCGTGCAAGACATCACGAAGAGAGAAAAAGATCTTGCAGCCTAAGTTGCTAATTTTTCGCGAATTAAAAAATAATAATTGCTCGGCATAAACGTTCAGCAGGCCTTCCCTTTCAAGTCACAACCACAAGGCACAAGCCCCACAAGGACTTCTGCTCAAAAGGTAGCGATGCTTGGCGATTGATTCATCTGATCAATACGATAACAAATGAAAAGCCACTGCATGTTACATAATACTGTTTTAGTGAACAAAAAGTTACGAATCAAACTAGTCGGTGATAGTTGAACCTATCTTAAGACAACACACAAAGTCTGGAAAAAAACCAAAGGACTTTGTGTGTTGTGTCGTCTTTCCTTCTTCCCCAGTCTCGGGGTTTTGTCTTAAATACTGTCTCAAAATAAGGCGCCGAATTTTTCTAAATAAAAGTGGCAAGATCAAAGTTGTGCCTACAAACAACGGTATTTCTTGAGGTGCCAACTAAGTTATGTAGTTTGAGTATATCTTTGTGATAACTATATTCGATACTTCGTCGCGCCTTTGCCCCTGCACACCGTATTCCCATAAAGTGTAAAAAGTATGTTGGTGTTTTGATCTCAAATCAGGCATGGTTTGGGGTCCATATCTGAATTTTTACAAAAATATACAATTTTGGTTCTATTTTTAAAGTCAAAGACAACGCAAACAGCTGACTTGACGAATTTTTTTTTTAAAGTTATTTATTATCGAAGTGGCCGAGGCCAGAAGCGACGTTTCTCCCACCTGTCGGGGATCGCAAGTTTGACCGCTCGTTATTTTGTCATTTCTCAAGCAATTGCACAGGTACTCTTCTGTGGTACTTTAAAAAAAAATGAATTTTATTATGCTAAAGGCAATAAAAATAAAGTCTTATATTTTAGAATAATAAAACAAAATGTCTAACTACCTCCCGTTGATGATTTTCAGCGAAATTTCGCTAATTCTTGCGTGAGGCCTATTTATGATATTTTAATGACATCGATATTACCAGAAAGCTGGAATGTAGCTATTTTTATTTAATAATTTCAATATAATGTGTACAAATTAAAATCTGTTATATACATTTGAATAATTATTTTATCGATAGCAATGTATGATCGTGATCAATCATGAAACATAACTAAAATATATAGCATCTTGCGAATATAACTGGAAATAAAGCGTGAATATTGTTAAATGTGCTTTGGAAAACGGTAAGCTTTGTTGCGGAGTAAAATAACTTTTACTACGCAGTGCGCACTATTTGAGGTATTTTTAAGCTTACGTACGTGTTAAGTATTCATTCGAGGTAATTCGATGTCGGGACGGCGGGCTCTGATTGGCTCTGATTGAAAGATATTTTGTAGACCTCGAGGCAGCTTGCTTTGAAGTCTACCCACTGCCCTTTAATCAGCGCCAATCAAAGCTCGACGTCCTGACGTCACCACAACTCCTGCAGAAGGAGCAGACGAACTTGCTCTACGCATAGCTTATAAACAAAAGTCCGCCAAGCTTGCCGTTTGCGCGGTCGTTCCTTTCGGAAATTCTCCCAGAACATGTTACCTTATTTTAATGTAAAAACTACAAATTGGGCTCCAAACCCGTGCCTGAACTGAGATGAAAATTGCAACTGCTTAAATTGTCTTATGAGAATAAAAATGTTATGAATATTACTCCCTGAAAGTTTTATGCCGATGCTATGGGGGATAGCAGGGAGCTGTTACTATCGATGCGCCGACAAGCCTAGCTCAGAATTTCGCACATTTGCAACTGCCCCTTCTCCACCCACGCTAGGCCTAATGACTCGTTTAAAGGGGCCCTCCAACAGTATTTGAGCGTCGACTTTTTTTTTTGCGGTTTCTACACACTAGTGGTCCCGGAAACCCAGTGGACAACGAAAGAGTTTCAAAATATTAGCGCATCATATTTTAATTTGACAACTCGGAAACACCTCCTCCGACGGTGGCGCCGTGAGGTGCCGAATGCGCGCGCATAACGGCGCTCCCTTTCACTATACGTCACATTCTCTGGGTTTCGTGATTGGCGAGAGCCGTCCCAGGAATTTTGAAGCGAAATAAAGTATATCACACGTTAACCGTCATTATTTTTCTAACAAGTCATTTTTATAGAGCTAATAAAGTTGCAAAGTAAAGTTCAAAAAGGGCGAAAACAACGCCTTGTACGCCTCGGATGGATGGATGGATGGATGAATACGGCTGAGCCCTTTGGATCGGGCGGTAGCTTACGCCACCTAGCCATTTTGTTTTACCATTTAAGCTTAGAATATTTAAGTGTGAAATCTATATTCACTCCGCAGTGCAAAGAAAGTGAGGCTATGAAACCCCCTTGCCATCAGTGAATAAGAAAATACCTAGTTTTCTCTCGATTTCTGCCACCATTCACTTAATCTTTGCTTGGTAATCCCTGCAGTCTTGAAATCCACTCTCCCTTCGCTGTCTCTAAAACCCAATGACTTTATTAAATCTATGTTGTCTTCGGTAGGCTTAGGGTGAAGCCCTTTACAGTCGAGTATCAAGTGCTCAGCCGTCTCGTCCTCCTCTCCACAAGCAGTGCACACTGTATCAATTTCCTGGTACTTCACTCTGTATATTCTGGTTCGCAGAACACCCGTTCTTGCCTCAAACAGCAATGAGCTTCCCCTAGAATTGTCATAAATGCTTTCTTTGGCAATAACTCTTTTGTTTAATCTATAGCTTTCCAGAGCCGTCTTTGTCTGCATTCCCTCTAGCCACCGATCTCTTTCTGTGGCCTTAACTTTCTTCTTAACTGAGACTTGCTCTTCCGTATCTTCGCTATAGCCCAAAAACTTTCCTCTTAATTTCCTAGCGCGCTGTCTCCACTTTGTGTCTACACTCCTCATGTATAAATAGCTGAAAACCTTTCGTGCCCATTGCTCCCCGTCCATTTGCCTCAACCTATCCTCAAATTCTACCTTGCTCACCGCTTCCCTGCTCTCAAATGATGCCCATCCCATGTCTCCTTGCACTCCCTGGTTTGGCGTTTTGCAATGTGCCCCCAAAGCCAGTCTACCTACTCCGCGCTGTTTTATTTCTAGTCTCGCATGCACTTCGGATTTCATGCACAGCACTGCGTTTCCAAAAGTCAAGCCAGGCACCATGACCCCTTTCCAAATCTCTCTCACCACCTCATACCTGTTGTAATTCCAAAGTGCTCTATTTTTCATTACAGCTGCATTTCTGTTGCCCTTACCTATTATATACTTTTCATGGTCTCTGAGATATTCTGCACCATCACATATCCATACTCCTAGATACTTGTATTCACTCGTCAGAGCGCCATGCACGCCTCCCAGCGACGTCCGCGACGTACCATCGCGAGCAGACGACAAGCGATCCGTGCAGACAGCGCGCATCGTATTTTCCCTTGTGCGCCCCCGGTCCCGGTCAACTAAAAGCAGTAAGAGGAGCCAGGGGAACCCTTATTTTCTTTTAGTGCTGTGACGGACTTTTCACTGTTCGAGTGAAGTGCGGCGACGGGACCCAGCTTATATGGTACCGAACGGTGCCGCTCACCAGTATGTACCTCCTACTCGCCGAGGTGGCTCCGGTGGCGGAGTTGCGGGAGACGAGTCTTCCGCGGCTGTCGAAGCGGACTGAGGCAGAGACGCTGCGCTTGCGTGAAGTGTCCTCGTACGGCGCGACGCCCAGATCCGCACTCAAAATCTGATAAGCCCGCTAAATTCATCGATGATGTCAACCCGATCCCAAAGCTACGATGGTTGCAGCTAGGCCTAATGGCCGACGAGCCGACCGGGCCGACAGGCTATCAACCAAACTCGCGTCCAATTGGCCAACCGCTTTGCTCCAATCGCCAAACTGTTTCATTTTACGTCATGAAGCGCAATGTTTTGCTTATTTAAAGTTGTTTTCTGCAATATTTAATTTGCTAATAACTCACAAAATATCGCGAATTTCTGTAATATTTTTTTCCCTCGGTGTTCCTGCTTTCATGGAGCTCCGTTTAAGCGCGAACTTCAAACCGGTCAAAAAACTGTTGGTGGGCCCCTTTAAGACTTCTGATCTTTGTTTCATCTTTTTGTAAAGTCAAACTTGCGTACACCCCGGGAGAGTACAGTGTTCCCTTAATTTAATGCCGCCAGGAGATGGTTCGTTTGTGGCACTCCTTGTGCTATTCGTGGGCCTATTGGTCGAATTGCGTGCTGAAATCGCGACTCTCCGATTGTTGTCGAGCTATCTACCTAACTTGCCCGAATGAAAGCCAACTTTTTCTAAATAATGTTGGCATGTAAATACGGCAGGTTTGGGGCAATGTCACGCTAAATCTTGGCAAGGTCGAAGTTAGTTTTCCACTGCACTGCAAGCGAGAACCGGCTTTCCCACGTCGACATGTATCTCTCGTTGTGAAGCTGCTAACGGTGTATTCATACGACGGAAATTTTGTTTCTCACAGAGAGAAGAAAACGTCATCGCGCTTTGAGGTCACGTGCATCACATTATGGATTCTAGCTTATCCCCGTACTCCGCCGAGAGCCGAGGACTGCTCCATTGTTCCCGCGAGAAAAGAAGATAAAGTCGAAGAACAACTTCGATCGCGTGTGCAAAAAGCACGCGGCAAGCCTGAAGTCGTCGCATTCTTACACCAACAGCATCAAAGTTGACAGTTTGACATTTCTCTTGTGGTGTAATCACGAGGGGGAGATTTTTTATCGTAGAGGAATACACGTCACCGTGTGTTGAGATTGTGTGGGTCACGTCACGGACGCTTGCTGATCCCCGTACTCTGCAGAGAGCAGAGGACAAACTGTACCCTTCCTACAGATTGTCCCATTGCTCCGGCGAGAAACGAAGATGGCGTCGAACGATGAGTTTCATTAGCTTGATGATGTGCGTGAAAAGCATAATGAATGCTAAAGTCGCTGCATTCTTAAACCAACAACGTCAAAGTTGACAGGCCGACGCTGCTCTCATTTCCGCCGATGAAAGAAAAAGCCTAATTCCGATGTCAGGCCTTTTAAAACACCCCCCCCCCCCCCCCCCCAAAAAAAAAATAAAAAAATACTCGACAAATTGCTAATAAAAATTAGCATTTCAGAGGCTTCGCCCGAAATAACCTATATTTTTTTTTTTAATAAAATATCGGCTCCACGTGTCGGAAGTTCTTTTCAAATTCTTCCTTTCTGCTTTTACAAATTTTGTAATGGGTTTACACTTAAATTTGCAAAGCAATTTTTAATCACACAATAAAATAATAAGCGTTAACTCGGAGGTTTCAAACAATCCATATAAATTTTTACAACAAAAACCAACATAGAAAAAATTACGCATTTGCTTTTTACCTTTGGTTATTTTCGCTTCAGGTGGCTCCTTGGGAATAGTCTTCCAGGTCTCTCTCCGCTGTAGGCTCAGGTATTGAGATCGAGCGTCTGGAAACCACATTAGGACCAGTGTCAGCTTACACATATAAAGACTCGTTTCGCGTACACCTTACCTCTTTTGAACTAAAAAAAAAAAAAAAAAAGAGACTGTTTTGTGACGGGTTAAATAAAAGTCAAAAAGTTGCTCAGCCTCTACATAGCACGAGCTCATTGTCCTCCGCCAGGTTTTGGCTGGGCGTGCGACGAAGTGTCATCAAAAGTAGAGCTCTCGCGTTCGAGGCTCAGCATCTGCAGTAGGTTCTAAACCTGTCACCGACTATATAGTATATCGGTAGGGCTCCGAGATGGAACTGCCGCCAGATTGGTAGCCAACGTCTCGCTCGAAGGCTTGCCTCGGCGTCTTGGCGAAATGTTGGCGGCCACTATAAAGATTTCAGGAGATGGTTCCTTCGCAAGGCCTTGCTACACTATAAAGCGGGTTATTCATATTGCTATACTTATAACGCCGGTTTCTCATAATAAGTAGAAGCTCGTTGATGCAATTGTTAGGAGACGGCGGTAAAATAACCTAGAAACATCCGGGAGAAGGGAACAACCAACGCGTAACCAAAAAAGCTGAAACAGAATATCTGAACTCTCAAATGGTGAGTAATTTCCGGATATACCTCGATCAGTGTGGTGCGACTTCTTAAAAGCAATTCCAAAGTAAAACGGTAAAACTTTGTGACTCACTACAAATGTAACGGAATATATTAGCAAGAATGTAACTTTATTTCTAGATTAATTGTAGCCATTCTTGCAATTGGGAGTAAATGACCCCTTAAGAATATATTTTTAAATAATTGCTGGCACATGTTTAATTTTATGACACAAAGTAGAGCCCCCGTTGATACGTTTTGCAAGTAAATGCAATAAAAAAAAAAGAAGCACGATCCGGGGAAAACGTGAGAACCGCAAATGCTTTTGGGTAGCAAGAGATGAGGCAGGATGCAACTTTCACGCAGCTATTGATTGAATGAAGTTTATTGTAGGGGTGGTGAGCCACTCCTCTCAGGAGGTGGGGGAGGGCTTGGGAAGAGGCGAAATAGGGGCACGCAGCTCTTTTTACAAATGAATTTCATGGCAGAAGAAAACTACCATAATTACTTAAACAGTGATCGACGTTTTTTTTAGAGCGCAGCTCTTAGGCGTCCGTTTTCCGGCTTGAACGGTGTCGGCGTAACCGTAAGGTCACGTGACCCCCAAAGTCACGTGACCCTCCAGGTCACGCGACACCCCCTGGTCACGTCACCTCCCCCCACGTCACGTGACCCCCCAGCAGTAGGAGGGAGGTGGAGGAGGGAGGAGGAGGTGAGGGGAGGAGGTGGAAGGATGAGGAGAAGGTGAAGGAGAAGGAGGGGGTGGAGGAGGAGGAAGAGGGGAGGAGGAGCATCAGGCAATCACGAGCGAAGAGGAGGGAGGAGGGGTATACCTTCCCCTCAGTACCCTTCCCTCCTCCTCCTCCTCAAAAGCTGCACTCCAATTCGGTGTCACAGGGAGTTGTAAACGGCTTTAATTTTTAAATCACAGCTCTTAGGCGCCCGTTTCCGGCTTGAGCGGCGTCGCCGTCGGTTAGCCGTTGGTGTAACCACGCGTAACCCTCGTGAGGGTTACGAGGGTTACTATCACGAGGGTTACCCTCACGAGGATCACGAGGGTTACCCTCGTAACCCTCGCGAGAGTAACCCTAGTTACCCGCAAAAGGGTTACCCTCACGAGGGTCACGAGGGTTGAGAGTTACCCATGAGAGTTACCCTCACGAGGGTCACGACAGTTACCGTCGCGAGGGTCACGAGAGTTACCCTCGCGAGGGTCACGAGAGTTACCCTCACAAGGGTTAGTATGGTTACCCTCACGAGGGTCATGAGAGTTACCCTCACGAGGGTCCGGATGGTTACCCTCACGAGGGTCACGAGGGTTACCCCCTGCTAGACATTATTAGAGACGTTACTAGTGCTCTTTAATCTATGTACAAGTATTTACAGGAGATGTGCTCTTGCAACAGACCGGGCATCGGCAGCTAGTTGGGCTAGGCCATCAGTTCCATTGCAGTGATTTGCTCGCGCGTTGTTCTCGAGACTGTCTGTTGGTTGTCGTCGTCGTTAGTCCGACACCAGACGCACACGCGCGAACAAGATGATGTCTGAGATGCAGCATTCCTCCCTCCTTAAGGTGAATATCGGTCAACAGGTTTCTTGGGTCTTGTCGACCGCCGAACAGCTGGGACGGCCTCGTCTTCCGCTGCGTCAGGCTGCGCTGGTGCGGCTGCATCTTGATGGGGTGGTTCAGGCGTCTTGCTCACCGGTGGCGTCTTGCTCACCGGTGGTGCAGGTGCCGTGCTCTCTCTTGGACGAATTTGGTCCATGTGCCGTTTCAGCTCTCCTGCTGACGTCTTGACCGTGATCATTCGGGAACCCGTTGTTTCTTTAACTGTCCCCGGAAGCCACTTTTCCCCTTCCCCAAAGTTGCGTGCCCAGACGGAGTCGCCAGGGCAAAGCTTACTCGCAGTATCTCCCTCTGAGCAGAGAGGAAAAGAGACAGGAGGCGGAAGGCAGGTATCCAGGCGGGAGCGGATTTGGTATCCTAAAAGCCGCTGGGACGGAGATCTTGCATCCTCCAATGGCGTCCTACGGTAGTTGAATAGCACCTTTGCGAGGCGCATAGACAAACTACCGGTCTGAAGTTTCTTGAGACCCTCCTTGATGGTGCGTACGGCTCTCTCCGCGAGGCCGTTCGATTGTGGGTGGTACGGAGCTGTGCGCAAGTGTTTCACGTTGTTGTTGGACAAAAACATGGCAAACGCTTCGGATGTAAACTGAGTGCCATTGTCACTCACGATGGTTCTCGGTATGCCAAACCGGCTAAAAATCTCGCGTAATGCCGTGATTGTGGACTCGGTCGTGGCATGTTGCATAGCGATTGCCTCTATCCACTTCGAGTGCGAATCCACCGCAACCAAGATCATCGCACCGTTTACTGGACCAGCGAAATCCAGGTGAACACGCGACCAGTTCTCCTGAGTCAAAGGCCAATTAACAGGAGTCTTCGCCGGCGGCATCGACCTTGCTTGTACACAGGTGTGGCAATTGCTCGCCAGACGTTCGATCTCACCGTCAAGTCCAGGCCACCACACGATTGTACGTGCGACAGACTTCATTGCTGAGGCACCCTGGTGCGTCTCGTGCAGAAGCTGCAGCATCTGGTCTCGTGCGGGCTCAGGAACAATGACTCGGTGGCCCCAGTAGATAAGACCTTGGACTACGGTCATTTCTAGCCTCCTTGGTAAAATACGCTTGCATGCGTGGATCAGACACTTTCCTCTCCCGAGGCCAACCTCTGAGAATGTAGGACTTCACCGTACGGAGGACCCCATCCTTCAAGGTCAGTTGGCGGAGCACTTGTGACGAAAGATGAGTATTGTCGAGCTGTTGAAGCGAATGGACATACTCAGGTAGCTCATCGGTTGCTTCCTCGGAAGTCTCCAGTGGAAGTCGACTGAGTGCGTCGGCGTTTTGGTTGTCTGGCCCAGGCTTATACTCTATCCTGTAGTTGTAAGCTCCCAGCAGCAAAGACCAGCGCTGAATCCGAGCCGCGGCCATGACTGGTGTCGGGCGGTCCTCACGAAACAGTCCAACCAAAGGCTTGTGATCTGTGACTAAAATAAACGATCGACCAAGCAGATAGTCGCGGAACCTAGACACTCCGAACAC
Source organism: Ixodes scapularis (assembly GCF_016920785.2). Classification (NCBI taxonomy): domain Eukaryota; kingdom Metazoa; phylum Arthropoda; class Arachnida; order Ixodida; family Ixodidae; genus Ixodes; species Ixodes scapularis. The sequence goes on along the minus strand of NW_024609846.1, from coordinate 80,691,306 downwards.
CAACGCCAATGCTTCACGCTCGAGTTGAGAGTAGTTTCTCTCGGCCTTTGACAGTCTTCGGGATCGGAACCCAATTGGCTTGTCTATGTTTCCAACGCGATGCGACAACACCGCTCCTATTCCGCACGGCGATGCGTCGCACTCCAGGCGCAATGGCTTCGCTGGGTCGAAGTGCGTGAGCATCTTTGCTTGTCGCAGTGCTTGTTTTGACTTCTCGAACGATTCTTGCTGCTCGGGACCCCAGGTCCAGCGGCGATCCTTGGCTAGAAGGTCGTAGAGTGGAGCGAGCAAAGTAGCCATGTTCGGAAGAAACTTGCTGTAGTATGTTAGAAGCCCGATGTAGGAACGTAATTCGCTTACGTTCTTAGGACTTGGAGCCTTCATCACAGCATCCAGGTTCTTCTCCAGAGGCTGCAGTCCGTCGCTGCTGATCTTGTGTCCCAAGTAGAAGACTTCTGGCATCCGGAAGGTGCACTTGTCCTTCCTTAACTTGACGCCGTTTTCTCGGAAGCACCTCAGAACCGCCTTGAGGCTCTTTCCACCATCTTCTTTCTTTTCTGCCACCAGGACATCATCCAAATACGCCTGCACGCCTGGAATACCCTTCAGCATAGTCTCCATAGTACGCTGAAAAATAGCGGGCGCGGAAGACACTCCAAACGGCAGACGGTTGTAACAAAACAATCCTCGATGGGTATTGATGACCGTCAGTTTCTTAGCCTCTTCGTCAAGGGGAATCTGATTGTAAGCGTCGCGAAGATCCAGCGTGCTGTACACGTCTCCCTCGCTGAGAGCGGCGAAGAGGTCATCAATTACAGGTAGCGGATATTGCTCTGTAACGCATGCCGCGTTCACGGTTAGCTTGTAATCGCCGCAAATTCTGACTGACCCGTCCTTCTTCGTAACCGGCACGATCGGGGTTGCCCACTCTGAGTGTGAAACCGGAGACAGAACGCCGTTCTTCACTAGCCTGTCGAGCTCGTCAGAAACCTTGTCCCTCATAGCATACGAAAGAGGTCTAGCCCTGAAGAACTTTGGAACCGACCCCTCCTTGACATACAGGCGGGCGGATGGAATCTCGAACAGTCCTAGCGTTGGCTCAAATACCTCTTCGTACTCGGTCAAGATTTTATCCAGATCCTCCCCTTTACATTGGCTTTTCGCGTTTGACACACTGAGAACAGGAGTCCCCAAGTTGTTTAGTGCTTGGATCAGGTCTCGGCCACACAAACATGGTCCTGGCCGGCGAAGTACAGTCATCGACGCTGTGACAGTCTTGTCGGCATACGAAACAGGAAGCGTGAGCTTACCGGCAATCGGCAGTGGCCCCAAGTAGCAAGACAACTTCAGGGTTGACTTCTCCAGTCTTGGCCAACTCTCCCTGTGCTGGTTGTAAACGTCCCAGGATATCACGCACACAGGTGATCCCGTGTCGATCTCCATGATAATGTCGACTCCGCCCCAACAGAACTTGCGCCGAACTGGACCGACGATCTTGTTCTCCTCGATCGGATTTTGTTTCAGGGACAGCAGGTGCGAGGAGAATGCTGTGTCGTCGTCCTCAGCGGAGTTTTCGGTTAGTGTGAACGTCCTCTGTTGTCGCTTGCCCTTAAAGCGACACATTATTGCAATGTGTCCCTTCTTTCCACACTGGAAACACTTCGCATACTTGAACGTGCAGGCCATCTCGGAGTGTTCCTTGCTGCCGCACCGTTCGCACGCTAGCGATGGTCCACGTTCTTCCTTCCTGTACTGGCGTGACGGTCCCGGTCGTTGCTTACCCGCCAGTTTGTGCAGTTCCGGCTCTGACTTCACGTCTGAAGGCTTCATGAGTTTGACACCTTGTCTCGCCGCCTCCGCCGCCAGCACGATGTTCTCAGTTTCCTGCAATGTCAACTTGGGCCTGGAAAGTAGTGCCTTCTGAACGTCGATATTTCGAATTCCGCACACTATCTTGTCTCGTAGCATGCGGTCTAACATGTCGCCGAAGTTGCATTTATCGGCCAGCTGCCGCAGTTCCACGATGAATTGCTGAGCCGACTCTTCCTCTTTCTGAACCCTCGTGAAAAATTTGAAGCTTTCAGCTATCTCGTTCGGTCTCGGTGCGTAAAATTCCTCGAGAATTTCAATCGCTTGAGAGTAGGTTAGTTCTTTAACCTTCCTTGGCGCGCAACGCCCACTCAAGATGTCGATTGCTCTTGAGCCCAGTGCCGAAACGAGAAGCGCTCTCTTCTTTACATCGTCCATGATGCCGTTTCCCTCGAAGTAGGACTCAATGCGGATAATATACGAAGTCCACTTATCTTTCGTCTCGTCGAACTGTGGTACTTGGTACGTCATCACCGCAGACTCGGAGTTGCGTCCGTTGACTTCAGAGGGTGGTTCGGTACTCGTCGCCATTGCTAGACATTATTAGAGACGTTACTAGTGCTCTTTAATCTATGTACAAGTATTTACAGGAGATGTGCTCTTGCAACAGACCGGGCATCAGCAGCTAGTTGGGCTAGGCCATCAGTTCCATTGCAGTGATTTGCTCGCTCGTTGTTCTCGAGACTGTCTGTTGGTTGTCGTCGTCGTTAGTCCGACACCAGACGCACACGCGCGAACAAGATGATGTCTGAGATGCAGCACCCCCTAAGGTCACGTGACCCCCCGATGTCACGTGACCCCCCGCCGTCCTATCCCTCAGTACCCTTGAATCCTCCTCCTCAAGAGCTGGGCTCTAATCCGGCGTTCATTTTTTTGCTTCGTTTTTAGACCCATTGTTTAAATTTGAAGGTCCACCAATAGTTCTAGCCAAAAAAAGTTAACGTATGAAAAGTGAGCAGCACCTCCGAGCCCGTTCGGCTCACCCAGCCGGTCCCCCGCATTCAGCCGCTGCTCCTAACACGCCGGTGCCAAGAGGGGAAGCTCGACGCGATGTCCACAGCGGTGCCGGGCGTGTCATCACAATTCGCCGAAGTGAAACTATGCGGAGCGCAACATCGTCTGCATCTTGCGCGAGGGTTGCACTGACGTCCCATGAAGCGCTGGGCGTGGCTAATTATGTTCACGCTTCTTGCTTCGTTTTTTTTTTAGTTGTTTTCGGCTGATGTTTTAATCTCATTTGCTGCGGAGCGATCATAAGATGCTCGGAGCTTGAGTTGCCATGCCTCTGAGGAGACTATACGGGGAGAAACTGAGAGAGAGGAACGTCACAGCGGCGAGCTCTTACTAGAAGGATAGTGGGCAGACTCAAAGACCGGCTGCCTTTGTCTTTACTCACTTCAATGTTCGAAGGCCAGTGTTTGGCCTTCGAACGCGTTCGAAGGCCGAACACCGGCGTTCGAGTGCGAGGAGCAGACGACGCTCTTGTTTGCTCTGATTGGAGGAATACTGTGGGAAGGGGCAAAGACAGCTGTGTTTTGCGTTCACCTACTAATTCGTCCAATCAGAGCTCGGCACTCTAACGTTCCCGCGCACTCTCATCTCCTCCTCTCCCTCAGTTTCTCTAAATATGGGGGGTCACGAATACAGAGCTCAACAAAAGTTCTCTCGTGCGCGCGTAGGAGAAAGATCATTTAAAAAAAAGGGGGGGGAACCAGAAAGAGAGGAGGACGTGAGAGCACGTACTGGCATTGCTTCCTTTATACTAGAAAGCCAGTCAGAACCCAAAGAAACGCGGTCACAGAAAAAGGAAAAGGTGAGGCGGAGAAAGAGGATGCGCAATGCATCCTGGAGCGATCTTTTTTGGTGGCGCCACCACAGCGCGAGCGGTCAAATCCAAAAACACTCGTTTTTTTTTTTTTCGTTTTTTTCTGAGAGGAAAACTATTACGTCGGCTCACATCATTCTTCTCTTGCTTCGTGCAACGGTCGCCGAACCCTTTCCACCACCGCGCATGGGAGAGGAGAAAAAAGGGGAAGAGGAAAAAGAAATACAAATGCATGATGATAATGCAATTAACGCAAAGGTGCAAGCCAGCTGGACAAGTATAACGATAGTAATCCCTGGAGAAAGGGAACAAGGGGAAGAAGGACAAACACAAATCTGCGAACACAGCTACGTGACTGGTGAGCGACTGAAAAAATCCGCTTGATCCCGGGTCTGCTCTACTGACGTCTAACTCCTGGTTAGTTCAGTTGGTAGAGCACTTCACTGGAAATGGAGAGATCCCTGGTTCGATCCAGGACCAGGCGGATTTTTTTAAGTCGCGCACCAGTCACGTAGCTGTGTTTGGAGATTTGTGTTTGTCCTTTGTCCCCCTTGTTCCCCTTCTCCAGGGATTCTTATCGTTACAGATACGTTTTTGGGAAGAGACCGCTAGATTCGCTGGCGCTGATGACAGATCGTCCCCTGCGATACCATAGCGTTCGCCGCTCTGCCGCTTCTCCTCTCTCTGTTCCGGCGACCGGGCACTCTACAGTTCCGTCGTCAATTTGACGGGCTTTTGAGTATATAGGAGGCTATAGTGCTGGAGAGAAAAAGGGGGATCGGGTGGCGTACTGGGAAAATTTAACTGAGTGAATCCAGGGGGGGGGGGGGGGGGAGGGGAGAGAGAGTTCAAGGGCCCTCATTGGCTTATTTCGAGCACGACACAATCACCTAGAGCTTCCCCCGGATTTCCAGAGAAGTAAATAGAAATATTAAGTAGAATAGGATTTTAGGTTAACAGGCTTCGGTGCTGCTAGAGGCCGCTGCCGTTGCTATCAGCAGTACGCGTAGTACGCGTAGTACTGACGTCACCGGGCGCTCTATAAGAAGAGCACCGTCATACGCGCAGCCAGATCGCTGCCGGCCTCTGCGGAAATAAAGCTGTTTCGCAGTCCTTCCTTCGTCTGGCCACTCCTTGCACCGCAGACATAACAACTGGCGACGAGGATGGGATCAACAAAGCCAAGACGAAGGTGAGAAGCCTTGAAGCTGCGTCCAAACAGACAGCGAAACATCACCGCACGCCGCTGGGTACTCGGCGACAGCAAGTTTCTCAAGATGGCATCCTCCAGACATATCGGCCAAGTAGAAGCCTTCGATGAAACTGTGAGTGACTGGCAGTCTTATGAAGAAAGGTTGACGTCCTTTTTTCTGATCAACAAAATACCTGACGACCTCAAGGTGCATGCTTTTTTAAGCGTTATTGGGCCTAAAACGTACAGTCTCTTGAAGTCTTTGACGGCACCTGCCAAACCGTCAGAAAACACGCTAGAGCAACTAACCCAATTGCTGCGAAACCAGCTGTCACCGAAAGTATCAGTGATTGGAGAACGAGCGAAATTCCATCGCCGTAGTCAGTTGGAACACGAGAGTATCGCACAATATGTAGCGGAGCTCAGGAAGCTCTCTCAAACCTGTGAATTTGGCGGTTTCCTAGATAAGTCGCTGAGAGATCGGTTCGTGTGCGGTTTGTTCCGTGCGGACATACAGCGGTATTTGTTTGCAGAGGATAAAACGTTGACATTTCAAAAAGCCGTTGAACGCGCACTCGCGTTAGAAGAAGCTAAAAAAAATGTTCAGGAGGCGCACGCAAAAGAAAGGAGCGATGACTTGCACAAGATGAGTACCGAAGATTCCGCGAAAAGGAAACAGTCGTTCGAGTGTTATCGCTGTGGCTCTGATAAGCATTTCGCCCGGGCGTGTCCGCACATTGCAGATAAGTGCATGAATTGCGGCAAGAAGGGTCACGTTCAGCGTGCATGTCGGAGTGCCAAGAAGAAGACTGTTGGCGGAAAGAAGTGGGTCCGGACTCTTCAAAGCGACGACACATTCAACGTCAAGATGCTGTCACCGCAAAGCCGGCGACCCATCACCGTCGACGTGGAAGTTCAAGGAACTTCCTTGAGCATGGAATTGGACACGGGAGCCACGGTGTCCATAATACCGAAGCAGCAGTTCAAGAAATTTCAGCCTCCTTTGAAGCTTGAACCCACCGAGCTACGCCTCAAGACTTACACCGGGGAAGTCGTGCAACCCTGCGGTTTCGTCAAAGCGTCCGTAAGATACAAGGATCAAGAGGACGTTCTACCGCTCTACGTAGTTGACCACAATGGCCCGCCTCTTTTGGGCCGCGAGTGGCTCACACGTCTTCGTCTGGACTGGGACAACATCTGCGGCGTACACGAGCTGTCGGACCCTCATCGGTCTGATGCAAGCAAGAAGTACGAGGCACGCCTAAAAGAACTTCAAGCCAAGTACAGCCGCATCTTCGACGGCACCCTTGGCAAGATAGAAGGTGAGCGAGCCACTTTATTTTTGAAAGAGCAACGTCCGAAGTTCCTCAAAGCGAGAAACGTGCCTTACGCACTCCGGTCGGCCGTAGAGGAAGAGTTGCAGAAGCTTGAACAAATGGGCATCATTACGCAAGTGTCAACCAGTGAGTTTGCTACGCCTATTGTACCGGTAGTTAAAAAGGACGGCACCATACGTGTGTGCGGGGATTACAAAACAACGTTGAATCCTGTCCTAGACACGGAGCAGTACCGCCTGCCCAAACTTGAGGAAATACTAGCTGCGCTCGCCGGAGGCAGATACTTTTCCAAGCTAGATCTTAGCAGGGCATACAAGCAGGTAGAGATGTCGGAGGACTCAAAAAAACTTCTCACACTAAACACGCACAAAGGGCTTTTTGCGGTGAACAGACTCCCTTTCGGAGTAGCGTCTGCGCCCGCGTTGTTCCAGCGCATTATGGACAACATACTTAAAGGACTACCGGGTGTCATATGCTACCTTGACGATATTCTCGTCACGGGAGCAACCGCTGAAGAACACCTCAGGAACCTTGAAGCCGTGTTTTGTACATTTCAGCAGAAAGGTGTTCGCGTCAAGCGTGAAAAATGTGAATTTTTCAAAGAAAGCCTGCAGTATCTGGGGCACATTATCAGCGAGACCGGCGTCAAGCCAAGCGAGGAAAAAGTTCAAGCGTTGCTGCATGCCCCAGCGCCTACTAACATCGCACAGTTGCGTTCACTGCTTGGACTGATAAATTACTATGGAAAATTCACGCCACGGCTAGCAACGCTGGCAAAGCCTTTCTACAGGTTACTACAGAAGGATGCTCCCTGGTGCTGGAATCGGAAATGTCAAGATGCCTTCCAAGCCATCAAGGAAATCTTGTCTTCGACGGAGGTGCTGGCACACTACGACCCGGCACGCCCGCTGCAGTTATCCTGCGATGCGTCTGCGTATGGTCTCGGCGCTGTGCTGTCGCACGTCATGAAAGATGGCACGACGCAGGGAACTCACAGTCCACGAGCGGTGCCTGATGCATGGAATGAGAGTCGTCGTGCCCCCGAAACTTCAACAGCTGGTCCTGGAGGAGCTACACCAGGGACACCCAGGAATAGTGCGGAGCAAAGCACTCGCCCGAAGCTACGTATGGTGGCCCTCCTTGGAAACGGACTTGGAGAACCAAGAGCGGCCCCACATGGTTCCACGCAACAGTACTGCAGCGGACGGGACCAGTGTCCTACGTGGTCAAGGTGCGGACACCGGATGGACTCCGTACTTGGAGGCGACACAAGGACCACCTGCGCTCAGCGTCTACTGCAGTGACAGCGCCGTCCCTTGTGGGGGAGGACGATACCGACACCATCTATCCTGCGTCTGAAGCCGACGTACCACCTCCGTCTACTGTCTCCGCAAGACAAACGGTGCCCGTCACCCCCACTAACGCTGCGCCTCGGCGATACCCACAACGCCAGAGAAGACCCCCCGATCGCTATGAAGCCTCATGACGTTCCAAATTGCGGTGGAGGAAGTGCTAGAGGCCGCTGCCGTTGCTATCAGCAGTACGCGTAGTACGCGTAGTACTGACGTCACCGGGCGCTCTATAAGAAGAGCACCGTCATACGCGCAGCCAGATCGCTGCCGGCCTCTGCGGAAATAAAGCTGTTTCGCAGTCCTTCCTTCGTCTGGCCACTCCTTGCACCGCAGACATAACAGGTGCTTCAAGCAAGTGTTGTCGTCTTGCCTTCGGAAAGAGCGATCATAATGGCCGGGAAGGCCATGATGACGAGGACGAAGGAGACGCCGCCGGCGAGGGCCATCCACCACGTTGCCTTGTTCGGGTTCCTAATGGACCTCCCCCCGTGAAACGAAAGGAGGACATTAGAGTCACCACAACACGAGCTCATGTGTTCGCGACGAGAGCAATTTTGATCTCGTTCACGCTTTATCTCCTTCTCGTTCAATGTCTAAAATGATGAATGCGTAGTTTCGGTAAAGTGCCTACTCCGCTTCTCTTATTCCGAACACAGAACAAATGACCGATGTCGCTTTACAGTCGCTGACAGCTTAAGAAACATGAGGAGAGACGAGTCTAGAGCATTTTACTTTCTGCTCTGCAGCCAACGAGATTTTGTCATTCGCCGATAAGTGTGCCGAAGAACGAAAGATTAGGACACGTCTTGGTTTCTTAAAGACCGACGACCAGTTCGCACTTTCCACTTTCCCCCGCTTCCTCCTCTCTCCCCTTCTACCCTGTCCGCCGTTGCCTGTTTCCTCCTCTCCTAAACGGAGGAGGATATTCTGCCTTGCAGAATCGCGTGTCTGGTCGTCGGCTTTCAAGCTTCCACTGACCATGGTTAGTCGAAGGCAAAGAGTTTCTCTAGTCAGTGGCGTCACCTCGAGGCGGTTGGTAGAACGATCTGCGCGTTTCCCACATCTGCCGCTGCATTGGGAGCTAAGTCATCACTCCGGGGTGGTCGACGCGGCGGCATGGGTAAGCAGGAGACCCCTGCAAAACGTCGGGATGTCGCAAATCGAGTTACCCAGGCCTAAAAGCTAATTGTTAATATTAATAATAAATCTTTATTTTTTCGTGCCCACAAACAATTGTCAATTCTATAATGTGGTGCACACAAAGCAAACTAAAACGCAGCATTATATCGAGCATTAAAATACACGTTACAATACAAATATAAACAATAGATGACAGGAACTGAAAAGGCTACACAAAACCCGCCTTGCAATAGGTAGTTCGAAGACATCCACTTTCGCACTTAAAACATAAACTGGTAACAATTACAAAAAAAAAAAAAAGTCAAGATGAGCTTTATTAAATGCTAACTTAATTCTCGATAGATCAGACACAGATGGGTAAAACGTCAGCACATTCCTGCTGACCCTTGACGAAACATGAAAGTATAAAAAACGCAACATATAAATTGAATTTACTTTCCGGTGTACAACTTTGCCAAAAAATATTTAAAAAAAATCTTTGTTTTTGCCTCCACACGGCGAACTTGTACAACGAAAATCGAACAAGTAACGTTTCATAATCGTAAAAATATTTTATTCAAATAGCTTTAGTACACTATTCTCATCATTCGTTTTTGTATATTTTCGATTGCAACAGCCTGTAATAAAGTTAATGAATTCCAAATGATTGAGCCAAATTCTTATCTTGACCTAACGTCTTCAACGACTGGAGTAAGCAATGGGGCATAGAAAACTGCCGACGCAATCGCGAAATCATTCCCAGTACTCTAAGGGCTGCATTAATGGTTAAAGGTGCGTGATTGTTAAAGAACAGTGAACCATCGATGGATACACCAAGATCCTCGATAAAAGGAACCAAAGGAATCGGAGCCTCTCTCAGATGATATAAAAAAATAAAATTCGTCGAGCTTCCTGAATAGCACAATGGATTTAGTTTCCTTAAAGTTAAGTGACAAGCAGTTTTTAGCACCCCATTCAGAAACACGTTCTATGTCAGCCCGGAAACGGAAGCCATCAGTCAATGACTTCACACTTATAAAAAGTTTAAGATCACTAGCAAACAAAATAATTTTTGCATCGGCAATACAGGAAGGAAGGTCATGTATAAACAGGAGGAACAAGGAACAAATGTGGTGATAGACAGAACGTGGCGATAGATAAAAGTATAAAAAATAATACTTACCGCACCTCTGTGTGACCATAACACTCTGACACGCAGATATGGAGTTCACTCTCGTCAAACAGGCAGAAGGGCTTAGAGCAATAAATAAGTCAGGATACCGTTCAGGACAAGAAAATTATCCACCTATCCCCCCCCCCCCCCCCCCCCCCCCCCTCCCCGGACCCTTCTGCTCTCAACTGGCCGCCACCATGTTGTACACTTTTTTTTTATTAGTCGTTGCGATTTTATCAAATACGTGACGTATACGCGAATGGGCAGACCCCTGAGTCACTTGCGCCCAGAGTTTCAAGCTTTTTGGAGCGTTAAAGTTAGCGTTAATTTGAGGCATGCACGACATATTTTGAAGCGAGGTACTCGAATGTGGAGCTGCTAGGCAACAATTTAAACATACTTCAGTAAAAATGAGAAGCTTAATACAATATGGGCATAGACTAATGCAACCGTAAGACGCAATTAGTTGTATCTTTCTCATCGTAGAGCGGAGTCTCATTCTCGAATATAACCTCCAGTGAATTCATAATGTACAACGTTGTGAAAACTACATGGTGTGAGCGAGTGTGTGAGCGTGCGCGCGTTCATGTCAGGCCTGCTCAAAGCACTGTGCTCGATCTTGTAGTTCCTTTTCCAACGCGCTGTGGACATAGGCTGGACGTATATTCCACAAAGTCTCTGGCGCTTCTTTCTGCGAGGGTGCTTGCCTTTTTTTTTTTTTTTTGCTCTTGATTTGCAAGGGAATGCTTGCAATTGAGGCTCAAGACGGGCTCGTGCAGCAATGCGGACCTGGAGCACTGTGATAGTGCTATTTATTTTAGCTCGGGTGAGCTGCGGAAACTACTCTAGCCTTGACAACGTCGCACGGGCCTTGACGGCGTTGTACATTATCATGCTAACCAGGCACGTAGCCAGGATTTTGGTCCGGGAAAGGGGGGAGAGGAGGTCCCAGAAAAATAAAAGACTTTTTTTTCTGGGGGGGGGGGGGGGGGGGGGGGGAAGGGGGTGGAGGGGCCCGGGCCCGGGCCCCCATGGGCCTCCCCCTGGCTACGTGCCTGATGCTAACGTTCCTCATGGTATGATGGTGGCTATTCGTCCTAATGTTCTTCCTCCAAAGCACCACTTCCACAGCGTAAGCTTAGCACTGTGGATAAAACGCTAGCTGTAGGTATTTCTTCAGCATGCTGGGCTACAACGATTGAGTGCAAGTTATCGATACCGGTCAGTCAAATGCCCCGTCCAAGATTAAAATATACATTCTAACGCTCGAAATAACATCACGGTGCCCGCATTGAAAAAAAAAATCGTACTCATTAATGGCATTAGGGTTTATCGTGTTACCTTCCGAAAATATCAGGAGAGAAAGTGTAATCTTACCACTCAAGTGCTTCGACGTCTTCTTCTATCACTATTGCGTATTTCTTGGTGAAATCAGGGATCGGAGAACGTGGAGCGAAAGCTCGCGCTGCAGAACCCAGGGATTTTCGGTTCAGTCCCCACCATCACCGATTCGATCTGGATTATCAACATCGGTCGTGTATTAGTGATACATGCCCTCTCTAGATGACTAGTCTCTGCGATGCAAGTTAAAGCTCTCGCGCTCGCATCCGCACTGCACCGGTGAAAGCTCTAAGAACATGTAATGAGCTAAACCTCCTCAGTGTGGTGGTTTCCAGGGGGCGCTAGTTCTCAGTGTAGAAGAAAGCGAAGTTACAAGTGGGCATTCTATTCTCAAAACAAAACCTTTGGGTAAGTACACACACACACACACACAAAAGAAACGTTTGGAAAAAGCAACAACAACAAAATACTTTTGCACTTGAGTGGCCTTCCTTTTTTAATATCAAGTTGACCTTCAGCAAATTTCCTTCTTGGACATATGTCAGCAACTCAAGGACAGCATCAACAACAACGAGATTCCCGAATGGTGCTGAACTGACAGGTTCTGAGAAGACTTGAGAACCGCCGCAAGAACAGAAATTACAATCTCGAGCGGACAACGCCCATCACAATCAAGATGGACGCCGATACGGAGGTGTGAGTAGACACTTTGGTTCCATTCGTGTTTTTTGTAACCAGTGTCTGGAATTTTCGAAGGACGGACTAGTACTAGTATTAGTTTCTTTTGGCTGAAGAGAACCGCAGCGACGCAGAAAAGCAAGTACCAGCCTACAGCATGAGGGCCCGCAGCGCCGATTATTTAACAATCTTGTGTTTAGAATTTCGTATGGACCAAATTAAAATCAGTTTTATATTAAAAATGGACCATACCTATCGTTGGATGACTTCAACAAGATAAACCAAGCCTAGCCGTGTGCTAAAGCAACGTTGGCTAAAGGCACACTTAAATGGCACCCTGGAAGGCTATGTTGCACGTTTTGGACTCCCAGGAGACTAGGGAAAAGGAAGTGACGTCAACAACGCTCTTTGGATGTTGGTTGGTGGAGTCGCCGATGACGCGTTGCGTGGTGCTGCTCAACATTATTAGATTAGCTCAGTTACGGAACTGCTCATAGGCGCCGCATACACGAACAGTACCCCCCTCACTCACCAGGACTCGCCAAGCGTCGCTCGACGCGCCGCCAGACGGCTGCTTTGGTAACTGAATCAGGATACGTACGTTTCAACGTTACTAGAAACGTAAAAACCAACGGAAAGAAAACTCTTTTTGTAGTAACTTTTATTGGAGTTTAGTACAAAATGGGGGGCACCTGTGTTTTCTAAAATCTTTAGTTTGCCAGGTTTTGCAGTACAATTATTATTGTTTTCATACAACCATGCCTCAGCGGCGATTTAGGCTCATCTTAACTTTTTTTTTTATTTACAAGAAACCCTGCAGCGCCTAAGCATTAGAGCAGGGGAGTGAGATAATAATACAATCAGAAGTCAGTATACGTCATCACAGTACACTTCAGTAACGAAAAAAGAACAAGAAATCCACACATTATAATCTTTTTGTTTTTTGTTTTTACAGTAATACAATATCAGCGGGCACACACGTTTGAACTCATCATCACAGGATGTTTACACGTCAACATAACACTCTTCAATAATGCATGTACAGATTCACAATTCATTCAAGAGTTTTAAAAAAGTTTCATTATCAACCGATACCATATCTGCAGGCATTTCATTTCATTCGCCTATCGCTCTTGGAAAAAAAGAAAACTTCACGTAGTTTCGGGGCGTATTCGTGGCGCGCCCGCTGGGGACACGGGGGTGGCATCCCTGTGACCGTTCCCATTGTATCTGTTTCGGCTCCGAAATGGCCGATTGAAGCCAAACTAGATGTTACGTGCAGTTCCTTGAGTGACCGCTGCAGGAAAAATGGCGGCGTTGTGATCACCATTTGGCGCTACACGTGGGCTCTTGGGAACGTATAGTTATGAAACGAAAATATAGATGGCGCTTCGATCGACGTTTAGCGGATTAAAGTGAGTGAGGGGGGTACCCCCCTCCGCGGGAGTTCCACAAGTGAGGTAATCTAATAACGTTGGTGCTGCTAAGATACGTTCATTCACACCTACGTCATTTCCTTCTCCCTAGTCTGGGGTCCAAAACGTGCAACATAGCCCCCCTAATTAAAGTCAGCAAAAAAAAAAAAAAAAAAAAAAAAAAACGCTTGCGGGTTTTTGGGAAGGGACATGACTGCCTGGAAGACAAAACAAAAAGCTAACAGAGTGAGATTAAAAAGGGAGAAATTGAATGATGCACGGCGCAGTAAGGTGATTTTTTTGACCGCTTTCTGCTTCTAAGAGACGCTGAAGGCAGCATAGCGGCTTTTTTTTTTTCAAATATAATTAGCAAGACGGCGAGAGCTGCCAGAAATCTATACTTTGTTCACCTTAAAAAGACACTGCAAGGAAAAAAAAAACATTTTTAAATGGCATATTTAGACACGTATTTTTGTATATTTTTTCCACTAAATTTTTTTTTTACAATATTTACGTTGTTTGACTCAATTTAAGTGCAGAAGGCGGAGGTCGCAGCCCGCTAAGCCCCGCCTCGTGTTTGCAAGGTGCTTACATCTCTCGTTGGCTGGACAGATGATCGACGTGTGAACTGTCGGATGTAAATTTGTACCTCCGTGCGATAATAATATTTTTAACGACTATTTTTTTCATGTTTGAGAAGCAAACAATCAAGATAGAGTCATTATTGTTTTCAAAGGTATTCTAAGATTGCTTCTCCCGCTTTGGTTTGAAACGTTAACAAACATGGCTCCTGGCACCTACGGAGTGTTGAACGAGCGAAGCTCGTTGAGCTCGTCAATTTCAGACTTGGACGTAGTTCAACTACTCTACTCGAACTACTGTAGTTTAACTACTTTTCCGAGTAACTTGGTAACTTTCAATTACAACTTCATTTGGGTAATTAGTAGTTTAATTGAACTATGTTTTTCAGGTAACTTCTACTCAAATTACTAACTACTTTCGAAATTTAATCCTGTTTTCTTTTTCATCACAAAAGTTTGAGTGCAGAAATAAATAAGACGGTGGCAGATTAAGTGGTATTCACGAATAAGGGGCCCCCTCACATTCCGTTCCCACGCACTTACACTCGGCAGCCCTAGAAACTGCATCACAGGCGTCCTTGGACCAAGGTGGCAACGAACCGCCAAAACATAACACCGGCGCGCAAGAACGTAGGCAGAGTTGCTTAACAAGCCTTGGACGGGTGTTGACCTTATCCGGTAATGCACGCAAGCGCCGCGCCTCCAGCTCCAACCGTGGAAGACGGGGACACTCCGAGGGTTGTTGTTGCTTTCATGTTGTGTGCCTTTAGTGAGTTCTGACTCAAGTGGTAGGATCCACGGTTTGCGCCACTGGAATGACCTCGCAGCTGGGCGCCTGTTCACATGGTCGCCTCGTCGTCAGCGCATACTCCCTTGCAAAGCCGGACTCCCCCGCGCACAAACGCAGAAACGGATAATCCGTTCATGGGAGCACGTTGCCAACTTCCAGCTGCAACTGTACGAGCGCCGATGCTTGTTCATGTAATCCTTCGCAGCCTTCCGACCTTCCACGCCAGGGAGACCTCCTCTTTGTTGAAAACGTTTTACTTGTCAGGCGTGTCAGGCGCGTCAGGATACCGTAGTCACCAACAAGGATTTCGAGTCACCCTTGGGAGATCCTTTTGTTGGACCCAACGTCAACGGCGAAAAGCAATTTTTTTTTTCTGTGGCGTAGCTATTACATCGCAACGAGACGCGCAGTCGTCCGGATGATCTCATCGTCGTGACGCGAGACTTGATCCCTTGACGGTCAGGTGCACTCGCTCGGCGAAATCTCCGAACGTCGTGAGAATGAAGAGGGGCCAGTCATAACAATCTCAACTTGCTGAAGAAAAAAGAAAAAAAAGAGGAGAGTTTGTTATGAAAGACCCTCTAGCCGAAGCAAGCCTCGCATGTTTCGTCATAGACACCAAAGATGCCGACACTCGCTTACCCGACCCTGCACAGCCTGCTTCTGAAACTGAACGCTGTCTTTGCATCCAGCGCCACGGTGGAACGTCTTCTTAGCTTGACCGAGGAAGTCATTAGAAGGAAAAAAGGAAAACTCTCCGATAACAACTTTGAAAGACAATTGCTTCGGCGAGCGAATAAACTATTTTGGAAGTCATAAAATGACTACGTTTATTTCCGGCTCCCATTGTTTTTTACTGATCAGAACTTCTGTTCATTTTGCTGCCACAAAAACATAAAAGTAACTTCGAAAGTAACTTCAAAGTAATTCGCTACTTTTTTACAGTAGTTAGTAGTGTACTCAATTACTATTACAAATGCGTAATTTCTACTTTACTCCAACTACTTTTGGCGTTGATACTCAGTAACTTAACTTAACTACCTTTTTTGAGTAATTTGTACATATCTGGTCAATTTCAATGAGTGCGAGTGGTTTTGAGTCTACAAAGTTGTTTAGAGGACGATCTCTTCAACCGACGTAGTTTACAGGAAGCAACTACCGCAAGTACGCGCCTTCGTAAGCGCTGTGCGGATGCTTGTTCTCGTAGCGGGACTGGCCTGAGCCCAGCGTCCCAGATCAACTATTTTGATCGATCTGGCTTGATTTCTTTCTTTGCGGGTGTTGATGCTGAATAAAGATGTTGGTTCCCGTAAAAGCGGCCCCGCTGCTCGGTGAATTGTGCAACCGTCGGGATTGCGACCATGGTTTCAATACCGAGAATATACCTACACAGGTAAGAATATGCGAGCCGTTTGGTTGGAGGCAATCGGGCATTCGGCTCGCATCAAGTTTGTCTAGGTATGTTCCCGTCCTGCAAGCTTTCAAGTTTTGCAGGGCATC
Source organism: Ixodes scapularis (assembly GCF_016920785.2). Lineage (NCBI taxonomy): Eukaryota > Metazoa > Arthropoda > Arachnida > Ixodida > Ixodidae > Ixodes > Ixodes scapularis. The sequence continues at coordinate 80,675,133 of NW_024609846.1, read as the reverse complement.
TGGCCTCCCCAAGCGAATACTTTTACGTCGCGTTTGAATTGTGCGTCATGGCGCTCACTCCAGTTGCTCGCAAAGGCCATGTGAAAAAAAAAAAAAACAAGAACAGTAAAGTTGAATATAATGGATATTTATTTTGTTGATTTTTTTAGTTCTCTCAGTCGCTTATTACGGACATCGATAGACGCTGACAGACGCTTGTATTGTACGGAACGCTAGACCTCCGCTTTCATGGTCGCGTCTTCAGAGAGTTGCAGAAGTATATAGACGGGGATGAATAGCAGACGGACGGAGGCGAAACGGACGGCGACGCGCAGCTTTGTCCGTGTCTCACGGCATTGTAGACCACGATAGACGGCGGGAAAATAGCAGACGATGCCGAAGGCTCCCGCTCCTCTGCTCGCACGACTGGCAGGCGGTGTTAGAATTTCAGAGTATGTAGGCGCACCGGGTGGCGCGAAAGGGAGACACTACGGGCGTTAATCTGTTCGGTAGAGCAGCCAAGCCAGTCCAGTAGTGATGGGCGAGGCCACTGATCTGTAGGCCAGGATTAGAGCGGGTTGCGGCCTCCATCTAAATTGCGTCTAACAACAAATAAATATTCAGAAAAAAATTTTCGTGCAAAATTTATTTAAAAAGTAACGTGTCCCATTTATGCCCTTTAAGAAAATTAACTTTTTTCCCCTTTCAGTGTCCCTTTAAGTTGAGACGGAATAGCTGATGCTACGAGCTGACGGCAGAGCCGTATATACAGAGGGTTTGTCATTCATTGGGAAGTATGGGAGGCAAAGGAGAAGGCACCATTGGCCGAAAGCGGACTGGGCGTGTTCCAGGGCGTCTTCACAAATTCGAATCTGGCCAACCAGAAACCTAAAATAATACCCTGGCGGTGGTCGCGAGAAACCAAATAAGTGCGTCAGAGTAACTTTCGGTGACGTGATGTTTCAATCACGGTCAAACCGTAATTGAAACATCACAACCGATACAAAAATGGTCTACGGTCGTCTATAGAAAATTATATGGCACGCTATCACACCCTATGGCCCTCTATGGTCGGTTATAGAAATCCATAAAGACAGCTACCAGCCACCTATAGAAAATCAACCAACTAGCCCAAACATACCGTTTTAGCGAGCTTTAGTCCGAGAAGGACGCGTTTCATTTGTCTCGCAGGATGACGCTACCGGAGCAAGAAGTGCAGCACTTGCAGTACTACTGCATGACCGTGGTCGTCGCGTCCGTGCTGCTCTTGCTCGTAATGCCGCTGGCCTTACACCTAATACGGTTCAACGGTAAGCTAGTATGAAAATGACACTCTAACGATCTGAAAAAGCAAATAGAACGACGCCAAACCGCCCCGTCATGGTGCTTGTTGTTTTGTGGGTCTGCTTATTATTGGCCAAAACCAATCACGCAGAAAAAAAAGAAAAGAAGGAACCGCAACATAGTTGCGCATTTACTTTGGGTGATTGGTTTGGTCGGCGACAGCAAAGGCACGGAGATGGCGATGATGATGATGCACTTTTGGCGGTGCTTGATTGTCTCCATCCGATCGTAGAGTTGGCTGTAGTCGGACTTAAAATGAAACGGAGTATGGCACGTGGTGCGCGCACGAACGTTGTCGCGGATGATGAAAACGGGCTGCAAGTGTTATCACTCACGGGCAAATTTACAGCTTCCCTTGGGAAATGAGAGTTGGGTCGGACGGAACACTCCCCATTTTTATATTAATAAGTTAGCGTTAGTCTAGCTACATGACAGCGAAAAGCTGACGCCGTCCGTCTGCGGACAAAACAGTGGAAAGGGAAGCCGGCCACGTAGAGAGGAGCAGAGTAGCGAAGGACAAAGGTGAGAGGGAGGTGACGTCACGAGGCGGAAGCCAATGCGCACGCGGGAAACCTGTGAACGGCGAATCCAGCGTCAGGTAGCGGATGCCGCTGCTAAGTGTGCAAGGCGCGCGAGCGAGACAGAAGAGCGGAAGCAGCGCCTAGCTCGGCTGGCCGAAACGTGGCCAGCCGAGCTGGGCACCGAGCGTCTCGGATGCTGAAAGGAGATTGCGATACTTCGTTACCACAGCTACGCCGTAGCCGACGTGATCCACTTCAGGAGAGAGCATCTACTCTTCTACCCGTTCGGACGCGAGGTGGATATTCTAGACGACAACACAAAAACTAAAGGAAGATCCATCGGTGGATCCTTATGGAATGCGTTAGCATGACTCTTGGGAAACACCGAACACGTCCCCCTCTGGGAAACGGTAACGCTGACCCCTTCGCTTTTCTGTTTTGGCTTTCTCTTTTGGCATTTTCTTTAGCTTCCTCTATTTCTTGCTGCCTCTTTTTTGCTTCGTTTCAGGGTCAGTGTTAGCGTTCCCCAAAGGGGAACGTGTGTGGATAGTTTAGGCGGCAAAGACCGTGGTTGTGAGTGCAAATCCTGCCGGAAAATTTCTTCTTTCTTGTTTTTCTTTTGATGGCTCCTTATGGGCACATATCCTTTGCATTACTCTGGTGGACGTAACTTTTTTCGGTCGCGCTTTCTCATTGCAACCAAGTGTGGCAGTCCAACGTTACGCATTTTTATGAAATTCGGCTAATTTCTGTGTTAAAATGGTGACAGAAACCCCCGGCCCCTAAAGATACGTAAGAGCTTCACGTGCCTGGGAGGAGTCATTTCCGCAAGCGCATGACCGAAAAGACACCGTGGCGCTAACAGATCAGCTCACGTCTATTTGCGATTTGTGCTGCCTCAATAACCCCTGACGTCCCATCACCACGCGGCCTTGCCATTTGCTTTTTAGTTTGAACTTAAAATTTGTTCGGAAATAGGTCGACCTTTTATGGACAGACAGGTGTGTCTACTTACCCGCAGAACCCAAGGAAATAATCATAAAGGCTTAAAAAGGAGCCGCCGAATGGAAAAACTAAAATAACGTTTTGAAAAAAAAAAAAAGAATGCGATTCACTTAGCTTTTATTTCTGCGCTCCGGCGTTATCAATGCCTCGTAATTGCCGGGCCTCTTTCATAAATTGCAATGGTTGGCTCTTCTTGAGCGTTGTAGTGAAATACACGCGCAGGTACTGTTCATAAAGAGGTCGACCCATTTTCCAATAAATGCGGCAGGTAGCGCGATTTCCTTGCCAGCCTAACGATGGCACTGAATACCGCGAAGAAAAATATAGGTGCTTTTAGCAAATACAAATAATAGCATGTTCTGATGATAAACTACAAATCTGAAAGAACTACAACAAAAGTTATAATAAACCAGAGAAAAATTTAATAAGCGCTTTCAGTGTGCGATCAAAACGATAAGAACGCTTTTCATGTAGTTCTTTTGTTCTTGTTATGTTTTTCTTCACATATTTATATGTGCCAATAAACTTCTGTCAGCGCCTGTGAGCAACGTGAAAAAGCGTAATGAGGCATAACCTAAACGCGACCGAAAACTATTTGACTTAGCTCGCCAGGCGCGCCCAAACTAAAGTGCTACACAAACCTCCACTTTTCCACGAGGATTTTTTGTTTGTTTATTTACCTTTTGTGTTACGTATTGATCGTGTGGTCTCCAATGCAGTGAGCACAGTGCCGGAAGAAGGGATCGCGCGACAGCAGAGCGAACTCGCGGACGCGTCCCCCGGAGACCCGGCCACGCCTAGGACGTCGCCGGCTCGCCTGTGTTCGTCGGCGTCGTGTTTCGATCAGAGTGCGTTCGCCATCTTGTTGCTTATGAACTATACTTCGTCTCACCTTAGCATGGACTAACTGCGAAGGTTGTGCAAGCGCGAGCGGGTGGCTTTGACTGCCTTGACTGTAGCACCCGCTGCACGAGCGCCCGTGCAGCCGCCGAGGCTTTACCCATAGCATCTAGCTCGCGCTTTTAGCATGCGCGGTGTAACAATAGTCCATGCTAAGGTGACGATTGCAAGCTGGGCGACTGGCCGCCGCCATGTCTCTGCTCGAGCAGGCACGCCCGTGCGATTACGAGCTTGCCGAAGCTACGTTCACCCGCGCGTTGCACGCGCATGCACGCATGGGGCACCACTTGTGGCGCCATGCTTGCAATTGTCTATAGCAAGTGTATCCGCATGAGCTATGGGAAAGTGCCCGCGTGCGAGTTTCGTTTTATTAGGACTCCGTGTCGTAGCACCACCACCCTGGCATGACTTCAAGAAACGTATCAGTTAGTCTATATAGCGTGTGGTCTTGAGTGAAAATAAGAATCATCTTCATCCGTAAACAGCATATGATAGTCACGTCTTATTATTAAGGACCCGTGCCATACCTTGCTCTATAGAATGAAACGTCCAAGGACGAACTCGGTAAATACGTGGGTTTTTCTCTGATTGTCGCCGACTCACATTGTCGACGATTTTTTTTTTTTCGAATAGAGGGTTTTATAATAACAATACATGTACTACATAAACTTATTGACTGCTATAAAAACGGGTTAGAAGAGTGTAATTGATTGATGTTCTGAATGCATAGGCACATTCAATTACTGCTCAGAGCGTACTCTATACGGTCCAACAGAAGAATATTTACTTTACAATGTCGTTACGATTTCAAGGTCACTTAATCTACGAGCTCCTGTTCACCGACGCTATGCCATGCCAGGAGCCGTATCAGTTTGTCTGCCAGTCCACAAGCCGTTCTTTCATGGATGACAGACTGAGCTACATGCGCGACATTCTCTTGAAGCTACTGCATGGTAAGTCAGCAAAGGCCTTTAGTGGCCAATCGTACGTACCCCCTCGGAACTCCCTAACCCGGGGTCCACACTGTTCATCATCGTACAAAAGACACTCTGCAAGCACGAATGAGCGCAGTATCCTTGGTTCGAATGCCGCGTGCCAAGTTTCTCCTTGAACTCATTGCCATGCGGCATTCGAAGCACGGATCTCGATGTGGCTCGCGTTCGAAATGCTCGAGACACGTTCGAAATGCTCGAGACACGTGCCGCACGCCACTTCTGGAAAGAACATGGCGTCTGAAATCTAGCTCAGTGCTGCACTGTGCCGCCATGATCTTCCCAAAGGCTGCGCGTTGCACGTGCCTCCTGCATCGACGCACTTTGCGCTACTTTTAAAAGATGAAGGGGCTTGAGCTTTAGAGTGCATGCTGCACCGCCATGAGCGCAAGAACACCAATCACTGCAATGATCTGCCTCATATCAGCTCAACCATTAAGGACGGCGAACGTTATTGTGTTCCAACAGCCGTGCAACATTACTGGTGAAAAGTCGTCCACCTCTCGGTCGGGCTGAGCCCGTTTGGTGGTTGTATTCCATATATCTCTCTTCCTTTTCTTTGACTAACTAAGCTTAATAATTACACGCATATCCAGTCATTGCATTTCCGGGTGCGTAGTGAGAAAACGAGTATGAATGAGTTTTCCGAGACGAGTAGGTTACAAGCCCTGCCAACCCTTCGTTCAGATCCCATCATCAATTCCGCACAAGTAACAAACATGGATGAAGGGTCTCATGCAGTGAGAAGCCTAGCATTTTTTTTGTGGTGCTACACATTACTAATGCGGTGATAATAATTGAGATGGCACAAAATTATAAAAGAGATTTTTCTTCCTTCTTCAAGATATTGTGTAAAACATTGCCGATGTTTAAATGTATTGCCCGTTTAAAAATCATTATCGTACCCAGACAGGCTTCTATTACTAAGAAAAGCGAAACTTTTCACATTCGTGTTGTCAACTCCATCAATCTTCGATGGGGAGCTAAGCGATCCCTCTCTTTGACCCTACATTGAACTGCATTTCCTGTCGACTTCCTGACTAATGAGTTTAAACACTGTTTGTAGTTCAGTGGGACACCGGCCTGTAGCTCACGTGTACTCCTCACTTACAAAATACTGTTCGGTTATGGTAGGATGACTCGGCATGTAAACGGAGAGAGGCAGACAATGTGTATAAGCTAGACATGGTGTCAAATTGTACAACGGAGATTGAATAACGACGCTAACAAATATCTCCTAGAAGTATATAATATACGCATCGACTGACTTTTCTAGCGTGTACGTCTAACGTGTACTGAATGTATCACCTCGCCTTTACGAATGGTGCTCTGCCAATTTGTAAAAGTTGTTATAAAGTGGGTAATAAATTTGGCAATACGGAATTTGTTAAAAAATATATATATTTCTTGCAGGATTTGCTCGCTCCAATGACACGTTCGTCAAAAAAATCCATTCATATTTCAAAGTTTGCGGAACACGATGTAAGTGCCGTCATTATTTTTATTTTATCTATTTTATATGTAAAAAAATAATTAAGCGAATGCACGAAAATAGCGAACGCGTAGTAAAAGAGTTCGACAAGAAACGTCTTAGAAAGTCAGACAAAGAAATGTTGACAGCGAATAAAATACATTGCGCGAAACTGTCAGCACCAGCACGACTTTGACGCTTTTCTTTATTGTTTTACTTCGAGAGGGTACTGGCGGGCATCAAATTCACTACTTAGGTTAGTATCCGAACTGAGTACTTTTTACCAAGCTTCAATACTAAGAAGAAAAAAATGAAAGCCGTTAATTCGGCGTTACCTGTAACGCCGAATTAGAGCGCAGCTCTTGAGGAGGTGGGGAAGGGCACTGAGGGGAAGGTATATCCTTCCTCCCTCCTCCTCACCTCCTCATCCTGTCTGCTACTCCTCCCTCCGAGCGGCGTCGCCGTAGCCTCACGATGGTCACGTGACCTCACGGGGGTCACGTGACATCACCGGGTCACGTGACGATGACGATGCGGATGTCGATGACGTTATTAGTGACGTCATCAGTGACGATGACGATGACGTCACCAGTGGAGTCACTGATGACGTCATCAGTGACGTCACGCGTCCCATAATGCACCGCGCGGTTACACCAACGGCGACGCCGATACCGACGCCGCTCAAGCCGGAAACGGGCGCCTAAGAGCTGCGCTCTAGAATGAAAGCCGTTTACAACTCCCTGTAACGCCGCCTTAGAGCGTAGCTCTTGAGGAGGAGGGTGGAAGTGTACTGAGGGATAGGTGACTCCCTGAGGTCACGTGACCTCAGGGGGGATCACGTGACATCAGGGGGTAACCCGCATGACCCTCGTGAGAGTAACCCTCGTGACCCTCGTGAGGGTAACCCTCGTGACACTCGTGAGGGTAACCCTCGTGACCCTCGTGAGGGTAACTCTCATAACCCTTGCGACCCTCGTGAGGGTAACCCTCGTAACCTTCGGTACTGACAAACTTAGGGAAATGTATTTGCATCTGAATAATTTAGCTGGTATAGTTCCATAATGGGAAATCAGTTAGGAAGCCGCGAACAAAAATTACCTACGTCCTCGTGTTGCCATAAGTCAGGCGTGATATTGCGTTAATTTTCGAATGTTTGCACTTCCCACGCTTCAGCTGATGCGTATGAATAGACCTTTGTCAGTGACCGTGGCTGCATCTATTTGTAGGCACAAAATAAATAGCTAAACTCAATTCAATGTAAAGGTTTCCCTCGTCGATTTATTGCCCGAACTACCGTATGGGTCAAACAAAAATAAACCAATTGATATAACCAAAAATAAAACCATCTGTGCTGGCAACGACAGTGAGCTACCACGAAGGTAAATTATTTTCGTAACAAAATCAGTCAAACAAAAACAAACGAAAAAAAAAAACGTTTGGTCAGGGCGAATCTACTGTGCATGATTAGATTAGATGGTGATGACAAACGCAGGAAGTTCGCCGTGACGATGCATATTTGCAAGAATGTAGCATCAGCTGAGCAATATGAAACGGAGCATTGGCGATGTACGCGACCAAAATCATCGCTGTGGTCGGCGTTGCTAAAACGCTCACCGTGACGTCTTTATTTTGACTATTTTTTATTTTTTTTTTACTTTCATTGATGGAAATAAGAACAACGTCGCGCGGTCGACTTTGACGGTATTGGTTTAGGAATGCGATGGGCGCCAAGCTTCCATGGTGCTTTTTACGCACATCATTGAACGTGTAGTTCGTAACCGATTATACCTATGGCCAGGATTACCACTTGCCATGTCACGGCAAGGCAAACCCTAGTCGTAACGTCGCAAAAAAAAAAAAAAAAAAAAAACAACATAAGATGACGTTACCGAAACATGTTGGTGCTAATAGTCAACGAGAAGGGCAAGTGACATGAGCCACCAATTTTAACTTAATTCCGATGGCTTAAATGCTTTTTTTATTTGCCTTTGATTTTATGGTTATTGATGAGCGATACGGCTGGTGCTTCTCACCGGTTAAATTGAAAATTGAATGATAATGATTTAGCGAAGGACTCCAAGGTGGAGAAGATTTATGCACGAGTAAATTGACTAGAACTTGAGATGGAGCGCGAATATGCACCGATGATTAGTCTTCTCTGTGCCTTCCGGGTCAGTGACACCACGCGGCACTGTTAGCGCGAACATGACTTCGGCTCTTTTTCGCAAGCTTACTTCGAAACGGTAGTGACGGGCAACAAAATGTACCGCTGTTTTGATGGCAGTCCTCCAATACTGAAATACAAACACAAAAAAACACCGAGGCTTGTTCGCGCTTACATTGTGCGGGGTGTACGTATGTACACTAGCTTCTGGGTGCGGAGATATTGGGCGAGTATTCTCCAAAACCTGGACGCTCGGTCGATTTCATTCGCGCAGGGGAGGGTCCCGAGCTGCCCGATTTCTCGGAGATGGCGCGCAAGCGGCTTCCTCCGGCCCTGGGCCTGGGCGAGTGGCCCGTTCGGTCTGCGGCGGGACTGCCCCGGATCTCCTTTGTGGCCGCCAAGCTGGGACAGGTCTTCGGGGAGTTCCCGCTCGTAGCCGTCGGGACCACCCTTAAAGACGACAAGAAATATGTCCAGGTACAGAGCGCGACACTGTTCGCGAACAAGCGGTCGCCGGCTTTTCCAGTTTTTCTTTTTGAAACCAAAGGATGTCATCAAAGTTATTATTGCTACGGAAAGAGCTCACTTAGGCCTATTATGTAGGTGAAAAAAATTCGTGCTCGCTAATACTTTTTAGAAGTAAAATCCGAGAATGCGCCGATGTTGTGTTCGCGCTAACAGTGTGCCGATGTGTACATGGCGGGCCCGACCTCCGGGCCTCATTCAGACATGTTACACGCTACTGCTAAAGCATCCAAGTATGCGGACACCGGCACCTTCAGAAGAGTATATGGGCATGCGGGGACCCGCGAGTATCGTGTTACCGTTGCACAACCAATGAGGTTGCTGCGTTAGATATTAAGAACGTAGAGAAATGAACCGCGAAGAAGTGTGAACACCAGACCCTGCGTTTCTGAAGTCGTTAGTGCTAGAGAAGGAATTCATTGGATACCATACGTCCGCTACGCACGCTCAGGAGCTCTCAGTCATCCTATGCCAAGAATATATTGATTACAAAAAAAAAAAGAAAAAAATTAATTTCATTTTTTTATTGTAGGAATCAGCAAGGCTCCGAGGAAAGGCAGGTATCTGCGTTTGAGTGTGAGCGACCGCATTCCACTATGCGTGGACCTCGCTTGCCATAACAAATACCTCGTGGCAAGTAATCACAAGCGGTCGTGAGCGACTCAAACGCAAATGTCCGAACGTACATGTCTTAAAGTAAGAGTCGACGAATGATACATCAAAAGACGCGTCGGTCCTCTCAGATCACGGAGCCGGACACGGTGCGCGACGTGTTCCACCTGGACAAGTTCCGCTTCAAGGAGGAGAACTTGCTTCGCTTCCTCGATTCCTTGGCGGCCACCAACGATCCGAAGGGTGACCGAGAGAACGCCCACCAACGAATGCTCGTTCTGCGGGGAGCGCTGGAATTGGAGACAAAGGTCGCTCAGGTATGTAACGGCGCGTATAAGGCACGCGCCTGTTCCCCGGATCCCGCCTCCGGCCGGTGTGTTTATCGCCACGCTGTATCAACCTCTTGATTTCCGCTTGGTGACACCGCAACTGTGTGACACTGCGTATAGTGTGCCTAGATTTGACAGTGTTTCCAGCTACTCTACTGGAGTCACGTGGCTTATGGGCCGTGTTTGCAACACGAGCTGTAAGGAAAAGACGAAAGCGATGATCATCCTGTAGGTCCTTTTCACCCCTTCCTCGCCAGCTATCCTTCTCACCACGTGATGACGCAGGCTTGCGCACGTGCATCCAATTTGCTCAGAAGGCGTCCACCATTAACTTTCAGGAGCTATGATTCATGTTTGGAGTCCCTCAGTGTCTCATATATATATATATATATATATATTGGGCGTCCGCGAGAAAACAGAAGCCTGTTTTTCGCGTGGCAAAAATAAACTAGACATCGCGGAGAGCTCAAACTCCGTCAGAACGTAGCCCCAAGATGCCAAAGTTATTGAGCACCAACCGTTATCTTATTCAAAACTTATACGTCATTTTTGTTTTAATTTTAAATGGGAAAATTGGGCCCATTTTTGCCCTTTTTCGATTTCTCGTACCATTGAGATCCATGTATTCAGGGCTCCGTCGGCTGCCATTCTTCCATTGAAATTTTCAGAAAATCGTTTATAAATTTGAATAAGATAACGGTCAGTGCTGAAACTTTCGCATCTTGCTCGAACGGCTGGGGCTACGTTTCGAAGGAGTTTGAGGCCTCCGCGGTGTTTAGTTTATTTTTGCGGTGCGAAAACAAGGTTCGGTTTCCTCGCGGACGCCCGGTATATGCTCTCCAATACTGAAAATTGTCTTATTCTGCGCAGCCACAGATACGGCTCTCACCCGTTCTCACTGAGACATCCCACCTTGCCCACCTTGTGTACAAGCTGAGACGTCGCGAGGACAACGACGCATGTGTCCAATAATCTGTCACCGATGTTATACCAACCGCTATCGACGACCACGACAACCCGTAGCATTACTCTGCAGTGGCTCCTGTAACACAAATTCTGTTTTTATTTTTTATTTTTTTTTTTTTTGTGGGGGGGGGGGGGGGAGGGGGGACTTCTGTGCATGGATCATCTAGTAGAACGCTAAACACACCGAACCGGAGTCGTGTTCCAGGTACTGTTTAATCTCCTAGCGTAAACGTGCGCGAATATGTGCCACACCAGTGAATCCGTCCGCAGCTCAAGCTCGCCGGAAGACCGGAGGTTGCCGCTCCTGACCTGGTGCTTGAAAGCATAAAGGACATGCCGGAAAGCGAAGTGGTAAAAGCCTGTTTTCTAATTGCAACGCTGCATGCGCCCCCAACGTTTCTTTCTTTTACCTTCACTCGGCCGCCTGCTTGTCGGATCTGAAGTCATTGCCGGTGCTAAGGCTCGCATTCCCCGTTTACACGGAACGACGTCAGCCCATTGATGGGGGAAGCGGGCGTGCTCTGATTCACATATTGCATGCAAACTGGGCTTTCGTTTAAATTCAGTCGACGAAGTCATTCTGAGTCGACAGATAGAGCTACTTTTGGGGACCCAACCTGGGTGTGCACAGATTACACACCAAATATTGTAGCACTGTCAATCCTTCGTCTGTTGGTTGGGTGTTAAGACCAAACTCCTCCCACAAATTCCTTCACTCTATCCACTTTAGCAAATCGAACCTGCAGAGGAGGCGACTTGCAGGTGCGATTTTTTCGCGTCGGCAACCTCACGAAAAAAAAATCTTTCAGCGATTGAAGCGAAAATTGTATATCACGCATACAACATACAGCACGGCATTCGTTTCAAAAAAGAACAAGCACAAAACAAGCATCCGAGCCAGATAATGGATGATAAGGCGCTCCTGATAACGATGCCAAGCACATAGCGCTCACCCTATACGTTTCCCGGTAAAAATTAGGGATGTCGCGAACCACCCTAGGTTCGATTTCGAAAGGTTTCGATATTTGCGAAGCGAACTGAGGTTCGATTTCGAAAAATTTCGATATTTTCGTACCGACCGAGGTTCGATTTCGAAAAATTCGCAACTTTTGTCCACAGCGGAGTTTCGAATTCGAAAATTTCGAAGCTTTCACGGTTTCTAAAATTTCGAATTCGAATATTTCGAATATTTTTTTACTTCAGGTTCGATAAATTCGAAGATTTCGAAATTCTTTGTAAAAAAAATTCGAAAACTTCGAACGCTTCGAATTTTTATAGACATAAAGTTCGAACAATTCGAAGATTTCGAATTTCTTTTGGCATAAAGTTCGAAAAGTTCGAAAGTTTCGATTCTCTTTTAACGCTAAATTAAAAAAAAAAAAAAAAAAACCTTCAAAGATTTTGAATTTTTTTCTAATCCAAGTTTTCAAAGTTTGAAGTCCGATTTTCAAGTTTTTCTACAGTTTCAGTTTCAAATAACGTTTTCACGACTCACTGGTTTTCACAAAATCAAGTTTAGAAAAGTTAGGGTGTGATATCTAGATTCTGCGAAGTTGATCAGGCAATTCAATGAGACACGAGTGTCCCGGACGTGCTAGAATATTTGCCAGTGCAGAATTGTGACCGCCAGCCCCGGGGGGGGGGGGGGGGGGTCTTTAACCTGCATCACGCAGTAGTGATTGCACGAACACACTGTTTTACGAGGCTCATCCAGTTCGAAACGGCCAGGGGCGAGCAGGAGGTTGAGGCTCAGAAAAACCTGGAAGCGACCTGGCAAACTACCTCGCCACCCCTTGCACGCTGGTAGTAGTCCGATCCGGTGAAGTTTATAATTGTCCTGGAGGTTTATTTTCTGGGACAGAGGAATCGCCTCGCAAAAAGCACAAAAGCCGACACAACTCGAGGTCGAGGAGCATTCTACCATACAAGTGGCGTCGGAAGAGGAAAAACGGGGGGAAAGAGGGTAGCGGGGGGGGGGGGGGGGGGGGGGGGGGGGGGGGCTTCAGTTTCTTTTTCCCTCTTGCAGGTATTTCGGACTGTTAAAGAAAACAATACGGGGAAAGAGGGCGTGGTCGAGCTTATTTTAATCTGAAATTATTTATGCATACGTATAGCTACTGTCGCTCTTCACTGCATAAAAGGTTGCGTAGATGGTCACTGTTAGAAACTCGTTGTCAGAAGGCACTGCTCGTCACATGCTTAGTGGTTTGGAAGTTCAAAGCTATGTCTTTTCGACCTAAACACCTGTGCCGATAGTAACAAAAGAAAAAAAAAAAGAATAAATGCGGGAATAAAAAGCAGGAGAAAAAAAAGACTATCAAGAATTCGTCGGAAGTGTTCTATTCTTGCATATTCAGAGGTTCAGAACTTCGAAACAAGTTTCTTTTATTAAAATGTGTACAGGCTAAAGGAAACACGTCCCAGGAACGTGAAGCGAAAAAAAAAACGTTTTCTTTTAATGATGTGCTGAACTTGAACACTACTAGAAATCTTCTGCAATGAGTTAATTTATTCTTTAACGTGAAAAAACAATAAATATATTATTTTGTATTCTGCAGATGGCAATGATATGTACTGTCTGTGGTGTTAATTTAAATGCGATACCTCAAACAACTTAGCCGAAAATAAATATCAAGTTTAGGTCATAATTGCATGCAGATACATGTTTGGACATTTCTTCGAAACTCACGTTGAATAACAATAATCACATCTTAAGACGGCACTTACCTAGGCTATACATAGATCATTCTTAAAAAAGTATAACATATCTGCCATAAATAGCTCCGGCTGCAGCGTGCTTCAAATCTGGCACAAACGATAATCGTCAAAAGCCCGTCGTCCGTCCTCGCCCCTTCGGGGATTTATTTCTTTAAACCTAAGCATGCCAGAACATTGAAATAAATGACATTGTCTTTCGTAAGAAACGCAGCACCGCGTGTAAAAGTGCGAGAAAAAAAAATTAAGAATGTACCCCACTACTTGAAATCAAATGAAACCGTCCACCGGTCTTTCGAAGTTCGACGAACGTCGAACTTTTACCCTAAAAGTTCGAAGTTCGTCGAACTTTTCAAAATTCGAAAGTTCGAAACTTTTCGAATTTTCTTGATAAATAAGTTCGAAAGTTCGAAATTAATCGAATTTTTTGGTCAGTGAAGTTCGAAAGTTCGACAAGCATCGAACCTTGCAGCGCAATAAGTTCGAAAGTTCGAAAAAGATCGAATTTTTTAGCGTAATAAGTTCGACGGTTCGAAAAGCGTCGAACTTCTTAGCTTAAAAAGTTCGAAAATTCGACCTCCGTCGAATTTTACGATATAGACAATTCGAAAAATCGAAATCTTTCGAACCTTTCGAACCGCTTGATTCGATCATCGAAACTTCGATTCGAAAAAAGTTCGCGCCATCCCTAGTAAAAATTACTGTTCCGTAAGCTGCCGTGGCGACGGCAGCTTGCGCCGTGGGGAGTGACGTCACTAGCCTTTCATACAGTGCGTTTCACGTGAGAGGGACGAAAATTCCTAAAATGAGTGTATTTGAGGAAGAGGATAATTTTCTCGGGATCGCGTTACGCGTGGTGGCGGACGTTGGAAAATACGCTATACTTATTAATTCGTTCGTTAAATAACTGAAATTACTAATCAACCTTTTATATAGTCTAAATAGGCATATGGTTCCAATTATAAACTTGCTGAGCATCATCAAAACCACTAAATCAGTCATTTTCAGAAAGGCTTTGAGCGCGTGAGAAACGAAGTAGTGCGCTAAAGTTACCACTCGTGGAGCAGGTATAACAAGGCTGAGGCTTTCATGAGCGACAAAAAAATCGCGCGGGCGCATTTCTGCGACCGTCAGCTTCGTACCTGCTCCCCAAGTGGTAACTTTAGTGCACTGCTACGCTTCTCATGAGCTCAAAATTTTCGTAAAAACTGACTTGAGTTTTTTTTTTTTAAACGCTCAGCAAGTTTCTAATTAGAACCACGTGTCTATTTTCACAATTTATAAAAGTTAATTAGTCATTTTGAGTTAATTAGCGAAGTAATTAGTGAATATCACGGATTGCCTGACGTCCGCCACCCCGAGTAATGCGGTTCCGAGAAAATTATTCTGTTACATCGAATAGACTAATTTTAGGAATTTTTGTCACTCTTACGTGAAACACCCTGTATACAAAAAGATTTGGTACCCTGCATTTACTTTTTAGTTTCGTCAACTATTAGGTATAGTGCAGTGGGCAATCGTTTCAGGTGATACCACAGCTTCGCTGACCAACCACACCTTCACAGCGTAAATTGGTGCTTTGACTTTCTTTCTTATTTTGTTTTGCGTTCTTTTATTTGCAACAGACTATATAGCAATGATAAAGCAGTGAGTGCGCAGGCGAGCTGGTGGATGTTAACCATTTTGTTCTTAGCCCGAGACTGAGGCAGGAAAAGAGGAAAGTTTCAAAGTAGAAGACTGTTCATTTTTCTTCTACTTTGAAACTTTCCTCTTTTCCTGCCTCAGTCTCGGGCCAAGAACAAAATGGTAGACTATATAGCGTACCTTTCCTAGCTTCGAAGACTGGCCGATTGATGTGTGCCCTTTTTCATCTGTCTTAACTTCTTCAAAAGCTGGGAAAGGTTCGCTTTGTCAGCCGCCTCCCGTCCGCTCCCCGCTGAATCGACGCATGTAAGCGCCTTGAAGGCGAGTCGACTTATGCGGAAGAGGGGGACGCTGTAGTGACTAACTTTGGAGCATAAAATCAAAGGCATCGAGTACAGATAAACCCGTTCTGAGTTGCTCACGCACTAAACCTTGCAGTGGGATTGGGAAGAGTTCCTGCGAATTCTGTTGAAGGACCTGTACGACGAAGACCTGAACCAGCTAAGCTTCGTCGTGTTTCCGAAACGATTCGTGAGTCAGCTGATGCAGGTACTACGTCGGTCGGAAATGTACGTCTTCTTTTGTTTCTTGTCAGTACTTTAAGGAATGTCCTAAACGTCGTTATTGTGCACTTGATCTGTCGACTTTGTTTTTAGTTCTCCTGGGGTTTGCCCTCAGTGCCCCTCACTTTTGTTTTATTGCTCAGACACACATTTTTTTATTTTTTTTGCCATGCGATAAAGTTTGCGATACAATAAAGTTTAATTTGTAACGCGGACGAGAATCGTGTCATACGCGTTTTCGTATCGCTAACCTTGCGCTTTCTGCACGAGTTGTAAAAATAGCGCGTCCCCGCACGCTTCAAACGTGCTTCAACTCCCTAAAATTCTCTGATTTATTGGTGTTCGACGACGCTCAGCAATTTTTTAATTAGAACCGTACGTTTCTTTTCCCTAATTAGAAAGTTAAAATGTAAAATATAGTTAGTTATTTGGCGCAACGTGACCTCCTGGCCGTATAGGTCTATATACAAACCGCATTAGTATTTCACAACTTCCTTTAAATAAACCTGATATAATCAAAATTATACATCCCGTGTAAACTCTGGTATGCCGCTATTTAAGTGCTAATACAGAGCGTAAAACAAGTTTGATGACTCCCAGGCCTCAATGCGGTTTTCTCGGCTTATTGTGAGCGTACCAACCAAAAAGCATTTTTTGAGTAACCTTGGAACACGAGTAAGCTTTCCTCCCAGGACTCACGTGATGACCCTTCTTGGATTTCGAGCGGCGCTCAGCCTTCTGCCGGTCAGCATGGCGGGCAACAGGGACCAGGCGTTCCTCCACGAGGTGCTCGCCGCTCGCTACGCCGGGAAGCTGGAAAACTACTGCGCTGAGAGCACTTTCAACGTCTTCCAATTTCATTTTTTGTCGCTATTCGCAAACTCCAAGACGAAGGAGACCTTGAGCCAAGTAAGACAAGAATCAACATCGTCCTTTTGTATAGAAAACACCAGAACGCACCTTCCCACTCTACACCCTTCCAGTGTTTACAAAATCACAGCCCAGCAAGCGCATATTCGCCGCCTTGGGAAGCTAGCAAAAGCTTTAGGAAAACGAGCAGCGTTCACCCCCTCAACTCGCAGCCAGAACAAGCAGCCATGTGATCTGAAGCCGATTATATGCCACCAATGTTGACCATAGTCGCGCGCTGGGGTTGACATTTTCTTATCCTGGTGTACAATAGCTACCGAGTCTTTTAATGCTGACAAGTACATTCTAAAAAAAGCCCGTGTGTCTACTTCCCCGGAAAACACTCGGCGAGCCAATCGCCGCAACTTACGGAGGCAGCTCAGGGAATGACGATGCCGAAACACATGCTTTTTTGGTCTAAACATATGTTTTGGCATTGTCATTCGCTGAGCTGCCTCCGTAAGTTGCTGTGAATGGCTCTCCGAGTGTTGTGCGGGAAAGCAGACTCACGGGCTTTTTTTAGAGTGTAGCCGCACAGACTTTCTTTAGAGTGTTGGTCGGGTGCTGCTGGCTCCTCGCACATTTAGGTCGGTATCGGCTTTTGTCCGCGGTAGTTAATGTGTGATGGTGTGAGAATTCGCCTGTTGTTTCGCCGACGCCTTTTCAACGTTCCGGCGCTTGGTCGAGCGTGCGGGCGAAATGACCATAGAGACCGAGGGAATGGTTTGTCGGCGCCGCTTTTCTTTTTTCGTTTCTTTTATACCTCTGAAAAGTTGCGTCGTCGCAAACTCATGGTGGTGTGAGCTTCCATCGCTGTAGTGTCTGTTGGGCGGCGTAAAAATGCCGTGCTCACCACTTTCGATGCTATACGCTGCGTGAGATGCTTGATTGACACCAACATCGTGCTCACTCAGCAGACTTCGTCTACTCCTCCGCGGGCTTTATTAAATGAAGGATGCCTACTTAAAGGACTCCTTGAAAGCAGCATTTATTCACCCGTGAAACGTGGTGTTCATGCCAAGACTCGTAGTTTGCGATCAGTCGCGTGATACGCGACTGATCGCACATGGAGGCTTCGCGGGCCAATGTTACAATCGTGCCCTGCCGTCACCCTCGATGACACGAAGAACAACCTTTTTCGTCCCCCTTCTCCTTATCGTACGAAGTAGCGCAGGTAATTTTACCGCCTCGCGATGATGTTGTTCCTCTCGGTCGGCACCGAACTTCGTGCCTGGAACCGATCGACGTTGCCGATGTCGGCATGTCGCGGAGCACACGGCGCGCTATTTTCTCGACAGCGGAGGCACTTGTAGCGGCGGCCGCGTTACACTCGCGGCTAAAGTACCTGCGCCAGCCTCCGCCGCCTAGCGTATCTTCTCTGGACGTATTCTGAGCACGCCCATGACTTCAAGATGACTATCTGAACCAAAACGAAAAATCTTGCTTCGTGTACGAGCGCCGGAAGACGTATTTCCTTACGTGTTCCGCCGCACTTAAGCAAAATACGTGTCTTTTTGGACCGCGCTTAATACATGGGCATTTCATTTTCCCTGAGAGAAAGTCGACGTTAATCAGCGTCGATTCGACGTGGGCGCGACTGTAACGCGCGAAATTGGTGAAAACTGAATGCAACAGCGCACAAAAGCGACTAAAAGCGAAGAGGTACAAAGAGATGTTTACTCGGATAGTAGAGCCTCTCCAATAACATGCTCTTGAAAAGACAACATGACATATTTTTTACGGGTGTGTGAATGTAATTTTTTTACTGCGAATTGAATGCGATTAAAATAATTTATCTCGAATCGATCGAATATTTCTTACTACGAACGTCATACAAATTTTATGGGAGCAAAGCATAGAATCTTCACTAGCTTCAGCTGTATTTTTTTTCTTCAGAAAACATACTTATGAAAAGGACGGGTTTCTTGCTAAAGGATGATTTTACATGCCTGAGTTTAATTAAAAAATACCCATGATAAAACGATTCGGGTAAACTGACATGATGTAACATAGCAATCAAAGCAGGGATTACTTTATTTTCTCCAGTGTAGTCTGACGTCCTTTTTACAGCACTGTCTTTTAACATTACGATCAACTATAATCGTATACAGACAAAGGCTGACTTAAGACAGCGAGCAAAATGTAGAAGCCAATCGAAACAACCCAGTTGCTCCTCCGCGTCAGGCGTTTCCCCGAACGCTCCGATGCAAACAAGGGAAGCATGACGCGCGCGCGCCAAAGTGACGCGGTAAAGATTGACACTAGAACGTCGTTGCGATATGGTGGAGTGAGAGACATTTAGGAATTCTGAAGGCATTATCGTGATTTTCATGCACTCGAGTACTCTGACGAGCAAAATGTTTTCAAATATTTGTCGAAAGGCAAGCACGTTTCGCGGATTATTCGAAGTTTCAAATATTAGCACCACCCTAAAGTTTGGGCTTTCTGTGACTCACATTTGGGGGAAAAGGGAAGAGGGGGGGGGGGGGGGGGGGACACTATAGTATCTGCTGGGCACGAGAGCAAACAGTCACGACCTAACTGGCTCACTTCAGCTGTGTGGGCAACAAACATAAATTGCATATTTCTTTCCGACCCTGGGTTCGGCTCCGCTGACGCCGTACCGTGACCGATTTGTGCCCCGCGCTCTTGACTGAGGTCGATCACGTAAAAACTATAGTCCACAGTGCTGACATGAGATACACACCGGGACGTGTTGCAAACAAGCTGGGCAAAGCGTCCCCTACAGTACGCTCTTCCCACCTATTCACCACATTCGGATTGGAGTTGATACCACGAGGGCGCCACAGTATCTGGTGCCCCAGTAGACTTCCGGTAGTGTATTTATTTATTCTTCAGCAACGCACAGCGGTCGGGTAAGAAGAGTTTCCTTCAGAGAAGTTTCTGTAGTATGTTTGTAAGAACATTAGTGCATTGTACAAAGTAGTGCAAATAACAAAAGGAGGAGAGACAAATTGAAAAGAAGAGGAAAACCGGAAGCGCGCAGGGGTCTGCCGATAGGGGGTGGTAGTGAGCTTGTTTGCAAACAAACATCGGTGAATACACGTTTGCAAACAGCCACGCTCCGAAAACTAGTCTGGCCATCGTGGACAGAAAACGCTTTGTTTGGACGCCAGTCTGGAAACCGTGGGTACGCCTCAGCAATTCTTGACTATCAGGTAATCTACCCACACCATCAGCAAGATGGCGGCGCCCAGAGGCCACACTTGCAAACGTCTATAAACTTTACAACGCTCTAAAAAGTCCAAGCGTGGCTGCTTCCTTGAAGAACATTCGCTGGTGCTGTGACTTGCGGAGAATGCTAGACAAATGACGAGGTCGAAAAATAAGATATTCAAGGAACACACACAAAAAAAGAAAGGCATTTACAACGTTATGTGTGCTGTCCCCTTTTTCGTCTGTCCTCTCCTGTTTTTCAAAAATGTGTAACATCAACCAACTCGCCTGCTTGCTCTAATTTCATACGTTTACAACTCCCTGTAATGCCGAATTTGAGCGCAGCTCTTGAGGAGGAGGGGAAGGTGCGGAGAGGAGGGTTTACTCCCCTCCTCCGTACCCTCTTGTCCTCCCCTCCTCCTCCCCTTTTCCCCCTCCTCCTCCGTTCATCCTCCCTCGTGGCATCACTCTTGACGTCACTCGTGACCCTAGTGACGTCACTCGTAAAGGTAGAGACCTTCCCGTGACCATCACTGCGAAGGTCGTGACCTTCACGAGTGACCTTCGCGACGTCATTCTTGACGTCACGTGTGACCCTCGTGACGTCACACGTGACGTCACGTGTCGTCATTACAGGAGATGTCCCATAATGCAACGCGCGGTTACGCCGACGGCGACGCCACTCAAGCCGGAAACGGACGTTTAAGAGCTACGCTCTAAAATATTTCGCGATGGGACACTCACCATGGCGTCTCAGACGATCACGTCCTTTTTGGTGTCACATCACAAACTCTTTTTGTAAATCTGAATGTTTTTTTGTGTTTCTTTTTAGTTTGCTTATTAACTGATTAAGGTCCGTTTTGAGCTGGCAGCTCTCCGGGTGCTCTGTGAGACGCACGACCACTCTTCACATTAAAGTTTGCTGCGCTTTTATATATCCAGTTCGAGCGACACATCAAGACCCACTACGTGTCGCCCATGCGCGACTTCTTTGCATCTGAGCTGCACTCTCCTGCCACGAGCAACCTGATCGCGACCAGGGTAAGCATGGGTGGCTGGATGTAACTTTGAATGCAGATGTAGGAAGCAGCGCACGTATTCTATGTTCTATCCGCTTGGAGAAATGAACGTTACAAACATTATCATGAATTCTCTGTGGCGAAATTATACGATGCTCTATCATATGTTTTTGACTTATTCGGGAGTTCTTGCCTCTTATTAAAGTGGATTATAGTTTCCCTGTCGCCTTAAGCATTTATCTTCTTTTTTTATATTTTACCGTATTTGAACATAGCATGGAGATGTGTACAGGTTTGTACGCTGCCACTGTTGCACAACGATCGAGTTTGTCCACTATGGGTGGAAAAACCGTTTTGGGGAAAAGGGGAGGGGGAGGACACCACTCTGGCACTTAGCAAGGCTGCGTTCCGTGCAACGCGTCTCCGACTGGTACGTTTATCGCGTCCCAAAAAGTGGTACATCGATTTTCGCCTGATGACGTCATAGAAATGTCACGTATTCATCAAGCGCGATCCTGGCGGTGCCCCAACAGCGGTGGTGGGTGTGGCAGACGCCTGTTCCGCAGCAGGTCGCTGTGCAGCTCGACAGTCCACTGAAGCTTCGGCAGCCAGGACTAGGGACGCCGCGACAATAGCGACACACGCGTTTCCTCGTTATTTTTTTATTCTAGAACGCTCGAGCGCAACCGCCATGATCGCTACGTCCGACAGCATGATATTCCGGCTTTTGTGACGTCATTTGTTGCCACTATATGGGACCGCCTTCAATGCACGGGCGGAATGCGGAGCGCAAGTTCGTCTGCTTCTTTTGCAGGGGTTGTTTTGACGTCAGAATGCAGAGCTCTGATTGGCTCTGATTGAAGAATAGTGGGTAGACGTCGAAGTAAGCTGCCTTGAGTTCTACTCACTATCCTTCAATCAGAGCCAATCAGAGCTCGGCGTTCTGACGTCACCTCAACCCCTTCAGCAGAAGCAGACGAACTTGCGCTCCGCTTAGGACGCTAAACACTCCATTCGAAGGCGCGTTCCAGTTACCGTAGCAAAGACTCGGCTATCAAATAATCTACAGGAAAGCAGCAGATGGCGGTGCCGTGAGGCCGCGTGCTTGCAAACACGCTAATAAAGCCACGTCTCTATGGGATACTCTCGGATTTAATGAAGGTCATGACAACAACGACAACAACCTAGTTATTCATAATTATTAGTAATTTTATGGTTACAAACAAGAGACGTAAAAAAGCCTCGACTATAGACACCTGTGCTATAAGATTACTCCAGAAACTTGGGAATGTTGCGCAATTATTAACAAAAGAAAAATTGTCACGTTATTATTCACAGATGACGAAGCTGATGGTCAGCAGCAAACCCCCCGCGAGTACTTGTTCGGAAAGGGAGTCGTGTTCGGCATACTACAAATACGTAAGAAAATGAATCTCGACCTAGTGGGTTTGATTACATTTCCTCCCTTTTCCATTTGTTCCTTTTTTTTTTCTCTTTCTAATTTGTAGATTCCTGTTATGCAGCAGAGCACCAAGTACAACACGATGCTTCTGGTCAAGACCGTGGTGTCCAGCCTCGAACTCGCTGTGGCCCTCAAGGAACCGGGGTGGGCTCATAACGGAGTACTCCGGAAACGCTCGAAAATATTTGGACATATTAATTATCACCACTACTATCAAGCTAAAAGATTTCTTTTTTATTTTATTTTATAAATTGAGTTTTTCTTTGGTATAAGGGAAGGTCATATTAGGCAATGAAGGTTAACGAATGCGATGGAAAACTCTGGAATTTAATTCTGAGGTAAATAATTTTAATGGTTTTATTATTGTCACTACTTTTGCTTTGGTTGCGAGAGAGAAAGATTAATTTTTATATCGTTTCGATCGGTCTTCTTCCCATGTCGTCATATTTCTGTGGGCACAATCAAGCGAGTTAGGTATCACGCAATGTTCAAAGAATAGCACGAGGGTCAGTGTAATTAGAAGTATGGTCTCCTAAATCTTTTTTTTTTTTTATTAAGTGTTGCTGATCTTTAAAAGTAACGCAATAAGAAAACCCTGATTCAACTTATTTCAATTGTTAGGATGTCCAAATTTGCCCTTTTCGGCTTCTTCGCTTCTTCTTTTCTGCGGGGAATTGGGAAATCCAATCATTGACCATCCTTTGATACGTTACAGCCAATCAGAAGGGCGAGCGGTAATGTGCGCGGAGACGCTGTTCTTTATTTTATTTTTATATCATTACATATTCGCGTGCGCAGTTTCACATCCCGCACCACCGCTCTTACGTAATGGCTCAGTCTTCGCGTGACGTCATCTACTAAAGTCCATCAAAATACAGGGTGTTTTTTTTTTTTTTTCTTTTAAGCTTAACAAATTTGTTTTAAAAAAAAGCCGTGAAAGTTACACTTATGCGGTTTGTGCAGGTGAGTTATACGGCCAGGGGGACATATCATAGGGAGCTAATCGTAACGATTAGTCTGCTAATAAATAAAGTAAAATATGTTCATTAACTTTTAATTAGTGAAAATAGACGTACGGTTCGGATTAGAAACTTGCTGAGCCTCATCGAAAACTACTAAATAAGTATTTTCTAGAAACCCCTTGAGCGCGGGAGAAGCGCAGTAGTGCGCCAAAGTTACCACTCCTGCAGCAGAAGCAAGGCTACCGGTGAGACAACTGCCCGCGCGATTTATCCGTCTCTTGTGGCCCCAGCCTTGTAGCTTTTGCACGAGCGGACGTACCTTCAGCGCACTACTACGCTTTCCTCTTGCTCAAAGTATTCCTAAAATTATTGATTTAGTGCTTTTCGATGACGCTCAGCAAGATTTAAATTGGAACCATATACCTATTTTCAGTAACAAAAACGTCAACGGACAGATTTCACTTAATTAGCCGCCGGATCTTTACGATTAGCCCCCTCTACTATGTACCCCTTTCCGTATAACTCACCTGCACAAACAGCATAAGTGTAGCTTTCACAGCTTTTTTAAAACAATACTGTTAAGCTTAAGAAAAAACACTTAGTATATGGTTTGCGCGTGATGTAATTACACCATGCTGATGGTGTAATTACATAATTACATTACAAGTCCTGCCCACTTGTTCGTGACGAGAAACACTAATTTAGTGTTGCGTACAGGACGCTACAGAAGGTACGCGTGCGACGGCAAGGCCAGCACAATGGTCGTTGATGTGACGTCAATCTCAGTCATGTATACGCGGAGCGTCTGAGAGTGCAGTTAGATGTCTATGTTGCTCTCAGTTCCATTATAGAATGTCTTCTTTTTCTTTTTTGCAGCTGGAAGGACACAAGTTTTAGCGCGCGCGGACACCTGGCTTTCGCTACAAATACACTATGTGCGTTTCCTGAACATAGAATATTATAAAATTGAATTTCCAAGTTCCGCAGGAAAAAAGGCACTACGTGGGTCTCAATGCGTCCCAGGTGGGTTTGCGCTGCTGTGGATTTGACGCGTGGTGTCCCCATGTTTTTCGATGCAGACGTTCCGCCGCATTTCGTCGACATGGAATACATCGGAAATGAGAGGTAAGAGCAAAAAATAAGAAAAAAAAATGTGTGGTTTTGTTTGTTACACGGTTCTAATCGAATCTTTCGTAATACAAAAATGTTGAATGTTGATTGCCTATACACCTTCGCCAGTATAGTCAGGGGAGGACTGCTTCAGCGGAAAGAATTCCTGAAGGCACTAGAGATCCGCTCCTGGATATCGAATGTCTCGCGATGCAGTAGCAACACCAACCATCGAGCTTGCCCTAGTCGGCCTGGCCAGTGAGAAGGGCTATTTCTGTCGTGCTTTAATGGCCATGTAGTCTCAGTGGAGAGCCGCATTGATAGCCATTGATAATGGTTTCATTTTCATTAGCTTACATGACGAAATCAAATTCAATGACCGAGTTCCGAGTGATCAACACTGGGTTTCAGATATTGTCTGTATAGCGCGATAAAATACCTGTATCGAAGTTAGATAACCAACACACTCAAACAAGGTTTGTTGGCAAATTGCGGGTCACCCACCAGCTTTCTCATAATACGATTATTAGAATTTTCATAACATATTCTAGGCACCGCGAGACAAAATCGTTTCACCCATAAAATATTCACTCTAGAAAACTGTAGCTTAGGTTAAAAAATATAATGTTACTTTAGCAAGAGCAAAACATATAAATATGTTAGACATTAATTCCATCGCTTGTCAATCATACACACGTGCAGAATTTAGCTGAAACCAGCTGATTTTAGCATGAAGTACTCATAACTTCCCGGACTTCATTTTTTACAGCTTCCGACACATTGGGACATTCGGGAAAGCGATCGTGGAATCTTTACTGCCAGCGTTTCTACAACAAGGCATGTTCTTGTTTTGGAAACAAGAGTAAATCATACAGGTTTTTTTTCATTTATCATTGGAACGCAGGCCTGGCCTTCTATAGACGGGGAGGCTTCAGCTCAAATATGGACGACGCAACCCTGTCTAAATGGAACGCACTGCTCAACTGCGTGGCGAGAGGATTTTTAAGTTTTCGACCATCGAAAGCGGAGGTAACCCTACAGGACAGTTTCACGCGACGTCGCCCAACGCGTATTTATGTACGGAGGCAGTTGATTTCTAGCTCGCTCCAAGCTCTTTTGCGCTGTGACTGACTGCGCCAGCCAGAGTGGTTGGCGACGTAAAGTAGCATTGGCTGGTACTCGGTTTCCAAACACGCCGACAACTCACAGTATACAGGGGGGGGGTAACTTGCTAGAAAGGAGACAAGGAAAGGCCTACTTCCTAACTCCTTACTCAACCCGAATAAACTTTTAAGAATGTGTTGATACTCATAAAAAAGCGCAACCAAATTATTCTGGGAATTAATCCTAATCAAATTGACAAAGTTGTTAAAAAGTATACTTTATTAAGTGTATGTCCGAAACACAATCTGGGAAGGTCTACTTTTGAACTATAATTTCTCAACCTGAATAAAATTTGAGGGATATGTTAACATAAATAACCGCATGCAAAATAACAACCCTATAAACCAATCATGTGAGTCACCGCCGAAGAAGTTAAAAAGTTTATCTCTCCAGATATGGTGTCCCCCCTCAAATTCTCTGGGACGACGGTTTCGATGTAGCGAATCAAGGAGTGGGTTTGTGCATGCAATTACGTCCCCAATTGTGCTTATAGACTTGAGTCGTCGACGATAGCTGTGTTTAGTGTATGTCTAGTCAGCCGGAAATTAACCCCACCGGGCACCTGGTGTCTCCGTTGTACGTAGATGAGAACTTTAGCCAGTGTGTGCAGTACAAGTGCTAGCTTGGGAATTTGTAATGTGCATTAAGCAGTACTGATACGACACAACCGCATGCAGGTACGATGCTCATTCCAGATCGAATAGGGCAGGGGTACAGTCTGAGCCCAGGATACATGGGTTCTGCGGGCCGAGTTTTAGCTCCACGCAACCCGAGTTGCGGTGCGTTGACGCACTCGACCCCTGAACTTTCATGTGCTTCGGCTCACTTTATTACTCTTTTGACTCGTTCGTCTTATTGTACCCAATGACAAAGACAGCGATAACTTACGTTGCGGGAAGCCTTACAGATCGATTACCCGTAGACGAGGATCCGTTGTTCTATACTTAATGTTTGTTTTCAGATTTCGTCGCCGAACAGAGGCGTCATTTTGGATGTTCTCCTTTTAGGTTCGATGCGCAGGGTAAGTGAGTGACCTCGAATTGTGATGCAAGGCAAAATCGCCGTAACCCAAACCTCCTACACACACCTCAAAGCACGCGATACCCCAGCTTTTTAATAGTCGTTACAGCAGCTGTCCACCAATAGAGTAAATATCAAATGTCACCATGCTGGCTTGAGCAGGGAGATTCCGTTCCAAATTGATTTGGTTTCGCGAACAGAGCAGGCTGTGAACTAGCATCGGCCTCCTTGTATCCAGTCCGGCTGACCATAAGTGCGAGCATAGGTCGGCATTTCCGAACCCACTCACTCACCATCACATCACTAATTACAGCAACATCCAAAAGTCACAGCCCTTCACATCACAAAGTACATCGACGTCCAAAAGTCACAGCTTTTCACATCACAGAGTACACCGACGTCTAAAAGTCACGGCCTTTCACATCACAAAGTACACCGACGTCCAAACATCACAGCCCTTCACATCACAGAGTACACCGATGTCTAATATTCACGGCCCTTCACATCACAAAGTACACCGACGTCCGAAAGTCACGGCCATTCACATCACGGAGTTCAACCGGACAACAAACTCATCCCCATCACGTCACCACAATCTCTGAACTCACAAAGTCATTCACCGTCACTTCACGAATCCGTCAAGTTCACGAAGTACTTCACCGTCCCATCACGAATCCTATAGAGTTCATGAAGCATTCCCCATCTCATCACCGCCAGCTCTGAATTCACAAAGTCGCTCACCGTCACATCACGAATCCGACAGAGTTCATGAAGCATTCCCCATCCCATCACCGCCAACTCTGAATTCACGAAGTCGCTCACCGTCCCATCACGAGCTCATCGAGTTCAGCAAGTCGTTCCCCTCACGTCCGTGAACTGATCCCGTTCATGAAGTCGTTCGACCGGTTCGACTTCACGGCCCTTCACCGAGTCACAGTCATTCACCGAGTCACAGACATTCACCGAGTCACCGAGTCACCGAGTCACCGAGGTCACGGAAAGCGGCGTCGGCCCCTGCAGCCGCGGCCACCGCCACTGCCTCCGGCTCTCAGCCATCCTCGAAGTTCTTTCGCAGCGGCGCTGACGGCTCCAGATGTGTGTGTCAGTGTGTGTGTGTGTGTGTGGGGGGGGGGGGGGGGGGGGGGGGGGGGGTATTGGGCTGGGCCGGGCGACGCACCCTGCACTTGTCATTTTCTTTGTTTAGCTTGTTCCCTCTGGTTTTAGTTTTGTTGTCCCGTTTCTTTTATTTTCGTTTTGTTTCGCGCTTTCTTCATCGAGCGCGCATGCTGTGGAGAGCGAGCGGCTTCTTGACTTCCCTGCTCCGAACTTGTGAGATAAGGTGCTTGTTTCCGGGAGAGTTATTAGCCCCACGGAGGCCCAGAACCAAAATGGCTGCTGGTTTGTGGGCGAGCGGTATTACGAAGGGTGGCATCACTCTAGCAAAGCGCACATGAAGGCTCCCTAGACTTCGCCTGGTTGTCGGCGTTGTGATTGTGGAGGGGACCCCACCTGAAAACCTTCTGGCCTGTCCTTTTTTTTACCTTTTGTTGCGGACGGTTTTTTCTACGAAAAAAAGAAAGAAGGCGCTTATATTTTTGCCAACGACCGCTCGCCGAGGGGGCAAAAAGGAGAGACAGACACGAACCTGCGTGCACGATTTTTGTGAAACATCTCACAAACATTAATACGAGTCCATATTATATGAACGAAGACGTTTTAGCGCATTAGAGTTTAGCGAATAGAGATCACATACGCGAGTCACCGTTTAGGCATTTGTAGGGGCGGCGAACTGGGCATCCAAACAGACCGCGCCAGGCGGTCTGTTCAGAATGATAGCAAGGGGTGCTTCGGTATAGTTTGGGGGAAATAATATGAACTGAAGTTCGAGCGTCCATCGCCAAAGGTTCGGCAAGCTCGAAAATAGGACAGCGGCGGCCTTCATTTTATCTATTCGGTCAAATGAACACTGCCATTCGCTAAAGTGGCATTCGATGAAACGCCGTGGGCCAGGTTTCGCTCGCTAAACCGTCGTTCGATCAGTACAAAATTGTTCTGTGTATTTTATCTTAATAATTATGATCCATGGCAACCAGCCTATCGTTGCCTACCTCACTTTACGTCGTAAAATAGCGCGTTGATGTCACTTTCATAAGAGATACCATAATAACGCAGTACTTCACAGCCGACCGCTGAATCACCCGTCTAATATTTTTTCACGGATTTCATCATATATATATATATATGAAGTAGACATTCCAAAACAAGAGTCATCCATTCCCAAAAATTTCAGTGGACTGGAACTACCTTCCCACATCTGTTGCCACAATTGCCACTTACTATATGTTTAAAAATTGCCGTAAATAATCTATACAGCTCAGACTGAGCTACAAAGTGTACAGCTTTGTTCTGTTCTCTTCTAACTCCCGCTCACCTCTGTAATGCTGATGGCCCTGAGGGTATGTCAGTTAAAGAAATAAATAAAAAAAGTAAGTGCCTCGCCTGAAAAACCTCTTAAAGAGGTCGCCTCTTTAAGAGGTTTGCAGCTTGCCGAAGCAATGAAATCTGTGTTTTATTCGAACCCATTGGTCAGAGTACACCTCATCATTAATTAAACCACTCATTGGATCATTCAACTCAAAGCAATATGTTTACTTCTGAGCGTGTTCGTGTCGCTCAACCTACTTTGAGCGAAATGCAGTCGAGATAACTAATGATGGCGCTCGACTCCACTTTTCTCTAAAGCCCCTTGATGTGTTTACGTGTCTTGCAAGTAGCGTCAAATGCGCGAGCGCACGAGGCCCATGTCTCGAGCGGCCCCTGGAAGCAAATGGCGGTGCAGCACTGAAATGAGCGGCCTTTGGAAGCGAATGGCGGCGGAGCACGCGCTCGCGGCACGTATCTCGCGCGTTTTCACAACAATGGTTGGCGGTACTTGTAAAAACGGCCTTTATCAAGGGGCTTTACTTTTCTCAGCTTTAAACCGAGGCGAGGCGCGCGACTCACGCGCGCCTCGCGCTCGTTGTTTTACGCCGGGGTTTGGCTGCGCATAGACTCGTATTAGATGTAGCGTACTGTGTTTTCGGAGTTCATGTTTGAATAGAATCGGAGCGTGTTTTTAGGAGATTATTTTGTAGCGTAGTCTACACTGGCCGAGGCTGAGCAGTTTCGCGTGGCTTCTGGCGAGCCGTGCTGCGTATGCGCGAGGAGCAGTGACGTCACACGTGTCAGCACCGACTGGCCTACCTTCAAACTTTACCACAGTTCGACTAAACATCTGTTGGACAAAGAGTCAATCATTTGCTAAAGTCCGACGGGGCGGTGTTCGCGAATATAATAGACTCGGAAACTTGATGGGACGCAAGTTCTTGAAGCGGGAATCTCTACGAAGCGTTTTATTAAAGGACAGGGTCTTCTAGTTTCACCCCTTGACACTGCTTTCAGTCAGGATGGCACGCGCTGTGCGATTGATTGGGAGCTAGTGCGCCACTTTCCGCGAGAACACCAGTAATGCAGGCGGCTGCTACCAACGGAGAAAACTGCGAATGACAAGGTCTAAAGTATCTAGACTTAAAGGGGCGGTGCAACGATATTCAGTTGGAATGTTTTTCACTTTACACGAGCTTACTGGCACTAGTGGTTCTCAAGGATACTCACACGCAACACCACTGGCCAAGAAACTCCTATGTTGCGCTGTAATTTCAAGGAGAAAACCGAGCGTTTTCATTCAATCTCTCCTTCGCAAAACCTGGTAACGTAGCTGGGCGGTAGCAGTACCGTGACGATATGTGAATGCGGCTCATAGATTGGACCCGAGCATGGCGTGGACACTCGATTTGGGCTCGTGATAATCGATAGCTCGAGAAGCATTCGGGTATGTCCTGTGTCCAAGCACTGCAATGACGAAAACAGCCGAACCATAACAATGTCTGGAACGCAGCGCGTGTCCTGTGCTTTGCCAACCCCAGCGCGTGGCTATGATCAACACTGGCGGCATATAATCGGCTCCAGATCACGTGGCCGCTTGTTCTGGCTGCGAGTTGAGGAATGAACTTTGCTCGTTTTTTTTTATTTTTTTCTACCACTTCGATTGTGTGTGGTGAAAAACGAACGGGTAATTTACAGGTCATTATCGTCAGGGATCCGTCCTAAGCGGTATTTGCGCAAAATACAAAAATCGTTGCATTGCCCCTTTAAAAATGAATTTCCTAACGTTATACTCACATGACGTGACGTGAGCATGTAAAACGTGGTGCTCAATGGCACCTCATTTCACATCATTTTTCCACTATATTTTATACACCAACTCATGTTTACAAACAAACTGGAGCGCTCCTAGCCGACGCCGCCGGCGCCGCGCATGAGCGATGGGGTGTGGGCAAGAAGCTCGCCGCGTCGCCGATAAACAAACCATTGAATTGCGTTGTTGTCGGCAGTGGTGTGAGTCCAACGCAGGTTTCTGCGTTGGAATTGTTGATTCTACGTCTTCCTGGGCAATGCCTGACTACTTGAGCAGCCTCAGCGAAATTACTGAGGCTCGCTATACCACAAAACTTCGCGTGAATAATGTGACATGCGGCGATTCATTCCGCGTGGACGCCGCAGAGGGTACGCTAAAGCCTGATTCGCATGATGAAATTTCGGTCGCAATTTTCAGTCATGACGTCGCTCGGGTTACAACAGAGTGAACCGTAGCTGAGATGTTCAACATCGATACTGAAAATCGCAAGCAGAATCGGACCAAGTGAATGAGGCATAACAAGTCGTTGATGGTCACTGGTAACAGCGATCAACATCTCCTTGTATCCACTGTTTACATCGAGCCTGCTTACCAATTTTCAAACTTAAGTATTTTGAGGCCTGCACTCACTTCTTATCGCAAGTACCGGGCCAACATTTGGTCCACGGGCCGGTGTCGTCTAAAAGAGCAGACGACGAGCAGAAGCGTTTGAAAGAGCAGACGACAGTTCGAGCGATCAGGCGGCCGTTCGATCTTGAAGACGCACTGAACGTCCGCATGCAGGCGGTCCCAACAACTTGGCGGTATTCCCGCTTTCATGACGGAACAAAACAAATAAATCTGATGACAACAAGTATCCGTGAATTTAACCCAAACTGCTTCCCGCCCAAGCAATCGTGGTCCGACGGCGACTGGTTTTCCATTTTCACGGCACATATCCACGTTCTCGGACGAACCGAGCACATGAAAACTGATCTTCAAACCTTTCTCGACCCTTTTGGTGCAGCCTCAGTCGCGGCGTTTTGACGAGAAGGCAAGTTTTTGTCAGGTTTTTTTTTTAATACAACCCTAGAATACACGTCTCACATAGGGACTTCCGCCTTCAGCCCCAGACCGGAAGTGCGCCCGACGCGTGACCATCGCGCCGTGACGTAACAGAGATGAGTTCGTTGGTTCGTGTATAGCCAGAACATAATTTCGGCGACATATTCGCCTATACATGAACTCATCTCTGTTACGTCACGGCGCGGTGGTGGCGCTTCGGGCGTAACAGAGATGCTCCTCAATACAAAAACCAAAAGGCTCCTTAAAACCAAAACCGACAGACTCCACACGTAACCCGTAACAAAGAAGAACAGGTCATAACGAGTCGACAAAGGACTTAAAAGGAAAAACCCGAACAGCGAACTTTTCCCTACACCTGGCAAGGTCAAACTTTGTACCTACAGGTTGCCTCAAGCTTGAAACACAAAAGCTTACCCCAAGCTTGAAACACAAAAGCACTAATCACAAACGAGCGTGTTGGGGACGAATTAAGTAAGTGCTTATACTTCCTTTACACGTCTAAGAAACTAGGGAGTTTTGTGTGTTGTTCCAATAATTCCTATAAGAATACCCGATACTCCTCTGTCGTCTTTGTGCATGCATAGTATCGTTATTGGGTATCGTTACCGAGCACAAAAACCGTCTACAAGAACTCCCTACCGTTTATCGTTTTTCTAGTGAAATTAAAGACGACGTTAGCAAGGAGAAGCAAGCTAACTAACCTCGAAGGGAAGGGAAACAGAGGTCGTCTTCGCTCCCTCAGCTCCCCTTGATAACCGGTGATTTCTTCAAGCAGACAGAGCCAGTGAGGACGCCTTCAGCGAACATCAAACATAGTCTTTGAGATGAATAGAGGCAGGTTCTTAATTTTGTTTTTGTTACAAAAGAAGGGTCATTTTGAAACAAGGTCTGGTGGGAAATGCAAGATGGGAGGACGGGTAAACAGCTCGTCCACACTTCTAGACGGGGAACACAGCCTGTCAGAAAAACTGGACATCGCCGGCTCATCTGACAAAAAGGTGCAATGCCAGGCTCTAAAGAGCGTGGGAAAGTAAAAGCTCTTTGAGTGAACCGACGATACGTGCCCCAGAACAGCACAGCGACGTGCATGAAAAAAGTTTAAAGGAACGCGGCAAGCCCGGTTCAATAGTTTTCCATGTTTTAAAAATAAGAGGCTTATTCAGCTCTTTGCGCACCTCGTGTGTTTGTTTACCCCTCAGACGCTCTGACGTACCGCTATTTACACCTCGTTTTGACCAATGACGGCGCGCGCTTTTCTGTCTCGTCTTCGCGCGTTCTGTGCGCGCCCTTTATGTTTCCCGCTGATTGTTGTGATATTCTTCGTATTTACTTCTTTTCAATGGGTCACGATAACGTTCGCAAGCGCGGAAGACACGTGTTGGTATCCCTACTTGCACGTCGTATAAACACTTACTTCGAATTTGACTTCGACCTCGACCGCGCACCTTGTTTTTCATTGGTAGCCTGCTTGCAACAGAAGGATGACGGTGATGACAACGCAATCACGGTTTGCTTGTGGTCCTGTGTGATGGGCTCTCACTTCCGATCGAAGTGAGAGCCATTCGTATCGCTCCGACGCTGTTAAAAAAACTCAGCAGACCTTTGAATGAGTCACTTGCTCAGAAATAACGAGGAGACAAATGTCTAAGCGCTTATGTAAGAAGAGTGGTCTCGATTTCAAATGAAAAGCACTTTAGCAAAATGTGGCCGATATGGTTCGTATGCAAAACTAGCTAGCATAAAAAAATAGATAAATTCAGAAATGGGGACGGACTATCTGTCTCCCCCCTTGGAAAAGATTTATGTCATTTTATCAAGAATCTTTGAACACTCGTACTCCGCCTTCGCGCCCGAAGCGCTGTTCACGGAGTAAGGCTAGGCTGCTTAGTGGATTGAGTTTCGCCACGTGTTCGTCGCATATTTTCTGATGGGGTCCGGCATTTACAGACAAGTATCGTGCCAGTAGCTGACTTTTGCTCAAATAAACAGGAACTAAAACCTCTTTAGTCAATATTCACGTTCAACGGAGATCGAAGAACTCTGTTCGTATTCCTAGAATTCAAGAACTCAGGCATATGCACGACTGTGATGAAACCTATTATCGGCAACAGCAAGCGAAGCCCCCCACCTAAACGCCTGAGAGCACGTAAAATTCTCTCTGCCTGTTATTGCAACGGACACGACCGCGCGCTTGTTAGGAAACGTGGGCGACAAACCGTGATGCCAATCGGCTGCTTCCTCACATTTTTAAAATTATCATAATTCTCTGGCATATGGATAAAGCCCGTAAACTTCCGTGATTTTTCTAGAATAGAGTCAAGCCTTCCCGAGATCTTAGATGCTAAATAGCGTTTGAAAAAATCCGGAAGCGGCCGAAACAAATCAAATCCGGCGCACGCTTTTTCGTGTGGACGGATAAAAACGAGCGTATGCCGCATATTACCAGCATCAGAATATCTGTAAGCATTATTAAGCGAGAGCGAGAAAACAAACATTGTATACTCGGTTAGGGTCACACCAGTACTCGCGTAAAAGCTCCGGGAAGACGGTTTTATTTGTGTTTCCTTGAGGGGTGCGCGCACGCACGCGCTTACAAAAGACAAAAACATGGGCGCACGGACGCACGCAGATGCAATCAACGCGAAGAGAAACCCTCCCGTGGCAGAATAGCACAGTGGCAAAACGACACCGTGCCCGGCCCCCCATACACAATGACACACACACCGAAAGGAGGAGCCGCCAAGCCGCGCTGCGTAAACGGAACCCCACGGCCATGCAGGAAGCTCAAACGTCTGCCGCGCACAGACAAAGCCCCCCTAACGTTCGCTAAGCTGCACGTGTACTACGCGACGCGGGTACGCACGCCCGCAGTATCGGGGCAGAAGAGCGGAGGCCCGCCAAACTCGTTGGAGTCGCCGCTGAGTCTGTGCCGGTCCAAACATCCCCCCCCCCCTCCCCCCCAATCCCCATCTGGGAAGCGCTGGTGCCGCTTCGTCTGCAATACACAGTCCCCTCCCCATTTCCGATTTCGCGCTTAAGCCGCGCACAGTCGCACACGCAAAATGTCACATCCTCTCTCAAAGTCCTCCAAAGCAAACGCCCCTGCAGTTGCTTCTCCCAAACGTTACCAGACCACCCCTACGAATCTCGTTCTCGCCTCTAACAGAAGTTCCTTCCAAGTTTCTGCTCCGTCTACACTCTATACTAACCGCCACAGCATGTTTGTGCGTGTAAGGGCACCAACATGATGCAGACACTACCAAATGTCAAGTCGGCTATCAGTCGCCAAGAGTACGCACACGCAAGCAAATCCACACCAACATCTCCTGAGACCTGACTCCTAGTTCACGAACTCACTCCCCATCACATCACAAATTCAGTTCACGAATTCATTCACCATCACATCACGTATACACCAGAGTCACGAAGTCCTTCACCACTGCATCACGGGTGCGTCAGAGTTCACGAGGTCACTCCCCGTCACATCGCGGCTCCTTCCGAGTTCATGAAGTCACTCCCCTTCGCATCACGACTCGTTCCGCGTTCACGAAGTCACATCCACTTCACATCACGGCTTCTTCCGAGTTCACGGAGTCACGCCTGTTCACATCACGACTCCTTCCGCGTTCACGAAGTCACATCCCCTTCACATCACGAGTTCTTTCGCGTTCACGGAGTCACGCCCATTCACATCACGACTCCTTCCGCATTCACGAAGTCATATCCCCTTCACATCACGACTTGGTCCGAGTTCACGAAGTCATTCACAGCCCTTCACCATGACGCGGTGAGCGTGAGTGAGTGTGAGTGAGCGAGTTCGTGAGTGACTTCGCCGAGGTATGAGTGCGAGTGGTGTTTCCAATGGTCCCACAGTCTCAGCGGCAAGACGCTCACACTTTTGGCACTGACTCTGTGTGACCAGCGGAAAGTGACACCCAGTGGCGTACCAACTTGTTTTTGACTTCGGAAAGGGGGGGGGCAACCCCCCCCCCTCCCCCCCCCCCCCCCCCAGGGCCTGGGCCCTTGGTATCCCTGTGGCGCCGCCGGCCAGTGTTTGCCCTGCCCAGTGGCAGCTGTTTAAGGAGGGCAAAACACATGTCTTGCCACCCCCCCCCCAACACACACACACACTGAGAACTGGGGGGGGGGGGGGGGGGGGCAAGCGCCCATTGCCCCCCCCCCCGGGTTGGTACGCCCATGGTGACACCCCATGCCTTTCTCATTGGTATGGTGGGCTAGGAGGAGAGGAGAGGCCATCCCTTTCCCCTCCCATCGGCCGAGAGTGGTTTCACATTTCACTCCTCGTGTTTCGCTGTCACCATGGCACCATCTGTACACAGGCAGCGGCGCTATTAGCCCCGAGAGCGAACACAAGCGTCGCTGCGGTCGCCGCGCCCTGATTGGGTGAGGTGTATCGTGACGTCAGGGCGAGTACTCCGCTCCGCGATCTCGCATCGGCTCGCTTCCCAGCACCAGTTTCCTGGTTTGGCGTTGTGTGCCGCAAGCTCTTCGAGGAGCTGGACTTCGTTTACCCGGTGTGCAAGACGTTGAGTTAGGCCGATATTGACGTGCTTCCGTACATTTTATAAGCCTGCTCGTCTCTTTTACCTTTAAAATTGGGTAACAAATCCCGAAAGCTATCGGCGGAGGCAGTTCCGCCGATGAACCTCCCCGTCCGTCCACACGACACAAGGCAGTTTTGCGAGGGATCGGTAAAGCAGTGGCGCAGGTGTTTCAGACGCTGTAATTCTGTTCCTCGCATGTTCATGATTTAGAACGATATTACAACCCGCTTTCAAGGCATTTAAAGTGGCATTTATATCAGGGGCTTTGGGTGGTCGGCAAATTATCTCGCGACCCCGACTTTGCGCTGCCACTCGCAAGCCCTGGTTCACAGATGATTTAAAGGCCCTGTGTCGGATTATCTTTGAAGTGCTCGTGGAACAGGGTTGTTTTGCATAATTGTAGCTTCTTCGTGAATTAATTATATAGTTTATACACGTATGCAGGCATATTTCTTAAAAGATGCCCAATTTCTAGAAATTCGTTTGTATGGTAGCAGCAAAGACGGCCGAATTGCCCCCAGTTGCCCGTATGATGTGTACTGAACTGCGCAAAATATGCACAGCAATAGTGCCGTAATTTAGATTGTTTATACTTTTTCCGGACATTTCATTCCAGCCTTGGGCATTCGGAAAATACACTGTTTATTCTGAATTGTCATTTCCGATTAAAAGAGACACTGCTGCAGGTCTCGAAAAGCTTCCTCAGCCTCCAAACTCCCTACAGCTGGACTCTTTGACAATAGAGGAAAACAGGAGTAAAAACAGGCATTCGATAGTCCGTCCAGTGGTAGATGCAGCACTAGTAGCAAAAAATGTGGAACCTGTGAAGGGCGACAGTCAGCGTGATAAAAGCTTCTGGTATATTAGCTTCAGGACAATTCGATTTAAGTAAAATCTCAATTTTAGGGCTTAATTGACTAATAACGAGCTAGACACCTTCGCTTACGTTTGTTATACATTACTTGAGGGTTGATATAAACAAGTCTAGAGATACCACCCGTGTAGTCCATTGAAATACTATTCGAATCCAGCAAAGGTCAAATGCGAGCAATGCCTATAATAAATGTTCCTTGTTTTTTTTTTGTTTTTTTTTTACTTTGCCTATGCACTTGGGCTGTCTTACTTGTGATTCTCTCCTCATGGCCCAGACTGTATTTAGCATGTTGTTCGAGCAGCATGCAGCTTTTCTGCTTCGGCATTCTTTTTTAAAAACAGATACAAAAAAGAATAGTATACATAACCTGCCAATTCATTCAGACCATCAGCAGCATTTATTGTGCGAGATGTAAATCTATAGTGATGCTCCTACAATTGTGGCCATATCTCTTTATTTTCATATACCACACCGATTCATGCGTTGCCTGCCCTGTCAAGCATGCTTAAAATGATGGTTGAAGTTTCGCCTGTAGCTACAGGCCATACCTAAATAAAGGCACATATAAAAATTTACACTTCCTACGAAAAACACGCAAAAA
Source organism: Ixodes scapularis (assembly GCF_016920785.2). NCBI lineage: Eukaryota > Metazoa > Arthropoda > Arachnida > Ixodida > Ixodidae > Ixodes > Ixodes scapularis. Next base: position 80,637,238 of record NW_024609846.1, on the reverse strand, counting down.
AAAAATTAAATAAAAACGAGCGCGCCGGCAGCTAGCGTCGTCCCAGCCTCCACAGGGCGAGCGGGCCGAGTCGGGGAAAAATTCTCTCCTCGCCGTGACGTCACCCCGGTTCGCCGTAAGGGGGCGCCATACGAACTTCTCGGGGCTAATAATGGCTAAAACAGTTACAGCACAAAAAGAAATAATAATTACGGAGTCGTTTTCATATTTACGGCGGAAGGATATCTCGACAGATTGTAATATAATAAAATGTCCAGTCCGCCCATTTTTGTCAGCGTCGTCTTCTGTTCTATCCCTGAAGTGCAAGGTGGTGCTGCTTCCCGGTGACATACAGGTTATGCTGCGCTCTGTAAACTTCAACTGTAGGGCCGCTGTCGCGAGGGCGATCGGTAAACCACCCTTTTTTGCGCGCCACATCATTGGCTCGAGCGATCGAGAAAAAGGCCGCATTATCGATGCTAATGAGTACATCCGTCACGGGTAACAACGTAGACGCGGAGGTGTCTGAGAGTGCGACGACTGGGACAAGGCAACCTCCGGTAGTAGACTTGCGTATACATTCCAGGCAGACTTGTACGGTAGTCATCACATGTAATCAAACTACTCATAATCGATTACCTTTTGAAGCAGTTGTGTAATCATTGGATACAATTATTAGGAAGTAACCACATGAGTCACCTGCGTACTTTTGAAAGTATTAAAATACTTCTAACTTACTATTTTCCCTTCCTATTTATAATGGCGCCCTTTCTTTTTATCAAGAAATAATCGAAACAAGTCCGCGACAGTAAGACGATTTACAAAAGTGGGTGAATTAAGAAGATAAGTGGCTTATAATTTGGTGATTCTGATTCAATATTAAACATTACAGAAAGCCACACTAAAAAAAAGTGCGTCTATTTTCTTTTTTTTTTTCTTTTTTTGCACGACTCTTGGAGAGCCAGTCACCGCAACTTACGGAGGCAGCTCAGCGAATGACGATGCCCAAACATATGTTTAGACCAAAAAACACCGTCTGAGTTGTGACATTAAGCAATGCAAAACGTCACGCTTCCATTGATTAATGTCAACACTCAAACTGCGTTTCTTGGTCTAAACATATATGTTTCGGCGTCGTCAATCGCTGAGCTGCCTCCATAAGTTGCGGTGATTGGCTCTACGAGCGTCGTGCGGGAAAGTAGACGGACGGTTCTTTTTGTTTAGAGCGCAGTTTCTAACCCGACAGAATAATATGTGGTTTTGAAAATCTGGACCAATCGGAAAAGTAACGGTTACCTTTTTGTGTAACGTCCAATTACGTTTCTTTTTAAGTAATCGAGTAATATAATTGAATACTTTTTAACCAAAAGTAATCATCACTGCAATCGATTTTTTTTTTTTTTTTTTGAGTGACGTGTACATGACTGCTTTCAGGCATACAGATCACTTCTGGCTTCCTTGCTTGGAAAAACGCAGTCAAGACAGGAAACGCTACGTCTTACGGACGCCCTCTCTGTCAACGTGGACAAGCTTTTCTTCGTGCTTGCCGGCTCGGTGAGGCAGGCTCTGAATCGGAAGATACGTTCGCTAAATGTCCGGTGTTCTGTTTTATTTCCCACTCCCAGGGCTTTTGCAACACGGGTGACTCGTTTGTGGGGGAATCGGGCCCCGGTGCGAGCTATGAGCCACGGTAAGGAACATTTCATATTGCAAATAAGGTAAATAACGTTATACTGAACAAAGCTTTAAGGGGGGGGGGGGGGGGGGGGGGTCCCATTGAAGATTTATTTAGATTCTAGTTTTAGATCTTCGTGAAGTGTAGACAAGAATATTCTAAAACGTACCGTTTTATTATTATTTTTTTAATTTGTACTGGAATAACTAAAAATAACATCTCATTCTCTGCTCGTGACACGAAGGTTTGAATAGTAGAAATATCACGAACGTGGCCTCCAAATGATTAGAATGATCTTACCGACGTTAATAACGACATTTATGAACTTAAATATTGATAGAAGATGTGGTAACACTGGTGAACGCAGAAATCTTTTTATTCAAATTAAGCATTTAAAATTCTTCACTGTTTTGTCGATGTTTTTATTTACTTTTATTTCCTTTCTCTGCGAAGGAAGTACCTCCAATATAATTTATCGTGTTCATTTGTTAATCGTTTGTCACAAAAGAGAAAGATAAACAGTGAGAGAGAGAGAGAAAGAGAGAGAGAAATAAGTTAAGGTGGTGTCTGTCCACCTCTCCGAAACCTTAATTTATTTTCTCAGTCTCTTTTTCAACGGAACTGTGAGGGGGCTGAGGACCAGTCAAGCTGTTGGGAAAACTTTGCCCTCAGCTCCTACCATATTTATATGACACACAAAAAAGTCACTAAAATAAACAGCCCCCCCCCCCCCTCCCCCAGAAAAAAAAAATTTAATTTTGAACGTTGGTTTGGTTGACTTTTAAAGCGTTCGTTTTGCGCTGTAATCTACTGCACCGGTATTTTGCAGCTTCGCGACGTTACCGTATCTACAACAGCGACGAGGTATATTTCATGATAAATTAACACGCGTAACGTGTACTTGGCTACTGTTAAGCAAAAAAAAAAAAAAACAAAAAAAAAAACGGTAATTAAAAAAAAAAAGAAAAAAAAACTTGGAGTGCTTTTTAACGCAATCCCTTCCTCCGAGAAATCGGTCCGTCTGTCCGTTCCTGCATTTCTCGACCAAATATGCGGAAAAGTTTAATTTTTTTTTTCACCAAGTCAGCCTGCGTTATTCGTTATAGGTTATGCGGGAAGCGTTTTCCCGCTAGATTTAGCGAAAAATAATAAATCTACGCATACAGCGACTGATGTCACGGGATGTCAGGTTAGGTGCCGCCAATATCTCCGATAAAGGCAGAGGGACATTGGGCGTCACGAAATGCCAAGACGACAATGTGACATCACGTGACCGCGCAACCTGACGTCACTGCGTCACGTGAGGCTGTCGCGTAGTGCGGCGTCGAGTCACGTAATATCAGGATGTCCCGTAACACCATTTGGTGACGCCCTCGTATGGTTACCTTTCGTGACGTCATTACCTTGCGAACAACAAATTCGATGGTGTTTATAATTAGCGTGGCGGAAGCTTGAAATCCTAGCGTTCTTGAACCAACACTGTCAACACCGTCAAAACTGAAGTTATTCCATTCCTCTTATTTCCGTCCATGAGCTGACGTCATAGTCAGCATTCGGCCAGTCGTGGAAGGCCGACCACCATACGGTCGTTTAATATCTTCTTAACGAATGTAAACAAAAGCTCTATACTACATTCAATTCATAGGAGAAAAAAAATGTGTTTTTCTTGAGATAATGGTTGTTGCTTATTTGTTTTCCGTCTGGCCGTACGCATGTCGCAGGCTCCGTCAGCTGCTGGCCAACTCCCGGTCCTTCCTAAAGGCATTCCGCTGTCCGGTGACCGGCAATTCGACTGCCTGCCTCGCCGGCGCCTTATAGCCCAAGCCGCTCGGACTCTTCGTATCGTTCTTTTCCCACCCGCGAACTTCCGAACTGCACAGTCCTTCTGTAAAACCTAACTAGTTAGACATTTTTTTTTAATTTTTTATGAAGTATGATTTTTTCGCACGTTGTACAGAAGAAGACACAAGATGAAAGAAGTGATCCAGGATGACTTTTGCCTTCTGCGTATGTCTGCGTTCTTACGCGCTTTGCAGCGCATATTTTGTATAAAATATTCCGAATCTGATTTTATCGAGAATATTGTTTCAGTTATATATAGCAGATTCATTCAATTCAAGACCTGTAATCAGTCTGAAGCCTGAAAAAAAAATAAAGCACTCTAAAATAATAAAATGTATGTCGACAATGTTCACTGTTGTCTGTAGACAAGCTTATCGCCCACCAGCGAAGGACCCATAGTAGGCTAAAAAGAACACCACGCCTTCTTTTCTTTATATTTCTTGACTGCTCCGTTTCATTTAGGACCCAATCTCTAAAGAATTAGCGGGGCTTGGGCGTTGTGGCACTGCTACCAGCTTACAGATGGTACCACGCCTGGTGATAGGGACACATAAGGCTTGAAGCGGGGACTGCTTCCGAGCGCTAAGAGTATCAAGCGATCCCCCCCTCCCCCCCCCCCCCCAACACACACACACACACACACACTTTTCTTGTCTACCATATTCATGCGCCAAACTTCGCCATGCGCGCTTCTGTTTTAATCTTGTTTTAGTTTTGTTTTGCGCCCGTTTATAGTTTTCTCTTGCTTTCAATGTGCGCAGTTTCTCACAAACGTATTACGGTTAAAATCTTCTCGAAGAAAAGTAGTCTTTCCCGATCAAAAAACAAAAAAACAAAAACAAAAAGGAAACATTGGTTGTTAGTTGTTTAGGCAGCAGGGGTTTAGTTTGACAGAGTATGGTGACACTGTTACCCACTGTAGATAAGAAATTTCACCAGTGCAGTTTATCACGAACGTAATCAAATTAAAATATCCTTCCCCCCCCCCCTTCTAAAAAAAAAAGGTCTCTAGAGGGGAAAGAAAAGATTGTCGTTAGTTGTTTAGACATCATGAGTTTAGTCTGTTAGACTATGGCGAAATCGTCACCCATTGTACATGAGAAATTTATGCGGTGCAGTAGCGTTGCTATCCTGGGGTCCTCAACGTACGTGCATCACAGAGGAGTGGTTCACGACCGTGCGCCGGTACGACGCGTATCCAGTTCGAAACGGGCAGCTGTGAAGGATTGAATACAGGGTTCAAATACGGTGAGCACTGCAGTTGACGTGCTTCTGGGGAGTTGCGAACTCCATACACTAACTTGGCTGTCAGAGGACATTAAAAAAAACCATGAAGTTAGCAGCAGCCGAAATCATCGTGGAGACTTGGACAGCAGCCGCACAGCCAAGATATGGTGGGCTTGATAACCAAGCCAAGTTCTCAAAATCTCACTGGCTCGCTTCAAGGTTTCACGTTTGAGATTAATCAAAATTGGCGTTCCTGTTAAGGGTGCTTCACATGCAGCGATTTTGGCCCTAGAGCGGCGCGATTTCTGCCGTCGCGGCGCTCGTGCCGCTCAACCGCTGGTGCTGGCCAGAGCGCCGCAACGGCAGAAATCGCGCCGCTCTATATAGGGCCAAAATCGCTGCATGCGAAACACGCTTTAGGCTGAAGGAAAGAACGCCTCTGTTTTCGAGACTTCTTTATTTTTAAACCGCGTCAGTATACACACATCGGAGACGTTTGAACATGTAATTTCTAAAATGGCGGATTGACGAGAAGGTTGGTTGGTGACCGACATGGTAAAAAAGTAGCTAAAAAAGAAGACTGTTTATTGTGTAGTGCACTTGCATGGATCACAACAACTTTGCTTGTATTGCAGCCTATTGTCATAAAAATATCTTCGTTGTTGTTGTTTTTTGTATAGACGTTGTGTTCTTTTTTATTTATCAAGATGGCGGTGACGTTGTGCCACGTGTGTGTCCGCGAGATATGTTTGTTCGGTGTAATTTTTTCAATAGACCTTCTAGTTGCAAGTTAGCACTCGTCCTGTGTTTTACTTCTGTGTCCCGTCTTTTTTGTGCCACTTTTTTACCGTGTAATGTATATGATATATTTCTGTATATAATAACAAACACCACTTTTCGCATAGCTGTCATATTACTCTATGGAGCGGTTCAGGATTCGAAAAGAAGAAGAACGAAGCTGTGATTTGAGAGAAAGAGAGAGAAAACATGTTTATTGGAAAGATGAAGAGGTTATCCCGCGGGAATTTGCAGGATTGCTACTTCATACATGGGAAAGGGAGAAAGGGGCAAAAAAGACAAAGAAAGAAAAGGAAAGAAAGAAAACTTTGAGGATGGCTGTCAGTTACTTTTGGAGGGTGTCCTACAGTATTTGATCAAGTTGAGTCGTTTGAAGAAAACGAATCAATGAGCTCGTCGGCTTGACTCCTTGCAATGTCGATGGCCATGGCCCCAGGAGATGATTGAGCGTGAGTGGTTCTCCGTTCTGAAGAGTCAGGGAGCTTATCATTTCCTTTCTTTGGTCAGCGTAGAGGGCGCAGGTACGTATTCCTTTGGGCCTTTCGTTTTTCTATTGTGTTTCATATCCAACATAGCGTAAAGAAATATATAATATTTAATAACGATAACAATCTCTGGAAAAGGGGAGCAAGTGGGATAAAGGACAAACATAGGCCTCCAAACACAGCTAAGGTATTGGTTCACGACCGAAAATAATCCGTCTGGTCCTGGTATCAAACGAGGGACCTCTCCATTTCTAATGGAGCGCTCTACCAACTGAGCTTACCAGGAGTTAAACGTCAGTAGAGCAAACGGGTTTTAACAGCGGCCACCAATCCAACACCAGCAAGGGTGAACGGCCTGCATTTAGAGGGTATGATGTTAAAGCAATATGGTGTATTCACTAGCGGCCATAGCTTTGTGCTCAACTGACGAGCGCGTGCTGGCAGCGAGCTTCCGCAGTTCTTTTGCAACGTGCATTTCGCACCATCAAGATTGCTGTTCTTAGCATCCTATTAAACTGATGCAAAGGGGCAGCGAACTGGAAAATAATAACGATAATAGTCCCTGGAAAAGAAACGAGGTAACAAACACAAATCTCCAAACACATCTATAGTGTGTGATGCGCGATTGAAAAAAATCCGCCTGGTTCTCGTGCGAACCAGGGATCTCAAGTAGTATTTATATATCTACACGCTGTTCCTGTCTCCCGACCTATTAAGAGAAAGCCTGCTTTAGGATCACAAGGACGGCGAGCACTCTGATCATACTCCTTACCTGATCAGAATAATAAAGTAACGCAACCCTAAAGAAGAAAAAAATCGCCTGCGTGTACCGCGCTGAGCATTCAGCCTCAATTGACATCTACTACGTGTCGATACAAATAGGTTTTCAGTTACCTTAACTTATTACTTGCTGATATGACAAATTAGCGGGTTTTCCATTACAGAGTTTTAAAAAATAAGCGTTGCATAACTTGTTACTTTTCAAGGCATTGTAGTAACTGGTGGCAGAGATAATGTTCGTACAAACAAAAGCGGCAAAAAAAAACAAAAAAACCAAGGGGTTGAACTGGTCCTTGTTTTTCGGGACGGGGTTGAGAAGGAATTATCCGACGAAGTTATCACATTGAGATATGAGTGTGTTCGCACTGTGATCATAACACAAGTACCGAAGTCTGTGTGACGCCCATTCCCTATGCATGGCTTGCACTAACGTCGCATCAGCGATCATTTTGAAATAACCTTGATGCTGCGTGAGTACCTTCTGCAGCATATATTTCGCAATATCAAATTTGTTTTTCCATTGAACAAGAAGGACCTATTGGAACAATGGGAAGACGTCACTTGCAGGTAGCCTGTGAATGCCGCTCTACTTCTCACGCTACGCAAAAGCAACAGAAATTCGTTATTTAATCCCGTTGGCAAGAAGAACTCAAATCATTCTTTCGTAAGCCCACCAAAAAAAAACAAAAAAACGAGTTACATGGTTTTTAACTAGTTTGGTACACGTGTAGATTCTTCATCGTAACAGTCAGTTGCAGGTTAAGAATGCCAGGGCAATTAGGCTCCCCCCCACAAAGCCCTCCACTCTTTCCACTTTATCGGAGCGAGCGCTGGAAAAAAGGCGAGTGGAAAGGAGGAAACAACCAATCATGGAGAGTAAAGAGTTTTGCGGAGGGGGCTTGCCCTGCTCTGCTATTACAAATAGAAGCGGCTGGATGCATGCAGTTCCGTGACGCAGACAAAGCACCGAACATTTAACTGAAATGTCCTTTATCTGTTCAGCCAATGAGAAAGACGAGCTGTATCTCGGTGGAAAACAAGGCGTCCGCACCATTTTTCCACCCACGACTGCATATTACCGCCCTCATTCGTGAAACTGATTCGGGGAAGGTCACTGATCGGTGCTCCGAGAGCGCTCACAGGCGAGTATATTTGCTCTGCAAGAAGAGTACTAGCTCGAGGAAAGCATTTTACAAAGCCACGAGCAAGCACCTGAGTCTCTGCATGTCACCCAGCGTGAAACTTTTGAGCAGGGGCGTGCAGAAATGCGTGACCTACGTTTTATTTTACTTTATTCTTTGCACAGAACCGTATTTTGGTGCTCCGGAGGTGAGTGCACGCTACCCTACGCAACGACATGAAGAAACCGAAACCTGCACCACGCATCAAGTGAGTCGTATAACGATAGCCTAAAATCTGCCTCCGACTGATGTGCACTGCGTCCAAGAAAGTGGCCCCTCGATTTCCGCCTGATGACGTCATAAACGTGTCATCCTGTCGTCGGCCGCGGTCCTGGTGGTGTTACAGCAGCGGGGGGTGTATGTGGCCGACGCCTGTTCTGCAGCTGCACTCATCAGCTATAGGGATGACGCTGCGCTACTCGATTATTCGCGCACCCCTATACTTTCGGTGCATGGGCGGGACAGGACGCTAAACACAGCAGTCGGAAACGCGTTCCAGGCGCCGTGGTTGAACTTCGTTCGTATTTTGAGGGGACCATAAAGGGAACGTCGAAAATGGTGTTGGCGAAAGATGCCTTTTCGACAGTTTATTCTCACTCAGGGCTGCTAACGCAGCTTCGCACTCTATTGGCTTCTAGCTCCACATTCATCGCTAACTTGGTCGGCTGCAAACACGCCAACAAACGTTGACAAGTTTATCGGCTTCTTCTGTACGGAAAAAACAGAACAAAAAAACTGCGCTTTAAAGTTTCACAAGGTAAAATGCACCACCTACTAGATGCATGTTCGGTTAAATTTGAGATTTATGTGTGAAGCGCGGATTTTTGCGGATCGTTTTACAGCTTAAAAACACTGCGGACTGTGTTTTCGTTGTCGAGTAATCGTTCAAGAGCCAATGTTTTTCTTCTTTGCCCTAGCGACAGCGCGTCGAAGGACACATCAGCCTCCTCCGACGTACGCAGCCCAGGCAATGGCGCCCAGCAGTCCGCATCGTTGGCGCCTATGAGTGGTCCTATGAGCGCGGACCACTCCGACCGAACCACAAAATCACGGATGTCCACGGACAACCACCAGGCAGGAAACAGCCCCGTGATGACGGGTCGGGCTGGCCCCAGCAAAGGTGGTGTCGACCGCGGCGGAAGCAGACGACCCACGCTGGACTACCTCACGGGCGAGAAGGCTCCAGGTGCCGCTAAGCCGCGGACGGCGAAGATGTCTGCTCAGGAAAGCACCGCCTCTGGCGCTAGTTCTGGCGCTGGTGCTTCGGGCGCGGCTTCTAGCGCTGGTACTTCTGGCGCTGCTTCTGGGGCTGAGAAATCTCTGGCGTTCGAACGCGGAAGTGTTCAAGAAGAACGGATAGTTCCCGAATCTAAAATGGCGTCGGCGTCCTCGCCCCAGCCCTTGGCGATGACAGCAACGCCTATACCTCTCCAGGGGTAAGCAGGTTTTTTTTTTCTTTATTTCTTTATATATATTGTCATCGTTAAAAAAATATTTTGAATCATCAAAGAAGTTCCAGTCTTAAATTTCACTGCCCGGTTGTTCGGTTTTCATCTCGACTTTTTGGGCCTCATTTACCGAGCAAATGCTGCAGAACTGCGCTTCAGCGATGGTTGTTCTTTTGTCACCTTTTTGGCTCATGTATGGCGCACTTTGGCACTTGTGTGGCGAACATGGTGTAGGATATATTATAGGTGTGAATATGTGCGCGTCGCAGACTCGCAGCCGCCAGTTGAACTCATATCCTCGCCTGGGTAGCGGCGCCACCAGACAGCTCCTCGATATGCGGGAAATGGCAGCCTGTCTTGGACCCGGTTTCCTATGCTTTTCTATAAATGACACGTTTTTTTTTTTTGTTGTTTTTGGGGTGCGCCACATGTTGTAGAATGTGGCATTTGCTTAGGCACTGCTTTGTTGTTGACCCTATTAGCGGCGAGATTTTGCGGCGGCGCCCTCCTTCGGTTACCTTTCTTGACGTCATTACCTTGTGCACAACAAGTTCTATGGTGTTTGTAATGGGCATTATGGAAGCCTGAAATCATAGCGCTCTCAAAGCAACACTGCCAACACCGTCAAAATTGAAGTTCCTAGATTCCTTTTATTTCCGTCAATGGGACATCGTTTGCTGACGTCATAGTCATCATTTGGGCAATTGTGGTGGGCCGACCACTGCGACGCTTTCGATTGCTCACGTCGCCAATGGTTTCATGCCTCAACGGCGGCAGTCAAAGTTTTATGAACGCGTTGAAGCCTCCGGCACGGTGCTCAAGCCAGCGTCCGTTAAAATGGGCGTTACAGCGATATTTTTACTTTGCACAAATACCACTTAGAACGAATCCCTGACGTTAATGACCTGTATGAAGCACGCGTTCATTTTTAACCCCATGCAATAGAAGTCGCAGAAAAAATTAATGAAAAACGAGCAGCGTTCACCCCCTCAACTCGCAGCCAGAACAAGCGGCCACGTGATCTGGAGCCGATTATATGCCGCTAACGCTGATCATAGCCACGCGTTAAGCATGGTTCTGGTTCAGACAGTTGCGTTTGACTGCGTCTGACTGCGTTGCGGCAGCGAGAAACCAGCACATCCCTGCTACTTATATCGTTTGCCAAGATGATTCCTTGAATTGGATTCCACGCTTCATACGAAGCACGGATGTGCCGGTGACTCGCTTTCGGTTCTCGACGCAACGCTGTCAAACGCATTCAAACGCAAGTGTCTGAACCGGCCATTAGGGTTGGCAAGGCACAGGACACGCGTTGAATTCCAGACATCGTTATGGTTCGGCTATTGTCGTCATTGCAGCGACTGGACACGGGCCACTACCCGAATGCTTCTCGAGCTATAGATTATCACGAGCCCAAATCGAGTGCCCACGCAATGCTCGGGTCCAATCAATGAGCCGCATTAAAACCGTCACTGTGGGGTAATGCGATCCCTCAGTTACGTCATCGAGTTTCGGGAAGGAGACATTGAACGAAGACGCTCCCTTTTGTTTTTGAAATTACCCGCAACAAACCTGGAGTTTCTTGGCCAGTGGCGTTGCGTGCGAGTATCTACTGTGTCAGTGCCAGTAAGCTCGTGTAAAGTGAAAAACATTATAATTGAATATCGTTGCATGCGACGCCCCTCTTTAGGAGAGCTAGACGCTCAAAGTGGAAAGAGCGTGCCCCCAGGTGCCATAAAAACAATTTTTTTTCTCTTGTCAGGCGCGCGTAATAGGATCTTATCTGATCGATCATGTTGCAACACACACTCCAGGCTGAAAAGGCGACGAAGCGTTATAGAAGGTAGAGAGCGCGCGCTGGAGGCGGGACGACTCCATGACGTTCTCATCCCGTGATTATAGACTAAACACGCTGGTGGGATACGTGAGTACGTGTGCCGTCCTTTAAACCAACTCTAGCCTTTAGCGCAGTCGGTGATTGAGAGGCATCAACAAACGCTGAGCCATGGGTTCCAGGAGTCCGCCAGCTGCTACAGCCGAGCAAGGTGCCGCTCGCCCTCCTACGAAGTCACCTTTCCTGGCCCGGCTGAAGTCCATATTCAAGAAGAAGCCTGCGTCACAGGCAGAACCGCCGCCTGGCCCGAGGTACAACAGCCACACAGATATATGAAACGAAAACAGCAAACACACACAACCCCCCCCCCCCCCCCCCCTCCTCTACCGCATACACAATGGGTGAGTGCTTTTACCGTTGAGGCAGACACCGTATATACCCGCAAAGCGGATACGCACGTCTTCATTATATAGTTAAACGCGAGCCGTCATTAGAGTTTTAGAAAATTGGTTCGATAACTCAGATAACGATACCCGATTCTCTGGCGAAGCCTTTGCGCATGCACCGAACCGTTTTAGGGTATCGCTATCGGAGGTATCGGGACGACCTATATATTCCCTATTGTGAACAGACGATCCGCTCTGCGGCGCCGTCTTACATGCCGATTAGCTCGTTTTTGTTTTTAAGAAAAGAGGCGCGCGAGACGCTGCGCAGGCATAAATAATTGGTACAAGGAATGATGCCTCCGTAGTATCGCCCATCTTTTTACGCAAAATGACAAAATGCGGGCTGTGGTCTTTTTTCTGTCACAAACAAATGTCGCTATTTTTGTTTACGATATTTATGTTCGTTTACGTCACTCGCCGGCATCGCACTAATATCAACTAGAAAAATTTACGCCTGCACGTAACGAGCTCACAGTTACAAAAGAATAGTATTTCAGTCGTGCATCGTACCTCGTCAATTTTAAAATTAAAAACTTTCGAAATTTTTTTTTTTTTTTTTAAAGATGTAGTTTGCTCCCAGATCGCTTCCACTCGACCCGGAGGATCACCGGGGGGACAACTTCCGTTTCAGATACGACATGGAACCAATGAGAGCGATCCCGGATACTACGACGGTGGCGCCAGAGGCACAAAATGACGCGGACGTGTGGCGAAACCTGCCTAACAAGTCGCAGCAGCAAGCGGAACCGCATCCACCTGGCTTTTTATACGGGTATGGGTCTACGAGCTATTAACTTAAGAGCACAGCGCACGTCGACAATATAGTTACGTCCAGGAGTACTTTACTATACACCATACAGGGTGTTTCACGAAATTTGGACGAATTCGATATTGCGAAAACTAGGCGTCGCAACAACAACAACAAAAAAAGGCTTGTATCATTTTGGTCCTGGGCCAAGGGCTTATTTAGAAAAATTATTAATGTCCGGAATAATTAGATTGCTAATTATTTTCGCGAAATTAACTTTTTTAATATTGTGTTTAAGGGCACGGTACAAAAACAATTGCTCAGCATCAACGAAAATCATTAAATCAACCAATTGCAGAACGATAGAAGGCACGCGCAGCATTTTACGGCTTTCTAAAAAAACGACAAATTCGAAGGGTTTTTAAGTTTCAATTTGCTATCGGAGCGCATCTCGGCCCCGGCGGCACCGCGCTCCGTGGAGAAATAGTGCAACCAGCCTCTGCTGCGTCGCGCGATGACAGCGCAGCAGAGGCTGGTTGCACTATTTCTCCGCGGGGTGCGATGCCGTCGGGGCCGAGATGCGCTCCGATTGCAAACAGAAACTTAAAAACCCGTTGAATTTGTGAGGTCTTTCAGAAAGCCGTAAAATTCTGCGCGTTCCTTCTATCGTTCAGCAATTTGTTGATTAAGTGTTTTTCGTTGATGCTGAGCAATTTTCTATTTAAACCATGCCCTTAAATACAATTATAAAAAAGTTAATTTAGCAAAAATAATTAGCGATCTAATTGTTCATAACTTTAATCATTTTTCTAAATAGGCCCTTGGCCCAGGACCAAAGCGACACAAGCCTTTATTTTTATTTTGTTTTTGTTGTGACGCGTAGTTTTCGCAATATCAAATTTGTCCACCTTTCGTGAAACACCCTGTATATGCTAAGCGGAAGGTCGTTCTCTGCTAACGCAGGGGTTGCGGTGACGTCACAACGCCAAGCTCCGATTGGCGCCGATCGGAAGGAGTAAAGATCTTGACGCAGCTACCATCGAGCTCTACCCACTATCCTTCCAATCCGAGCCAGTCACAGCTCGGCGTTCTGACGTCACTGCAACCCCTGCGCAAGAAGCAGACAAACTTGCGCTCCGCATAGTCACTTGTACGTGATTGGTTGTTCGCACCTTCGGCGTTCGTATCGGATAATGCCGCAATCTGACTGGCTGCCGAGCGATAATGAAATGCTCGGGAGACAGCCTGCGTTTCTTTTGCGCTGTCAAGGGCTGTCGGTATAGCCATTCCACACATGCATCCAAAGTGGTCCCCGAAGTGGCTTCAAATGACGCCACACAAGCCGGAGTATCGTGCTGGCGAATGTCGCGATCCTGCTGGTTGGTCGTAGAAGTTGCGGCAAAAAAACCACGAGCAAACGCGAGTGCCGCTGTCGTCACGGCGTCCCAACTCGTGCCTGCCGAAGATTCCGCGGACTGCAATGCCGGAGAGCGACTTGCAGCGGGACCGAACGTCTGCCACATCTACCGCCGCCGCTTTGCCACCGCCAGGATCGCGGTCGGCGACAGCGTGAAACTTGTGCGACGTCTTCGTGCGGACATCGTCCGAGAGAACGCGTGAGCAGCGCGCTGGCTGTCCGCGCCCCGACGAAGAGAGGTACCGCCGGAGCCACGAAACGTTAGATTTGTGCTTTTTTGAAGTTTAAAACGATGTGGGACCGCCAGCTGCCACCACGCAGTTCAAAATGGAAGTTCCGAGGCTGCGGCGCATCCAGTCGTTCGATCTACGCAAAACCTGTCCGCGCCGAGACTTTTGCATTCCACCGTAACTTAGCAAAGACCACACTCAACGGCCCCTTCGAGCCAATCATAGCGAAGAAGGCGAAGCACGTGAGAGCCCTTGCCAACTGTACAGGGGCGAGAGCGAAATTCAATCAGTCGGAAGAAGAGGAAGGGGAAGGAGGAACTCCCCTGTAGGCCGTAGGGACGTCCGACCAGTCTGATGTCCGCTCGTGAACTGTTTAAGCCCTAAAAGCGCGGGACATTAGTCTCGCGCTTCGACCTAGAAACTCCAAGTCGTCTACACTGAAAACACATTTGCTAGGGTTGATGAAAACGCTGGCTGAGCATGAACAACATTTTCATCTGTTGTTCGACGGACTCCAAGAAGCCGGTGTTGTCATCAACCCGAGCAAATCTGTGTTCGGTGTAGACGACTTGGAGTTTCGTCATCACATCACGTTCGGGTCACCAAATATGTAGGGAGTCTAGGGACGTCACACCAGTCTGATGTCCGCTCGCGAACTGTTCAGTTCCTAGAGGCGCGGGGGTTCATTCTCAGAAAAAAAAAGGGTATATTCTTGCACCCCTCGTCCAATATGCGACACCCCAAAACTTCAGTTCGACGTGCAGCGCACTGGCGTCGAATAGACGGGCTGTATGACACGAGAGCGCACGACATGAAAGCACCGACGGGAGAGCGCCGCGACACGAGACCGCGTGCCATTAGAGCGCGCGTCACGAGAGCGCATGTACAAGCAAATATACGATTCCCCGAGGTAAGTATATATTTGAAAATGGTAAACACGTACCTATCAAGTTTCTCCCAACACAATCATCGCATTCTGGCTAGATGGGCTATAAAGGTTTATTTCACACGGCGTTGCGACGTTGCAAGACTACCTTGCATTTCGACGAGTGTCGACTTGCACCTCCTCTTGGTGGGAGCACCAACTCGGTCCTATGACATCTTCATGGTCACGGTCATTACCCCGGAGCGCAAGGCGTCGATAGCCTAGTGTTAAGAGTCTGTGACTGACCGTGCCTCCAAACCTCCGGTTTCACGTTCAGAGTGGTTTTTAGCCTTCCTTTCTACCTCCAGGTGGGTCAGGTCACTTGGATCGGACAACGACCGGACCTCCCGAAGGCCATGAGAATCAGGGAAATCCAGCGATAGAGAGCCATTTCGTGACATTTATTCCTACTTTACACCTGGGGACCTTTTTTCCGGGACATTTTTTCCGCGGACATTTTTTCCGGAGATTTTTTCCAGGGATATTTCCTTCGGAAACACTTACCGACCACGATATTAGACGACGGTACTTGCAATGGAAACATTAACCATACAGCCATGAATTAAAAGGGTAAATTAAAGCACAAAGCTCTACTTTCAACAAATATCGTTTTGATAAAAGCAAAAAACGCCCTGTATGTTGCATATAATTTACAAGATATTTGGCAACTAACTTATGTGCAAAAAACTGCGCTCTCCTAGAAAACATGTGTTTGAAGACTCCAATATCGATCATTTCCAAGGCGTGCACATGCGCTCTCGGGACGCGCGCTCTAATGGCACGCGCTCTCGTGTCGCGGCGCTCCCCCGCGTCGTGCGCTCTCCCGTCGGCGCTCTCGTGTCGTGCGCTCTTGTGGTGTCCTTCCAAATAGGCTGCCCCACCGTTTACGAGGGGCTTGAGGACGGCGATATATTCCTCATTGAACAGCTTAAGAACTTATCAAAGAATACAAAAAAAAAAAAGAAAAAAAGAAAACACTGAGCTTTTGCAGTAGGGCCAAGAAAACCCCGATTATTTTTTTTTAGTCAGTAGCACGTACACATTAGCTTATTTTAATAAGTTGTACCACTCGGCCATCAAGCCGCCCGTGAAAGTTTGTGCCGTCGGTTCGACGCCAGCGCAGTGTATACGTCGAACTGAAGTTTTGGGGTGTCGTATACCGGACAAGGGGTGCAGGAATATACTCTTTTTTTTATGAGAGTGTAGTCTTCGACTTTTTTTTCTCCTACCCCTTGGCGTACCGCCACATCCCCTTTTTCCTTTCTTGCGCGACCCAGACGTCGCTCTTGTCCCCTGTTCTCTCTCCCTCTGGTCGCTTTGACAGCACTACGCCCAACTATAGAGTAGTCACGTGCCTTCTTCTGAGAAGCTGTCTCACTAGGACCGTAGCCTTCGCCGTGTATATTAAACTATCAATTCTAAAGGTTTAGTAGATCGTTCCGATACCTCCGATACCATCTATAACGGTATTAGGTACCGTATTAGGTATCACTATCGGAGTCATCGGAACGATTTACTAAAACTTCTTAATATTCGTCTCCGGGACAGAGTGGTGTCAGACTGCGCGTTGCGTTGTGTCCAGGGCGACCGATCAGCCACCTTCCGGGGCCACGGCGACGAGCGTTATTGACGGCGGACGCGGAGAGAGCCCCCGGGGCGCCCGCTCGAGCACCCTTCGAGCGGAGGCGGGCTCGGTCGGAAGCACTGCGGGTCCACTGTGGACGGAACGGCCGTTTGACGAAACCGCAGGCACCAGCGCCAGACCCCGAACGTTCGGGCGGGCAGATGAAGACTACGCCTCGTACGCACTTTGGGGCTGCTTGTACACGATGGTGGAGCTTCTATGGTCACTGATGGCCACGCAGGGTGTGGCTTATTCGTTGGTCACGCTTCTTACTTCGTGATTGGAGCTTCGGTGTTCTTATCGGTCAACGCCGCAATCTCATTGGCTGCTGAGCGATCATGAGATGCACGAGGCTCGCCACGCCCTGCGTTTCTTGGGCTGCCAGTGACTATAGATATACAATGGTCAATGATGGCTTGAAACCCCGGTCAGACGGGCACGTTAAAGTCTTTCAGAACGAACTTCTTTGAAGGGTTGGCGATTCAGCTCGCGACCTCGCGCTCATCGGCGAGCGCTGGTTCGCCAACCCTTTAAAGGATCTGGAAGACGTAAAACGGCAAAAAACATGGAGGAGGAGAGACACATACAACACGAACTGGCGCTAACTTTCGACTTTCAGCAAGATAGCCAAGGGTGTTCACGCATGTGTGCTGCGCTGACTGCCTCGATTAAATCCGTTGAAAGTTAGCGCCACTCCGTGTTGCATGTGTATCTTCCTCGTTCGTGTTTTTTTTTTTTTTTTCTTTTTTTGCGCTTTCATGTTTTCTAGATTATAATTAACCAACTAGCCCAGACCAAAGTTTTTTTCATCCTTTAAAATAGTTCGTTCTCAAGGCCTTGAACGTGCCCGTCGGAGTATAAGCGCTCCGTGTATGTCTTACTTGTAAACATTTTCGACGGACATCCGTCTGGTTAGGAATGATTAATAAATCTTCAACTTAGAAACTCTAACCAAGCTTTATTAAAAAGCAAAAATCCCGACGTTTCGGAACCAACTCGGTCCCTTGATCACGGGTGACTGTTTTTGTCCCGCGGAACGGCTTGCCCACGAACCCGAACACCCCCGGGTGTTTTCCGGATTATCCCTCTTAACCCCGAAACGTAGCTGCTGGGAAGGGTCCCCGTCGACCGGTTTATGTTGCCACGTGTGCATTGAATGTGCCACGATTCCAACAGGAGGCTTTTCCTCAAGCCACCCTAGGGCACATAAGTCTTCCGTGGCTTCGGCACTCGTCAGACGGGCGATCACGGTCTGCACATCAGAGGAGACCATTCGAAAAGAGATCGAAACGATCAAACAAGACCTGAGGAAGAATGGCTACCCAGATGGATTTGTAAAAAGCACGATCAAAAAAATTCGACGCACCCCTTCAACCCAAGACGCCCCCCCTCCCTCCACCCGCGTGTGTGTACCCTACATCAAGGGCACAAGCGAGGTTCTCGCCCGAGTACTGCGACAGTACGGCATAGCGGTATCACACAGGCCAGTCTCGACCATCGGCGGCCTTCTCCCCCTGCCAAAGGATCGCCCCCCGAGGGAGAGGGCACAGGGACTGGTTTATAAAATTCCCTGCGGTGACTGCCCCGCGTCGTACGTTGGGGAAACGAAAAACTATCCAGAGCGCCTGCGGCGCCACCGCTACGACATCGCGAAGAAAAATGTGGAGGGAAGCGCGCTGGCCGAACACGTCGAGAAGACGAACCACTCCATCGACCTTGACAACAGCTCCATCCTCGGAACGGAGAAAAGCTGGCGGAGGCGCCTCCTGTTGGAGTCGTGGCACATTCAATGCACACGTGGCAACATAAACCGGTCGACGGGGACCCTTCCCAGCAGCTACGTTTCGGGGTTAAGAGGGATAATCCGGAAAACACCCGGGGGTGTTCGGGTTCGTGGGCAAGCCGTTCCGCGGGACAAAAACAGTCACCCGTGATCAAGGGACCGAGTTGGTTCCGAAACGTCGGGATTTTTGCTTTTTAATAAAGCTTGGTTAGAGTTTCTAAGTTGAAGATTTATGTCTTACTTGTGGGTGCCACCGGTGCCACCTGCAGCGGTTGCAGTGTCAATGTGGCTTTCTCAGAGCGTGTATAGAGTGTGAGATGCAGGCTGATCGCGTGTGGAAAACAGAACAATAGGGCACCTTTGAAAATCCCTCCATGCAACACTGCGCGCGTTGCATGCTGGGAACCAGTTGGCCACGGAGCGGAGTGGCTTGGTTTTGGTTTCGATAAGACAGCCGCTACTTCTGCAGTCAAGCATGTAAACTTCCAAGCCTGCAAAACGTTTCTCCACCTACATGCGAACGTGCTTGCACGATAGGGGCACCAGCAGTGACGTTGCAATCAATCGTTCTACATTTGCCTACCTTTGCCCAAAATCCGGCCACATGGGGAACCACAAAAACAGTGTCAAGCGTTTTTTTTTTCTTCGGTATCTCTCGGCAACGCTTACAGTACTGTTCGCTTGTAGGAAGTCGCAGCAATGAAAACGCATCCGGCGTGTTACGTCACGACACGATGACCATGACAAAATCTGAAACTGAAACCAAAACTAAGTGGCCAACGGGTACCCAGAATTCATTTCGTGCCACCGTGCCACCAGGGCGCTTCGATTCGGGAAAAGATATATGGGAATGCGACAGAGCCGAGCAGAGCCATTTGAATCATATTGCGGCAAAAAAGAACCAAACACTCCCGTTCCGTTAGGGCGCCTGCTTTCTTCCTTTTTTCTGCTTTTCTGTCGCTCTCTCTTGCGCTCTTTCTCAGGGGAAGACCGGAGCGCGCTCCTTTGACGAAGCAGAGCGTCGCCGTACGTCTGAACAGTGGGCTCACACGGGAGGAGGGGAAGAGGGGGGGTGGTCGCGGTGGGCCCCGGGCCACCGCGCCCCGGGTGTCGCTGACCCTAGTGACGTCACTGCGTCCGAACATGTGATGTTTATTTGCCCCCGCCGGGTGTAACAAGGAGGCCCTCAAGGAAAACTTTCGATTTGCACTGGTGTCCAATCAGTGAGGCTGGCCGTCGGCCCGTCGACTTCCGTTGCTGGTACAGTGACGTCTCGTTAATATGGACGTCTCAGTTCCCCTTAAAAATCGTGCATAATGTGAGTTGTTCATATTAACGATACAAACGTGCATAAATTTTCCCAGTTTGTCCCCAAAAATAGTGCCTATATAGCGGTGTATTCATATTAGAGGGGTCCATATTAACGAGACATGACTGCACCTAACTCCGGATAGGGTTAGGTGCCAGCACATAAACACATTGTGTAATAAAAACCATTTGTTCTGGGACACTGAAATGACGTGTCACAAGGCTCATTGACACAGCGCACACTATTTGAATGCGTGAGCATTAGAACGCTCGTTTTGACGACAACCGGTGTTTTTCGTTTGTGAGCGCCCGGGAGAGAGGGAGAAGAAGAAGGAGAGGCTGACGCGTGCCACGTTCCTCTTAGTCCAAAGCGCGTACATCAGCCAACACCACCTAGAGCTGAAGGCCGCAGCGCTCCTCCGGTGACGTCACACGAGTCGGCTGGGGAGCGCCGCGGAAAAGCGCTGCACTGAAGGCGACGCGCATAGATTTGCCGACGTAGATGGCATTTTTTATTGACCCAAACGTTTGTTAATTGGTCAAATAGGATTTATAAATATCTATATGACAGGGAAACATAATTTGTTACACGGGCAGCATATTAGAACGTACCATTATTGTTATGATATAAAAGAACAAGGTTAACCACGTTTTGAGAGAGATGGGTTTTCGTTTTAGGTGCTTTAATTATTTCTTAGGTGCTTTAATTATTTCTGGAAGTAAAAAGACACAAACAAACAAAAAATAAATGCCCTGAGACGTTATTGTAAGTGATGGAACCCGCCAAAATGCATAAGAGCAACAATCAAGTTGGTGATGACATGTGTGGTTAATGAACTCGTATGTGAAGCTAATGAAAGATTATTAAAAAATGTGGACTTTTGGAGCACGAAAAAAATGCAGAGTTAAAATGTACTTTTTACCAGAAGTAAACATATGATAACAAAAACAACTGCACGCGAACTGGGGAATGGTCTTCACAAAGTAAGTAATCCGAGACTGAGACACGAAGGCGAAAAAATAAACGCAGAAAAGACACAAAACAGAGGGAAAGACGCCGCCTAAATCGAAGCGCACAAGTTTTGATTTAACCGGTGCAGGAAAACTTAGCCAACTTAAAGCATAATCTTCAGTAAGGGACACATGCAGCTGTGGGAGCTTCATGCACACATCTACCAGCGTTCATTCACACTGCGAATAGATGCTGTGAATATAAATTCTCTCACCTTTGAATTCTTCAAATTGTATATCCTCGTGTATCCATACTTTCTTCTTGTATCCATCTTGACACAATTCAAACACAAGCAACTTAGATGCCGCTCTGTAGCTTTCGAGACACTAAGACACAGCACATGTACGGCATGTAGACTTCAATGCCGCTTCGCAATAATAATGCTATGAGAACTGTTGCAATGAATATGAAATAATTATTTAGATTTTAGGATTTCACATTTTCCTTCCTTTGACTTGCAATTAGCTAGCCTCATAACCTTTTCGTTCACCCTTCCACAATAGATTTCCAGCACAATGTTCGTGCTGCAACAGAACAAGCTCTTCAGCACGAGCTCACTCGTGTGTCAATCTTCACATGCGTCGAAGTCACACGTCTCGTTGGTAGACAGCAGTTCCATTGTAAGGTCGGTGACGAACTGACGCTGGATCAGAATTTTTAGAAACTCTGCCTGCTTGGAGAGTTCTTGAGCAACAACGTAATTGTGTGTCACGGCATTAACGGCGAACATAGTTGGATAAAAAGAGCCCCCTCGATCCAATTTCTTGAGAAGAGAGTAATTTTCCTGGGCAGGTAAAACTGTTGCCGTCTTATCTTCTTCAGTAAGCGCCGCCCTTCATTTTTCACATTTCCGCTTTTTCAAAGCGGCATAAACTGCGTACCCAGCCACGTAGACTAAAACTGGGAGGGTCTAATTTATCGCTTGTGACTCAACCTCTTCTGTAACTATACTATGTTTCAGCTCGGCCGTGGCGTGTCTACTTGTTTTTCAAGCTCCTCCCATCGTTCGCTTTCACACGGGATTGTCGGCAACACGTACTCTGCAGTCTCAGCTTATTTCCACATGTGATATTGCGAGCCAGCCAGCTGCCTCTACTTCCCCAAACAATCTTGCAATTATCAGTCTGAATCCTTCCCAGGAAAACATAGTTCAGCCCGAGTTCAATGAAGCAGTATTCGGCGATCTCTACAAATGCACGGGTTGTTTGACGGAGTGCTCCGTGCGTCTCCTTGGTTAGCGTGCCACTGGTAAGGTTTTCGCTCTCCCATACGTCAAGCCAGGCGTCCAGCCAGTCAAAAAAACTGCACAAAAAATGCACATTGGAATCGTCCCCTGCAGAAGTCACTGGTTCTTGAAAGTCGTCCCTGAGTCACGTTCCTTTGTTCGGCGTCCATGTTAAAATTTCCTTCAGATTTCGAGACCTCCACGATTTCATTGATTCCTTTAATATGCGCCACAGATGTACGAACAAGAGGGGGACATAGAGCGAAGGCTACAGGCTCCTGGTTTTAAAAACGGGAGCTTGCGCTACAAAGATACGTTTCTAAAATTAAAAGCGAGAGCTAGCTTGTGCTTGCCGCCTTCGCTGCCACGTCAGTGTAAAATTCCACAAAAAAAAATTCAATAATTAAAAAAAAAATGTGAAAAGATATGAGAGTTCTCACACTGGTATGCGTCGATAGAACCAGGTTTTTTTCGAGGAATCGCCCACACCCATACTTTTCGCAGTTCTTCATCCTCGGGGAACTAAACACAGCACAGACACTTTCTTCGACGACGTTTCATAGTTCCCATGGCACCCAGGGACACAGCGTTTATGAGGCATGGCTATCCCGAAAGCCGACCGTAACTTCTTAACCACCACGCGTTAACCGCCAAGCACACCAAACGTAAACGACAAAAGAGGCGGTTAGGGCAGTTCGTGTACTCCCGCCGCGAGGCTTGTGCAAGCCGACGTGCGCAAAGGAGGCAAAAATTGTCACTGCGCAACTGCCCCGGGTGAACCCTGGCGCCCTGGGCTCGGAGAAAGCTAAACACAAAAACAAAAAAAGGCCGGAGCATGCGCCGCTTGTCTTCCTCGGGAAAACACGTATAAGAAAAAGAAAAAGAGAGCGTGTGTTGCGGAGAAGCATTCCTCTCAGGTCGGCCCACTCGTCGTGAATCTTTGACGTCACAACTCCGAGCGCTGCGGCCTTTGCTCTAGGTGGTGTTACATCAGCACGCACGCGTCAACCTCAATCTCTCCCCGGTGCTGACAAACTGACAGACACCGCCGAGTTTATATAAAAAAGAGCCCCTTCGTTTTCGGCAAAGTCACGCGCACAGCTGGCGCGGAGCCAGATAAGTAGAGGCGCCTTGCAGCACCTCCGAGATAGCAAAGCCGTAGTGCTGAATGAGATGGCGTGATAGAGAAGGCCAACGCTGGACACAGATCGGAAACGAGCGCTGCGTCAGCTCTCAACTTCGAGTCAAGTTTGAGCCAAATGCTGAAGCAATCGTCGTGTCCAATCTGAGCCCAGCGTTGGCCTTCATTTCATTCAGCACTACGGATTTATTTTCTAGGAGGTGCCATGCCGCGGCGCGGTGGAAAGCGGGCGCGCTCAGTTGCCGCTCAGCCGTCGCCGGTTGTTCTTCGCTCTGGGTTTGCGTAGTAGTGGTGCGTGGGCTGTGACATGTGTGTGTGATTAAAACAATCAATGCGGCTCCCTCCAAAAGTGATATGGATGCGGACGGTATGGATATTGTTCACGAACGGTATGAATATTGTTCTTTATACGAATTATATGGATGACCGTATCCACGGGCGTCAACGTATACTATGACAGGCAGAGTACAGAAAAGGGGTGAAAAAAATTGACAGTAAGATCCATTGGTGAATTCTTGGGTATTCGTTAGCACGACCCTTGGCGAACGCCACACACGTCCGCCTTTGGGAGACGCTAACCGTGACCCCGTAACGAGGCCAAAAAGAGGCAGCAAAAAATTATACCATCTTCCCGAGGGGAACCATGGGGTGATGCGGAGCATCGTTCCATCACACTTCATCGGAAGAACGGAGTGAAGTGGAGTGAACAGCGGTGAACTGAACGCGCGCAGAAATTGGTTTGCTCTTTATGTTTATACAGCCTTGATGGAGATGCGCCTCAACGGGTAATCGGTCTCTTAGCTGTAGATGAGAAATTTAGCCTGTGCAGTACAACCGCTAACCTGGGATTTTTAACGTACATCACGCAGTAGTGATCACACGAACGCGTGCCGGTACGAAACTGATCCAGATCGAAACGGGCGGGGGCGGCGGGAACTCGAACCCAGGAGGTTCCCAGCGCAAGCTTTCGCTCCACGCTCCGAGCTGAGACGCGTTAGCCTACTCGGCCACTTCCTCCCCTTGAACACACGCAGCGCGCTACCGCTGCTTATATTCACACTTGAAGGAGAGGAGACTAGAGGAGGAGAGTTGCGCATGCGCGCGCGGTGTGAGTAGAAGCGAACGCACGCAAAGTGCACGCAGCTGGTGGAGAGAGAGAGCGGAGAGAGTAACGCGCAGCTGTTGGAAAGAGGGAAGGAGGAGAGTTGCGCATGCGTAGTGTGAGTGCGGACTACGACGCCGCGGGACATAGACCCGAGCAAGAGATACTCCGCATCTAAAAATGGAGAAAGCAAAACAGAAAGCCAAAAGAGAAAAGTGGAGGGGTCAGCGTTAGCGTTAGCGATACTGCGGCGACTGGCTTATCGAAATGGTTTGCGGGAAAGTATGGAAACCTAATATTTATTAGAGTGCAACTCCTTCGTGAAATGCTTCAGCCCGGTCTTTGCGTCGATGCGCAGGTTTCAGGAGCCTATAAACGCTGATATCATTCGAATCGAAGGCCTCAAGAAAGCGCTGAGAAAGTGGAGAACAGTGGACATTGTCTTGGCCGTCGGATTAATTTGCATCATGGCTCTTTGTGCTTTCGGAGTATTCGGTAAGCTGACGATGTCCTCGCCCTTTTCATTATCTTGCACAATTTGTCGAATAAATAATTATTGCAGTGCCGGCTTGCACGAATATTTGTTCTTGAAATGTTGACTGGGATAATGTCGGCACAGTTTTCTTAAGTAAATCTTCGTTGTGCCTTTTTATATATTTAAATCGGTCAGATGTTTTGGGTATTGGCCGATAGTTTATGAAAGTATGTTTTTCAATCTAGAGTAAGCACGCAATTCTTCGGAATTAATGTTATAAAATAGTAACACTGGCTGAACTTGTTCCGCACTTTGCTGTAGGTTCGGCCACTACAAAATAACAAAAACATTAATTTATGTGGCCTGAGAGACTGATCCTGCGCTGTGGCAACGCCTATTCTACAAAAAAAAAAAAAAAGGGGGGGGGGCGTGGACAAGCAGCACACAGTATTTTTTTTATTAACTATACAAGAAAGCCCTCTTAACAATGCTCAGTGGCCATCCCTTCCTTGACTATAATTTAAATGTGGAATAATACTTGTATTTATATTGCACTACTACTTCCTCGAGACAGGGTTGCAATGAAATGGGTAAAAAGACCAACGACATTGGTGATAGCATGTGAATCGATAAAAACGTAAGAAAATTTATGTGGCTCGACTAAGCCGGCAAGTTCGCGCAGGACACTGTGAGTCAATAGGTATGAGTGATGCTGGAGGGCTGGTTAGTCCATTCATGCAAAGTGAAAGAAAGACGAATAGAAATTCTTAAAGCCGTCAAGGCGAATCTGAAGGTTATTTATTTATTTGGGCTGTGAGACTCCAGCGTCAGTTTTAGCAGAGAAGCTGTAGGGAATGCCTGTTACATTAACTCGTAGGATATCACACCCCTTATCTTTTTTGTTTTGTGATGAGGCACAGACTGCACTAACGCCGTTAAACAAACACGCCCTCTCCCATCATTTGACTATCATGTGGGTGGTCGGCTTTGGCACTTTGGCAAATGGCCGCTTTTTGCACAAAAACACGCGTTTCACAAATACGCACTTGTGACAGAACGGTACAAGTAACTAGGAAAAAAACATAGGGATGTGGGCAACTTGAAAACGTCTGCACAAATGTGCGAGTCGAAAATTACATTGGTCGAAGGTATATTTTAAAAGATTTTCACTTTAAGGTCTAGCAAACCAAACGATTCCTACAACCCGTTGCGAGATCAACGCGCCACCTCTCCCTCATTTCTTGGACTAGTTAAGTGCGTGTTCCAGCAGGCTATTCACTCGTCTAGAACAAACAAATCAACCAAGCGGGACGAGCATTGAGCGCGAGAAGCGAGAAATATATTGGCCAAAATTCTCCGCCGGCCGGCATTACCACTCTGTCCGCTGCTAGTTACGTACCATTATGAAACCAGAAGGCACACCCAAGGTGTATTTTATTATACTGCAAAGAAAGAGACAGAGAGAGAGAAAGAAAAGAGTTGTTTATTTTACATACAAGAAAATGTCAACCTGCGTGCGTGCTGATTTTCTATTTCGCTAAAAATGAAAGGGGGAGCAGAGTCGAAGTCTAGACAGACTAAAAAAAAAGGGTAAAAAGATTAGGAAACAAATAATATAAATAAGAAAATATATATAATATTTACGTCACAGTTTAGAGTATTTTGAATTGTGAGGAGGAGGCAACGCTACGTACCGAGCGCCACGACATCGACGACTCAGTAGCGTCAAGAGAGCCAGCCACGGGATAGCGGGGGAAGGGGAAGAAGTGATTGAACGGGAGTAAGGGCTCGGACGGAGACGGTTGCCTTGCGCAAGGAAAATTTGAACCCTAACAAGTGGGGGCCCGTCCGGAATCAGAATAAACACCCAATTCACGGACTTCGTCTTGTCACCGCATTGAGCTGTTGGCTGAATCTCCGGGGGGGGGGGGGGGGGGGGGGGGGGGGGGGGGGGCGGGGTACGTTGTTACTGGAGGAAGCTGTCCCGGCACATGTAATGCCGCTGTAAAAGACTGGACACGGTGTTGGCGGGCCTCCTCGAGACGTATGCAGCCGCTGACAACGGCGTTGACATCGGGAGGCGGCTGATTGAGGAACATCGCGAAAGCTTCCACGGATATTCAATCCAAGTTATGGCGGACGCGCTCACCTTTTTGCATTTGCTTGTTCACCCGGCGACAGAGACGGAGCATGTCCTCGATGTAAGCTGTGTACCTCTCACCTGGCTGTTTTACATGAAAGTTGAAGAGACGTTCTGCTGTGGCGTGGTAGTTTTCAGTCCTGTTTCAGTCCTGTTTTCAGTTTCCATAGCTTGCGTTGTGAATGCTTCCCATGTGTGCCACTCCGTCTTGTGATTAAGATACCGGTTGTAGGTATTATTACGCCCGTAGAGATCTAGCCACTCCCTGATTTCTCAATCTCTTAGACAGGAGAAAACCTTGGGATCCCGTTGGCCCGAGAATGGGTGCCAAACGGGTCAGGGCTGTGGAGGTCTGATTGGGTTGAAACCTCCGGCTGTGGGTGTGTTGAGGGCGGGTGACGGGGGTCGGCCGATAGGTGATGACTGCGCGGCCGACGTGCTGGGCTGAGATGCAATGTCAGTACGAAGCTCCATGATCGTACCTGAAAATCCAGGAAAGGCGTTGGGGCCCGCACCCCTACCAGGATGTTAGGACTTTTATTGCGGTCCTCTGTTGGCACTCGAGGCAAAGACAGAGCAAGCTGACAAATTGACCACTGGGGCGTTTACCCTGACGAAGAAATATCCCGCGCTAGAGCCATAGATTGAGAGAGTTTGGCCATTCATTGGGAGGGGAGGGGGGGGTGTAAGAGGAAAATGAGGAGTCGCCATTGGCCGACAGTGGGTTGGGCGCGTTCTAGGGCGTCTTCACTAATCCGAAAGTAGCCAGACCGAAGCCGCAAAATATTCTCTGGCGGTGGTCGCGAGAAACAAAATTAATAAGTGAGTCAGAGTAACTCTCGGTGACTGAAAATATGGCGCACGTAATTTTTCGATCACGGTCATGCAAAATCAAATTCTAGGAGGACGATCGACGTGATCCGTACGCCAGGCGCCGAGAGCCGGGAAAGTGCCGCCCGAGCGGTCAGCAGACTCCGACCGAGCAAAAGAGAGTTCGAGTGACACATTCGATTCTTACATCTTTTTGCACGATCATAATCGAAACATCACGTGTACTATATTTTCAACCATGAAGAGTTACTCCATATAACTCTTACGGACTTATCAAAATTGTTTCTCGCTACCACCGCTAGGGGATTATTTTCGGCTTCTGGTTGGCCAAGAGAGCACGTCACGCCTTCTATCCGCGTCTCGTGCACGCCCTCGCTCTGCCCGCTCCACCCATTGACCAAAATCTCTCTATATACGGCCCTGGCTGCCGCAAGCCCCTGCGCTCGTCCCACGTGCTTTGCCGGCCGGCTCGAGTGGCCCGGCGCCTCTAAGAATATTTATTATCGTATTAATAAATTAAGACACGCTTAACGTATGTACGTTCCGAGGTGTCGCATTAAAGTACGAAATTGGCATATTTTTTAGTTGCTATGTGGGTGGAAACTGATGGAGAGGAGGCGACGAGAGTACGCGGGCGTGTCAGAACATCGAGTTCTGGTGGCAAAGATTAGTGAATATACACGCGAAGCCAGCAGAGCTCCGACTTTGTCTCCGATAACTCATGAACGGAACTAAAAATCCGAACGCTGGCGCTCGGAGTTCGCGATTGAACGCGTTCGAAGAGCCACTAATCGTTCCAATCAGAGCCCGGCGGTCTGGCGACCGTCACAACGGGCTGTTGTCGCCTCCTCTCCCCCTGTTTCTAGCCGCACAGTCACCGACAGCTTACGAACCGCATGGGCGTGGCGAGACCCGCGCATCTCATCATCGTCCCGCAGCCAATCAGCTTGCGCCGCGAGTCACTGATCACGGCATCGGCTAATAAGAACGCCGAAAATCAGAATGCAGGAAGAGTGATCATGATAGGTCGCGTCCTGCGCTGTCGGCGACTTGCCAAAAGACCCTCTTGGCACTAAACAGCCATGTTGTCTAACCCGTTCTTTGTGTTTATTTTTTTTTTTCGTTTTCCCTAGGGTGTTTTTTCACCCCTCCTATTCCGTCCGTGTACGAGATCAACGAGACCACCAACTGCATCTCCGATGGATGCAGAGACTTTGGTGAGAAACGCCAAAACTTAATGTCCTCTTCTTTTTTTTTAAAGTTTAAGGATTTTATGTTTTCAAATTTCCTCAAATGCGGAGATTTTTTTCTTTTTTTATATTTGACTTTTTTTTTGTTATATTTTGGTGTCGGACGAGGGAAAAAACATTTATCAGGGTTTATTTAAAAGAAAACAAGACATCTAGCTCAATATTCCTCAGCCAGGAACATATGCGTGGCCAAAATGCTTAGAAAACTTCGCGTATTAATAAGCGAAGTGACCAGAATTGGGGGTGTAATTCCCGAACAAAGAAAGTCACGCGGACACCTCAGTGTAGGTTATGTTTCGGGTCAGCATGGAATAAAGCATGTAACGGTTGAAGACTTCTTCTTGTTAAACATGTTTTGTTATTATATAAGGACTTTTTTTTTTACTTTTTTTTGTCCGTGTTTCACAAAATTTATGGGAATATTATTTTCGTGGTTTATCAGTATTTACCGAAAATGCGGAACCCTATTTAAAACGATGGAAAGAAGTACAAATACAAAACACAAAACAAAAAAATACGAGAAACGTTTGTCGATTTTTTATAGCCGTCAATTCTTCTAAAAATTGGCGGACCGAATCAGCAGCTTTTTTCTTAACTGCCAGCCCAAATATTTTATCATACTCAAAATATTTCATTGAGTTATTGAACTCTCTTTTTAATCACACCTTTCGTGTAAGCTCCAGCCGGCGACTCCCTGCTGGCAACACTGAGAAGAAATCTTACATTTTTCCTACTCATACGTCACTGGCGGAAGGACGAACGGTCGACCCGGGAAGCGGTATCATCGGGTCGCCAGAGATAATATATTTCCGCAGTCTCAACCTTTACGAAAATGGCAGATCTGGACTTATATAATATATATATATATGGAAATATAAAAAATTGGGCAGATCTGGCCATATCAAACACATCAGTTTATATAAGCCGTATCTAGCCGGATCTGCCCAATTTTTTATATATCCATATCTGGGTCTGCCAAATAGGGGTATATCTGCCTGTCATATCAAGGTTTTTTTTTTTTCGTTCTTTATTCTTGCAGATCTGTTTTTAAAAAAGTCATGAAGGCTACACTTATGCGGTTTCTGCGAGTTAGTTATACGCCCAGGGGGACATTACGTGGGGGATAATTTTTGCGATTACTCGGATAATTAATTAAAATTCACCAATTAGCTTCTTAATTAGTAAATATAGACATACGGTTCCAATAAGAAGCTTGTGGGTCGTCGTCCAAAATCCCTAAATCAGTCATTTTCAGAAAATCTTTCAGCGCGTGAGAAGCGCACTAAAGTTACCACTCGTGGAGCAGGTACAAGGCTAGCGGTTTCGGTAAGGCGCCGACGCAATTTTTCCGTCTCTTATCTAGCCCCAGCCTTTTACCTGGTCCACGAGTGGTAACTTCAGAGCACTACTGCGCTTCTCACGCGCTCAGATTCTTTCTAGAATTACTGGCTTATGGGTTTTGGACAACACTCAGCAAGTTTCTAATTGAAAGCATATGTCTATTTTCACTAATTAAAAGTTAATTAATGAAGTTTAATTAATTAGCCGACTTATCGCAAAGATTAGCAAACTACACAACGTCCCCCTGGGCGTATAGCTCACTCGCACAAACCACATAAGTGTAGCTTCCGCGGCTTCTTTTAAAACAAATCTGCAAGAATAAAGAAAAAAAAAAAACCGTTTCCTCGTTTCGAGCGCACCTTCGGGGCTCCCGGCCGAGTACGGGCGATTGTCGCGCCGCGAGCCCGGCCAGACGGCGATCGGTCGGCGGCGGACCCGTGTGCAAGCTCGCCGAGACGCCGCCGTCAGGGGATCGGTTTGTGCCGTCCGCGAGACGGTAACCCTTGCAAGGAGCGAAAGTATGTATACAAGCCGGCTAGGAAACATCATAATAGAAAGCCTGAGTCAATGACAGTTGTCCGTTATTTCATTTATCCTCATCTCAGGGTTTAGATTATGACGGTAACCTAGCGTTGTTTACCAGTATTTCACAAAATCGTAACAATCTTTCTACAAGCGACTCGTAAGGCCGCTGGTCAACTTTTGGAACGCGTGATTAGAAGTCTTTGTTGTTGTTGTTTTTTGGCGACACGTCAAAACTTTGTCCGTGGCATATCGAAACTTTGTTCTTGTTGCGCAATCGTACCAATGCCGAAACGTTCTGCACAAGTATTCACCCGGCTGCCAGCAGATAGACACGACCTAATTCTAGAGGTAATCTGGACGAATACCTTTAGGAAAACGATGAATTGTCGCGAAGTAGGTTGCAGCGCCCTTGCGTTGACGAGACGGGACTCGAAAGGTGTAATCCGAGGGAGATGTCGACACGGCCACGGCAAAACCACCACTCAAACACAAAAACGAGAAGGTGCCCGTGAAGATTCAACGCGATGTAGCACAAACTGTCGTTTGTAGAACCGAACACTTAACGCATCACAAAAAATTCTTGGGCTTCTTTGAAGAAATGGCTTGCAGGAGCAGACATACGCAGCAGCCACAGTGGGCGAATTATCACGCCAAACTAGGTCCGGCTAAACGCATTCCGAGATCGGCAACGGCTAATGCGTCATCCGTCAAACCACGTGACGACGCACCTTTTACAACGCCTTCAGTTTAGGGAGAAGGAGAGAAGGAGAGGCCAAAACGGGGTTTCACGAACAAAAGGCTTATCTTATCGGGCATCAACGCGACCACAACGAGCGAATTTGTCACTTGTACCCAAGGTTGACAGTGCAGTGAATGCTATGTGTGGCCTTAGGCTCCAGACAGGTGCGATGTCCCGCTTTATTACCAGATTCTAGAATGTAGTCACGTGACCCTAACCGGAGACCCGATTGGCCTAAAACACGCATAGCGTCTACCCTGCTGTCAATACCGAGTGAACATACAGCTCTATGAAGTCCAGCTTTTGAACTTCCGAAGCTGTCCAGTTCGAAAGCGACCCAAAACGATGAGAGTTTGAAGGTACTATGTTTTACGCAGTATAACCCACATTATAATTTTAAATGAAAAAAACGACTATTTTTTTTTGTGCACGATGTCGACAAATAATTAGATAAATAAATATCTATATATATTTTTACCAATAAATTTAAAAGCATTGTACACTGTTAGGTTCGCGTTTTTAAATTTCAAATTTTTTACGAAAGTGTTACACATAAAAGATACCACGGACAGCACATCTTCCGACTTTGAACACAGGATGAATCGCCGACGCTCGCAAACCAACGGATGCGATGCTGCGCGAACGGTTTTTGAAAGAGCTGCGTAGGGTACTCCGGGCGCAACGGCTTCGCAGCCGTTCGAAGGGAAAAGGATTCGGGACGACGAAGTAGCGCGTCTTGCATCTTCAGAAAGCTAACGGTTCGTGTTTACCCACTCAATTTAGCGGGGAAACATTAACAAAATTAGTTTCACTGCCAGATTTAGCGAGAAAATTGAAGTCACGTGACATACGTACCAATTCATTTTCTCGCTAAATTTAGTGGGGCGGTTACACCGATGGCGGCGCTGACACCGCTTAACTCGGAAACCGGTGCCTAAGAGCTGCGACTAAAATCCATTATTTGATTAACTCCTTTCCGATCGCACTTCGTCATATTGTCACACGTCAAACATACAACCAAAATTCATTTGTCTTTCAATCTTCAAAATGCGCAATTGATTAATTGTTCCAAATACCTGGAATATCTTCACTTTAAGGATGTTAACAATAATTAACCAATTACATGAGACTCATGCAATATAGATCAATCAACTAGTGTCTTAGCGAGTACATATGACTTGTTGCTTGCACGACCGACACGGGCCCATATATCATTATCAGGGGCTATATTTGCACGCGTATATGGCGATATATGGCCGCATTTACGCGCTTACATGGCCACATCTGGCAGTATTTGCCCACTTATATGGCGAAATGCGGCCGTATTTGCTCCCATATATGGCCAAATATGGCCATAGTTGACTGCTTATATTATCATATATGGCCGCATATAAAATACATCAGGACCATATCTGACATTTTCGTACGGAAAGGTTCATTATGCGTGGCGATCTGCGCTTGGCGGTTCGCTTCACGAAGAACACAGTGCCGCGAAGAGCTCCCCAGTGCGTTTTTAATCTAGTTTCCCAAATAGAAAATAAAAACAAAAAATCCCCCTTTTGTTTTTCCTTCTCTCCAAACGTCATCACTAGTGAATCATCCGCACAGCGCCGGTACCTTGCGTCAGCATTGCCGCCAGCGCGTCGTGTAGCGTCTCGCAACGAACGTGACGGCACGAAAATTGTGTTGCCCCGAACGATGCCTGCACAGCACAAGCTGCGTGCTTGGATGGAAAATCTGAGAGCCCGGAGCTCGCGTGTGTAGTATCTATACTACGCTTGCACTTAAAACGAAAAGGAGTATCTACAGACGCCTGAAAAACTCTCGCCTTATACGTGTGCTCGGAATGCTTCGCGGCCGCAAGCTAGGAAGTCAGTGTACCCTTCCGCAGCGGAGCTGCTTCAAGAGAGGCAATCGCAGATGCGAACCATGTTCTGTACCAGCACGAGCCCCGTTCGAAGAGAAGTGTTAATGAAACCGAGAAAGATAGCCGATATTCGAGCACTTCTAGACATTCGGCACGTCCAACCTGCCATTTCTGTCAGGATACTACGAGATCAGTGTACCTCGAACATCTCTTATGGGACTGCAAAGCGAGCGCACGAGGGGTGTGGTCAAGGTTTATCTGACGTGGCGCAGTCGCCTGAGTCTCTTAACGCAACGGAGCTCGGAGCACGTGGAGCGGAATCTCGCACCGCAGAACATAAGGATTTCGGCTTCAATCCCCACTCCAACATTACCAGATCAGCTTACGTAACAGCCCATAGACGCTGCTTGCACCGAGCAGTACCAACACCTCCTAGAAATAAGGCCGTAGCGCTCTTCTCGTGACGTCGCAAAGGAAGACCATCGGGGGCGCGTGTCGAAGCGAAGGCAACGCCCGTGGATCAACCGTCGTAACGCGATATTATGGCGAATTCCGCTGGTCATTTTGGAGCGCGCCGGGATCGACTTTTCTGGAGCGAGCCTATTTCACTGGGCGATCGGGATCGAGACCGACGTGTTTAATTGGTCGTTTTGAATTAGCTCCCGCTCCAGATCTCGATCTGGATCCGAGAAAAGTCGCTCCCACGATTTCGGCGGATTCAACCGGAAGCCAGCCGGGCCAGCCCTCGGCGCACACACGTGACTTCCTTTCTCGTGGGGCATCTCGCCTGATCTCGCCCATCTCGCCTCAGAAGAAGAAGCACGTCGCGGGCTGGGCTCCTAGACTGTCTCGACATCAGAAAAATTCGTAATGGCCGCTTGCTTACCCCTTGGCTCGACAGCCCGTTTGTTTTCCAGGATGGAGAAGAGAAAGTATTTGCCGCGCTACGGACATTCCGGCAATCTTTGCTAGAAGCGCCTGAGCCATTCCTGCCGCTCGTGCGTCGAACACGTGTTAGCGCCACGATTGCGAAAACGTCTTCGAAACGACCACGGCGGCCGCGGAAAGGGGATTCCCGGGCAGTTGAATGACGGGAAGGCATCCGCCGATCTCGGAGCAGTGGTCATGTTCCACTCGGGGTCCGTAGGCGGCGCGACCCCGTTCGGATCGTGTGCTCCAGTCCGGATCTGGTCAACTGAACCCGGCGCGCTCCAAAACGCCCAGTGGGATTCGGCATTAGTCACACACGAGTGTCTTATTAGCTAAAATGAAAGCTGCACATAGCAACGGGTCTAAAAAACACTTTATTACACGGGCAAAACATTACACAGCTAAATAATCGGCACGAAATGGCACGAGGTATGCGTAGAAGACGTCTATAGAAAAATGTGATTGCTTTAAGTCGAAAACATTAGGTCATGAAATTATTGCTGTAAAAATGCATATTTTATACAGAAATACTTCGACAAAATGGCGAGACAAGCAGGTATTGGACAGAGCAATACAGATCAGTTAAAAATCAGGTAGACGTAGCCAACGCGGACACGGCAAGACAAGGGTCACCTTCGATCATGTAAGAGATGTTATCGCGTGCAGTCACTGAATTAAAAGTAATGTAATTTCGATCGAATGACAATATGGGGTCGACAAGTCATCTTGCGACGCTCATATAAGCACTCAAAAGAGAAAGCTGATTAAATCCCGTACCATTTAATCAAAATATATTACTTTTCCGTGTGGCAGGGGTACTAAACTTACTATTTACAGTCAACTAATTTACTTCTCCCTACGGGCTCGAGCTGCCAAAGAACAAAATAAACCCTTTTTGTATACAATAATACTATTACCTTAATACAGTTAAGATTCTAGTATAAACGCGGTAAAGGCAATAAAATAACATTAGTATAAATAAACACAAAAGCACAAAGAACGCACTTACAATAATCGCACAAACAACGCACTTTCAATAATCACACGAACTTGTTATTTACCTCCCAGTAAAAACTAGAATATTACAACGCATATTTACAAATGTCGCCGCAATAGAAAACGGGTAACGACGAAGAACAAGATTTCATTCTATCACAAGATTTAAAAAAAAAAAAGTCGGCAGCACCACTTTATTTGCGTCTTACATGACCAAGAAAGCCGGTAAATAAGTTGTTCCTCACCTGTCGATCGTATCGATAAGTCCCACAAGATCCATCACGAAAACATTTGAACGCGAACTTCAAGAACTCTCTCTCTGTCGAGAGAGAGGTCATCGACCAGAGTCATCGATGACTAGTTGCCACACACGTCACTCAAACCGTAGCAGAACTTGTTTCGGGAATCCGCGTAAATGCCGTAGTATCAAACGAACAAAAAAAAAAAAAAAAACTACCCGATATTGCGGTGATGACGAAAAAACGACGGGTACGAGGATCAAAAGAACCACACACACACACACACAAACGAGAGTAGCGGCACCAGGACGAGAGGCTTAACATTGTCGACCCATCTCTTGCTCGTGTGCGCTCCCGGCGGCGGTGACTGGATTTTTTTTTTTTTTTGTTCGGTTCCTTTTCCGTTTGAAATGTCTCAGCGTTCCTTTTCAGACAGTAAGGAGCTCCCACACAACGTAAATTTACGGGAATCGGAGCCCGTATGAGGGAAAATGTCGCATCGGAAATTCGGAGCCGGTTCGTTCGAAAAGTGTGGGGAGCTGCGGGACTGCGCGTAGTCCCGCGGTTACGGGGATAATCATAAATATAAATTTGGTATTTTCAACCTTGGTAACGCGTTGTATATTACGTTTATGTTATATACATAATAAATTGTACAAGACTGCGCTTTCATAACGTATATTAATGCCGGATAAACGCGCACGAACACCACGTCGCGCCGCTCGAGAAGAAACATTTTCTTCACGTCGATAGAAATTTTCTCACGTAGTTGCGCCATGGCCTTCCTTCCTCCGATATTGTGACGTAACCACTCGGAGCGTTACGGCCTTATTTCTAGGAGGTGTTGGTAGAAACCCCCTTCCCCTTCTCTCTCCACCGACGGCTTGCCTCCAGTCGCTCGACGCGCCACCGTTTCGAGGATAACTGCTATGGTTACTGCAGTGTACTCTAGGGAATGCATATGGTTTGATGCACAGCGTCTAGATGGAGTTTCCCCGAATTCTATGGAATGCACAGTTTTGCAACGAAAACCTAGGTGGCGCTTCAAATGACGGGAGGACGAATGAAGTGGGTGAGGTAAGGCACCCACCTCCGTGGGAGTTCCACAACTGACCTAATCTAGTAACGTGGCCCAACCCTTGCCCGGATGAACATCGTACCGGCGTGCAGTCGTGTATCCCTGCGTGATGCACGTTAAAGACCCCAACCTAGCAGTGTAACGGCACTGACTTGAATGCTCGTCTACAGCGTCAGACAGAATCGCACTGCTTCAAAGGCAAACGCACCTTATGCTGTATATCAAAAAAAAAAAAGAAAAACAAAGTCTTTCTTTTTTTTTTTTATGTGGCATAGTGGGCCGTTTTTTTGACACCATCCAACCCGACGTCGACCCCTGCCAAGACTTCTACGCGCACGTGTGTGGCGGATGGATCAACACCACCGACATCCCGAGCGACGCGGTAGGAATCGACGTTCTCAGCGAAGCACAGAGGGCACTCAACCTGGAGGTCATGGGTAAGCGAGCAAAGGGGAATCTGTTATTCGCATTGTTATCAACTTTAGTGAAATTTCACTTGAACTAGAAATTTATAACATGTTTAGGTTGAAGGAAAGTCCCTGCTAATCAAGTGAATTATTTCGGGGGTCGACACTGAACGTCGTCAGAAGCAGCATGGACTATTATTATCAAACACAACGGGATACAGCTCATGGCAGATTCTACTGCTTCCATAAGGGTTTCAGAGGACCCCTGAAAACGGGAGAAAGTTCACAGTATAAACAGAGATTGAATCGAATGAAGACCAAAAAAGACGGAATGAGCAAGCCCAGGGTAGCGTCGTCCGCGTGTCTTTGTTCAGCCACCGGCCCTTAACCCAAAAAACTTGATTCTTTTTAACAGTCCCCTTTTTCCTTTCGTTGCGAATCTGCCTTTACCAAATAGCCGGATGTATATGCTACTGAGCTGGCATCCACTGGCATAGCCGATTAACTCGTGTGTGCGGCGGAAAGCGGGATACATAATTGGCAGTTTCTCCGCGCACATGCACTGTTTACTTTTGGCAGGCCTTTTTCCTGCATCTTTCAACCCTTTTATATCTTGCAGAGATTATTGTGATCTTTGTATTAACTTCCTAAAAAGCTAATGCCTAAACGTTTCTTAGACGGGAGCTACCAATTTTCGTATGCAGTACATTTTACTTTAACGCAGTCGACTGCTGAGTAAACAAGGCGCACTATTCAAGTTCACTGTCTTTAATCGTGATAATAATATATATCTACTTATATGTATGTGTGTATGTGTGTTTCGAGTGTATTTGTACAAAACTTTGGGAAGGATTCATATTTTAAACAGGCGTTAGGGATGGTATTAGGCAGCGGCGTAGACTTTCCATTTTCCCGGGGGGGGGGGGGGGGGGGGGGGGGGCGGGGGGGGGGGGGGGGGGTTGGTGCGCATTACCTTTTCGGCAGAACTGGAGATTGAAGCTAACGAAAGCACGCTGGGATTCTATTTCCCGTGCATTTTGTCAATAAAGGCAACGTGGGCGTTATTTTGTTTACATGCCACTACTATACTACTATAGAAGCTCGTTACATGGCACGTAAACAGCGTCTCGGTAAGGATCATGGCCCGAATCCAAGGGGGGGGGGGGGGCAGAGCTCCCCCCCCCCATTCCCGGATTTTATTAGGGGGGGCACGAGCCCTGATGCCCCCCCGAAGTCTACGCCTATGGTATGAGATCATCCTATCTGTGTGAACACCTTAAAGTAAAATCACACAAGGATTTGTTGCGTGGATTCTCAAGGATCCGCTCCCATATACCTCAGGCATTGCGTCATGACGCTCGCGCGCTTTGGGTTGTATATTTAAGACAAGCGAGCTCGCTCTCAGAGGTCTCTGAGTATATGCTTCCCCGCGACTCCCTCAGAATGCCAGTAGACGGTTGCTGTGCACCCGACACAGCCGGCAAGGGGCGTCTCGAGCTTCGAAATATTTCGTGCCAACGGGGAGAGCTAAATAATATTGGAGCAAAACCGATTAATGGTGTTCTGAGTACACGGTAGTGTAGTATGCAGATAGAGACTTTTGGAAGTGAAGACACTCTTGCGGGTTTAAGCGCATACTCCGTAAAACTATAACCCCAATCGACTCTGAAATTTTATAGGAGCGCAGCGTCACGTGCGGCACGTTATCGTTTCTTCGACGTAGTGCTTCTGGGATGAAACTCCTAATTCCGTCGACTGCTGCTTTTGCTGTACACTCTGTGTGCGGAGATAACAACAGTTTTGCCTTTCTCGAATTTCAGATAAATTAAATCACACCGTGATATCATACAGGAATCAGAATGCGCAGCAAAAAGCAGCTGCATTTTACCTCGGCTGTCTAAACATGGGTAAGATGCGAACCACTCACTCTATACACTCCTTTTTCCGTGTATAACTTTATTTAAATGCCTAGTTTATTTGCTCAATGTCAACAAGCACATGTTTGTCCCTCGCTCGACACCCTGGACTGTCGATATCGCTATTTTACCTAATTGTACCGGCTACCCTCCTGCCTAAAACGACGTGAACATCGGTAATCGTTACTTTGCTTCCGTCTAATGAGATATAAGTCATGCTAGTCAGACGATTATGTAGTTATAGTGGCGAGCAGGATATTGGTAGTACCTCGCTTCCAACATTAAGGCAACGAGACATGCGCGTCCTAATCTTACGATTGTGTCGTAGCTGAAAGTTTAGTTGTTATTGCGCATGTGCGCCACCCTGTTTCAACGGCACGCAGAGCTTCGGAACAGCAAGGGCACCAAGCCACTCGAGAAGCTGCTGGCCCGTCTGGGCATCCCTCGCTGGCCCATCGTGGAGAGCAACTTCCAGGCGGACGTGATGGGCATCCTGGCCAACGTGACGCGCGAGATCGGAGTCGGCGCGCTCCTGACTCTCAGGGTCGGCCCCGAACAGACCAACAACCGGAGAAACGTCATCTACGTAAGCACGTAGTCTGCTCTTTTAACGGAGAATGCGTTCACCACAACGCGATGGGTGCGCTTACTGTGCACGCGTAACAAGCTGCCTACTTCCTCGAGATGCCGATGCACTTTGTTGCGCGCTTTAAACGGCGCTCGCAGACGCGTTTCAGTGTGACACACTGCCTTAAGACCGCTTGTCACTGGCAATGCTTACGACGAGGTCATCGGGTTGTTGCCATGGCAACTAAGATCCGCACAACGCGCCGTCGTATAGTGGAACGCAAGGAGTCGTACCGCAGACGGTCACACTGAAACGCAAATGTCCCAGCCTACAATACGGTGTTGGAAAGGACTCGCATGGGACTGAGGCCTGCACCATTTAGAATAATCGTAGCCTGTCCATTAGAATTTTGACGTCATCGCAGTGAAATCGTGCGAAGACAAAGATAGGCTGCGTTAGCGTCCGACCGGGCCTTGGTCCAACCAACATGTCCAAGGGCGCCCCGCATTGAACTCGTGTCCAATTGCTGAGTTGGCGCCATCCGACCGTGGAGGAGGAGGAGGAGGACGTTCGTAGGCCTCGATTATTCTAGGTAGTGGTGCTGTGGCACGGCAACTCTAGACCTCGCTCGCATCTCGGAGGTACCGGAAAGGCACCTGTTTTTACCATAGAGGGCTTCTATACTAAAGCAGTATCGTTAAGAAAAGTATTGTTAAAACAAAATCGATAGATCACTGTGATACCGATCGTTCGGACGCGCCTATTTTGTGCCATGAACGTGCTCAGTTGGACCAGCCCAGTTTCGGCGTGGAGTATGCGATCCTGCGTGCCCGCTACCGGTCTCCGTACTTCCGCATCCTGCACCGCTACAAGCTCTACGCGTACCGGTGCGCTCTCCTCCTCGGCGCCACCGTGGCCGCTGCCGACCTGGTCAACGAGATCGTCGGCTTCGAGATCAGACTTGCCCAAGTACGTCCCTCAAGAAAAAAAAAATGCAAATAAAAAATGGAAGACGTTTACAATTCTCTGTAATGCCGAATAGAGCGCAGCTCTTGAGGAGGAGAAGGGGTGGGTTCGGAGGGGAGAGTATGCCCCTCCGTACCCTCCCCTCCTGCTCTCCTGCTCCCTTCCCATTTAGCGGAAAATTTTCGCCAAATTTGCTGCTCAATATAGCGGAATGTAGTCTCCTCGATCCTTCTCCTCACTTCTAGCTCGGATCACGTGAAGCGAAAGGTTTCGCTGCAAAGCCCAAGCACGGCAATAGGGAGTTTTAGTAGACCGTGTTTTCCCCCTCCGCTAGCCCTCCGCTACTAAGAAACTGCCACTGCGCCTGCGCGCCGATAGCCTTGACTGTAGAGTTCCGGGTAGCGGAGGGGCTCAGCGGAGGGGGAAACACGGTCTACTAAAACTTGCTAATTCTTGTTTCCGCTCCGCTTGGAACGGTGTCCGAATGTCGGGGGAAACGAAGGTGGTCAGAGCGGCCGCAGTGAGAGACTCTTTTCAAAATTTCGAAATGATGCATATATTATGCGCTACCGCCATTAGTTGTCATGCACTCTGAGCGCGCGTTCGACACGAGCCCTTCGTCAGCATTCGGAGTGCACTCGGACCGAAACGCATTCCACACGAAGGATGAGCACTGCGTCAGTGCTCGCCGCGAACTTGGAACCGTTCACGGGCTTCACGTCGGAAGCGATGAGACCAACTAATGGTGGCTGCGCATAACCTATGGATCATTTTAAAATTTCGGAAAGGGTTTACTATTGAGCCTGCTGGCAATGAGTATTGGTCGCAGTTAGTCACCGTAGCTGGCGGCAAACGAACGGGAGCGGCGGGCGAGGTCCGAGCAACGGAAAAGCATAGTTCGTGTTCACTGGGCGGTGCCTCCAGCGACGAACTTGGGAAACTTCGTTGGGTCACTGTTTCTATGCATCTTTTGGTGTAAAGTGGATAGTAAACCGGCAGTGACCAAGGGGCCGTGACTCAGGGATAATTCCTGAGTTCGGTCCCGGCCCAAGTCGATCTAGAAGAGCATCGCACCGGAGCGCGGTTCAGTAATCTCTGTGCAATAGCTCTGTATGTGCTTTTGTTAATATAGTAATCACTATTGCCCGACACACGTGTAAGCACCTCAGGCGAGCAGTCGCTGTGAACTGGCCAAAATGCCCATCCACAACCGAGACAAGACTTTATTTCAATGCATACTAAGTTTTCAATGTCTAAACGTCAACTGTGCAAGTTTGATTGACGCGTTGATAGACCTAAATGTGACTCAAAATTAGCTCGAATAAATGTCTCATTAGAAAAGTTACTGAGCTGATCAGAACTATATAATTACGTTTTTGAATAGTTCGGATTATTGGTATTTTTTTCTTAATTACACATTAATGTTTAAATTAAAAAGAAATTGACCAGCTTGAGTTCAAAAAGAAAACGATAACTTTTTAATTGAAAAATGCCTTTTATCTTCACGTGTTGTCCATGTATTCGCGGGCTCTGTTGGCCCCCATTTCTGAGTTGAAATTTGTTTTAAATCACTTCTAACTTTGGATGTAAAGAAAGTTAGGTTGTATAACTTTTAATTAAAAAAAAAAATGTATGTTGCGAAACTTAGTTTTCTGGCCCGGAACTTTGGTGCGACATTTGCGCGGAAAGTGAGTGTTCGGTTGCTGTGTAGCTACTTCTTGCGGTGA
Organism: Ixodes scapularis; assembly: GCF_016920785.2. Classification (NCBI taxonomy): domain Eukaryota; kingdom Metazoa; phylum Arthropoda; class Arachnida; order Ixodida; family Ixodidae; genus Ixodes; species Ixodes scapularis. The sequence continues at coordinate 80,595,033 of NW_024609846.1, read as the reverse complement.
GCAAAACACAGTTTTCTTTTATCCCAAACGTACTGTATTCACAAAAGGTTGAAATGTCTGTGCTTCCAGATCGCTGGCGAGAAAGAAGACGTGGAAAATTCCAAAAGGACGTACGAAACAATTTCGCTAGATTCCTTGGAAATGGCCATACCTTTGGTGAGGGTTCCACACGCTACTTTCTTAGTTGACTGGGGGAATTTATTACTTTAGTCGTATTATTTGGGGCGGAGTCCCGCCCTTTAAGACGCCGAGCACTGACACCAAATAAAACGCAATGGAAATGTTTTATAACACACTTAACAATAACAAAAAAAAATGCAGCCGTGTTCTGATCTGTTGATCAAACCATCCCAAGCAGAATTGTGGCATCAAAGCCGGCACTCGTGTTCAATATCCGCCTTCCGGGCACGCCCCAGCCACCGCGTCTTTTCAAAGCGTCGCCGGGCATTTTCAAAGCGCCGCCTCGTCATTTTCTCTTACCTCTTCTTTCTGGCGACAACACAGAAAATGTAGCGACTCAGATCACAGAGATCCGTATATCACTTCGAGATGCAATCGGCGCGGCTCATGTGGTGAAAAGCAGAACGACGCTTTGTTTTGCACTTCCTTTGAGCAAAACGAATGCTACGGATGCGAGGCTGAACCCATGGGAGGCACCAATGCAGCCCTCGTTCACTGGAATCAACTGCTGAGAGCTCGTGCTCTGTACCCTTGCCCGTGCTCTGCGCCGTGCATGGATGGTTTGTCTTCACCCACATTGTTGGCAGAGGGAATCACCACGTGCCTCATATAGAAACATGGATAAACAAGAGCACGCTTCCGCTAAGTTCACTCTTGAGGTGAATAGGGTGACTCATTGCATGCTGAATTGACGTCGATACGCGCAGGGGGTTGGCAGAGCAGGTGTTCGGCAGTTAGCCAGTTCTGCTGCTTTCTACCTTGTCTGATGCCACGCATGCTTTACATAGTAGAGAGATCCGAGTTAGTATCCTTCGGAATGGAATTCCGCAGTAAAAGCGTGGTCTCAGCTTTCAAAAAAGCATTGACAAAACATAGTATGGAGCGCAAACGGTCATTTCTGCGGTCCCCAGTTAGGTTCGACTCAACTGCGCCTACTTAAGTCTACGTATGTATGCGGCGTGCCGGTTTGCCTGCTCCTTGCTCACCTCGTGCGCTTGTTTATCCTCCAGATGCACCCACGTGTGTTCGATACCTCAACCGATGATGGCGTGCGCTTGGCTGGCTCGTCATCGCGCGTTCCCTTCGCGAGGACGTTTGTTTCCCATTGACTGACGTACACTTCTCGTTGAGTTTTTTTATGCGCCATAAACACATTTTGGAATACTTGCTCAACGCATACTTCCCCACGGTCTACTTGGAACGTTAGTCATTGACATGCCTTTACACAGTCTAGCTAATAAAGAGGGCGACCGATATCGCACTTCATAGTTCAATGGTCGTCCAGTCCCATGGTATACAGAAAGGTCCTCAGCACCTTCGCCATTCAAGCCACGTGATCCACGGATGCTGATAGCGCCTGCCCTTCTCACTGGCTGCTTTCATTAGAAGAAAACCGCTGATCAAGTTTTCCATCGTGCATCATGGGGTAGATGATCTACAAGGCCCCAGTCCCACTACAGCGACGAACGGGAAAAGCCGACATCGAAAAGCCGACATCGAAGAGCCCCAAGCAGGTGCAGCGTGCACGCGAGGGTATCTTTGGCAGGCTAGCAGTCATTCGTGCTTGCTTCATTCACGAGTATACATCAACTCATGTTTACAAACTAACCGGAACGCCCTAGCGGACGCCACCGGCGCCGCGCATGCGCGATGGAGGGCGGGCAAGAAGCTCGCCGTCGCTTATGAATAAAGATTGAAATGCGATGTTGTCGGCGTCGGTGTGAGTCCCCGTGCTCTTTTTCGCGTTAGAATTGTTGATTCTACGTCCTCCTGGCAATGTCCGACTACTTGAGCGGCTTCATAAAAATTAACGAGGCTCGATACACCGCAAAATTTTGCGTGAAAAATGTGACGTGCGGCGATTCATTTCACGTGGACGCCGCAGAGTGGGCGCTAAAGTCTAACTCCCACGATGAGATTCTGCTCGCTATCTTCCGTCGCAACGTCGCTCGGGCTGCAAAAGCGTGGGCCGTAGCTGAAATGGTGGACGGTGATACTGAAAATCGCAAGTAGAATCGGACATTACGAGTCTACGATGGCCACTGGTAACAATGGTCAACATCTCCTTGTACTTACTGTTTACACCAAACCTGCTTATCCCCACCAACCTTCAAACTTAAAAGTGTCTTGAGACCTGCACTTAGTTCTTATCGCAATTACCGTGTCATCGTTTGGTTTACGGGCCGCTGTGGTTTGGACGAGCAGACGACAAAAAGGCAGACACGTTTGTAAGAGCAGACGACAGTTCGAACGCATGCGCAATGGAGTGTGGGCAAGAAGCATCGTGCTCCGCGTCAAGAGACCATTGGAATATCACGTTGTCGGCGTCTATGTCAGCCTGCGTACTCTTTTTCGAGTTGGAGTTGTCGATTCTACGTCTTCATAGCAATGTCTTACCACTTTAGTCACCTGAGCGAAATGATCAAGGCTCGTTACGCCGCTAAATTTTGCGTATGTATAGTTTGACGTGCGGCGATTCATTCGCGTGAACGCCGCCGAATGCACGCCAAAACCATGATCAGATTCTTCCAACTATTTTCGTTCGCGACGTCGCTCGTGCTGTAAAAGTGTAGAGGCTAGCGGCAATGATCGACGTCGATACTGCAAATCGGAAGCGGGAACAGACCAAGTGAATCAGGCGTAACAAGCCGGTGATGGCCACTGGTACCAGTGATCAAGATATTGTATCTACTGTTTACACCGAGCCTACTTATAAGTCTTTTGAAGCCTACAATAATTACTTCTTATCGCAATCAACGGGTCAAAGTTTGGTCTGCGGGCCACTTTTGTTTGAACGAACAATCGACAAAATGCAGACAAGCTTGAAAGAGCAGACGACAGTTCGAACGATCAAGCGGCCGTTAGAATTCGAAGACGCACTGAACCCGCGGATGGTCCTGGACTACTCGGCGGTTTTCGCTCGATCATGTTGGAACAAAGCAAATACATCTGGCGGCCACATGTATCTGTCAATTCAACTCAAAGTGTTGCCCGCACATGCAACTGTAGTTGGACAGCGTCTGGTTTGCCCTTTTCACAGCCCCTATCCACGTTCTCGGACGAACCGAGCAGGCAGAAAACACACGAAAACTGACCTTCAAACCTTTCCCGACTCTTTTGGTACAGTCCCCTTCGCGGCGTTTTGACGAGAAGGCAGATTTTTTGTCTGGTTTCTTCCAAAAAAACAGGAATGCATGTCACATACGGTCGCTTCCGCCCACCGCCCCAGACCGGAAGTGCACCCGACGCGCCACCATTGCGGCGTGACGTAACAGAGTTGGGTTGTACCTTCACGTGCATGCCTCACGCGCATGGGACTCGTCGGTGTCGATTGCTTCTGTTTGTCGCTGTAGTGGGGCATGGGCATAAGGGCTGTTTCAATACTCTGAAAAATCCAGTACGTCTATATTTTTTTTCCGTAAAGCACTTGGAATGAGTCAGTTGGAGCCATATACGGAGGAAGCTCGGGAAACAACCAGTCCGGAAATATGTTGACACTTTAAAAAAGATAGTCTGCACTATGATTCTGAGCATGAAGTAAATACGTGAAACGCCGTGTTTGGTCTCACATCGCAGATACTATATTCGCCGACATGGCGGTAGGAAGCTTCCGGAGGTGACATGACGCCACCAAAGGTAAAGTCAAAAGTCTGGAGGGACACGCTTCCAACGATGCCCAAAACCACATCTGTTTTGGTCACCCTCGGGCGACCAAAACAGCTGTAGTTTTGGTCATCTTTGGGGGCATGTCCTACCACACTTCTGGCTTCACCTCGGGTGGCGTCCAGTCGCCTTCAAAAGCTTCCTACCTCCACGCTCGCCAAACTCGCCCCCCACCCTCACACACACACACACGCACACACAATTTCACGAATGCAGCGGTTAGTTCTCCCAAGTGTTTTGAAAAAAAAAAAAAAAAAAACAGACGCGCGTGATTATTTTGAGTGAGTGTCGTAATGTTTTATCCTCAAACTACGCCCACCAAAAAGTACGCGCTTCGTTCCAGATCAAGTGGACGTTTTTCCTGAACAGAGTTCTCCGAGACGTTCCGGTCATGCTGGACCTGACCGACAAAGTCATGCTCAGAAACCAACGCTACCTCAGGGCGCTGTCGCAGCTTCTCCAAGAGGAATCCACGTACGATAAACTGTGCTTTTTTTTTTTTTGGGGGTGGATTACTATCGATATAAGAAAAATACATGAATAAAATCCGCATATAACTTCCGACGCCACGTTAAAAAGAGAAGTGTAGAATAGGACATATTTGTAGGGAAAAATATTAAGCAAATGTACGAATATATTAAAGAATAGTAAAGGGAAGCAACTTTCAAGGACAGTTCGCGCTCCCCCCATAGTTCCGCCCAACCGGATTGACAGTGACGCTCTCCCAGCAATGATTGTGCTCATATGGCTTGTAGCGTCCTTTGTGGTCCATCGTAAGGTGAATCAACGTGTATATAGTAGTTATCGTTACTTATTGTCGCTCCGCAGGTAACAAAATGGTAGCATTAACCGATGAAACACCGAAGAACGAATGACGAAGCCAAAAACCGTGAACACGTACGAGCAGGTGATAATGAATCATAATGTAACACCCGAGACTGTGGTGCGGAAAAACGAACAAACGATCAAGTCGAAAAAAAAAAGACAAGTGCAGGGGAACGTCTCAAATGCAGCTGCGTTTGAGACGTTATCCTACAGTTGTCTTTTCCTTGCATTCGGCCGTTTGTTAATTTATCTCGGGCGTTACATTATGATTCCTAATAAGCGACGGCCGGGATAGGCTGTCTAAATCTAAGTCCTTCGAAACCTACAACGAAACTAGGTAAGGGTGTCACACCCTCAGTGATTTATACGCACACCCCTAACACACATTCCTAACACAACCCCATGTTTGGTCCAACATCCTCCCGCCCTCCAGAATGGGTCTTTTTTTTTTTTTCAGTAACACTTTGCGCATGCGTTCACCCTCTATCCTGGCCCTGCTTCCCTCTGTAGCCATTTTCTTAGGGTACCACGAGCAACATTGGAGACTTTTTGCAAACACTTACCGTGTTCCGTGTACCGCATTACCGGAATCTTTGAAGCATGCTTTTAAGCGCGCGCCGGAGTGATGGGCGCGCGCTTACCCGGTAACGGTTTGCTAAAAAGTCCGTATTGTCAGCACATATATCCTTTCGCGTAATTCGCCTTTTTTATGTTTTTTTTTTTAGCTGTTAGTATGGAGCATAAAAAAGAAACAATTAAAACGGATGTAACTTCGCGACGCTAATGTGTTCTGACGGGCGGAGTCATGTTAGGCTGCCCTCCATTTGTAGTTCGCAGACGACCTCCAGGCGGCGCTCGTTACTCGAAAAAGTAGTCGTCGATAAAGAAGGGGAGATTAGCATCGCCAGTGACACAACAGCATTTTTCTGCACTTTTGTATTGTCCACAGAACTGGGAATATTTCACAACGCAAAATTACGACTCAACTACGCGAAGGAGATAAGGTCCTGTCATTTGACAAAAATTATCGGCGTGTCATTACCCCCTGCTGTTGTTATTACGGACCAGAATTTAGAATAACCATTACTAATACTCCATTGTGGAAGGCAAGAAAACGAAGGCTTTTATCGTGGTGAGATGGTAAAATTAAGCGCAACATCGAAGTGCGGCAAGAGGCTAGCCGGCAACACAAACAAACGTTAAAGACCCTCATAATAAGGCACCTGTGACTTTACAACTAATAAGCTGAGTGCCGCAGGCTTGAAGCCCAAACGCAAAACGCCATGGAAGCAAAACAAAAAAAACGCACTGTGATGTGATGGCGAACATCCGGGATGGCGGAGGAAGAGCAGGAGAAAAATTCTGGAGATACCTCGGTTGACTAGATGGCAAGGACAGTGCTTGATCCCGAGGAGGGATCTCCTATTCAAATTGTTGGAAAATTTCTGAAAAAACTCTACACGCTGTTTGGTGCAACACACATGGAGAACTCTGTGGAAGACAACAACGGACATAGTCTGAGATTGGAAGAACTCCAATCATCAGCGGCGGCCGATGAATTCGTAACCCTAATGTGGCGCGTGCATGTAGACTGCGCATTCGCGCGTTTGAACGGAAGCATTGCTCAGGGTTTAGACGGAATCTCGGTTATGTTCTAAAAAGCTTGAGACCCAATTCCAGACAATAAGATAACCCACCTGTTTATCGCATAGCTTGCGGAGATGAAGAAATCCCCAGTGACTGGCAGCATGGCCGAGTCACGTTCATTCCCCAGTATGACGGCAACAAAGAACATCTGCGTAACTACCGCCTCTCACTGTCGCGACCGCTGCTTAGAAGATGTTTTAAACTATATTCAATTGGCGCATCTAGTATAGGAATGAGGGTGCTAGGGTTCTCACAGAACTACAAAAACGGATTCCGTAAAGGTCGCGGTTGGGTGATAGCTTGTATACCATGACGCAGTGCACCATATCGCGCGGGTGGAAAAACTGAATTTAGTATGTTGCTTTTTGGACGTGGCTAAAACGTACGACTGTGTCGCCGATTACTTGACACTCGGAAAGCTTCAACAGCTCGACATGCCGGAAGCCCGGGTATTTAGCGGCTCTATGACTGCAATAACGTGATGGCAACGTTCAACAAAGTCTCTTCTGCAGACGTTCCGGTGTGCAGGGGACTCCGTCAAGGATGCCCGCTCTCTCGCGCTCTCTACATGCTATACAACCACCACGGAGGAAGCGCTCGAACCAACTGGCTTTGGCTTCACTTTACAACATATGCAGCACAGGCATGTGATAAAACAGCTGCTCCCCGGCCTCGCTTTCTCTGAAGACCTTGTTCTGATGGCCGACAATGCGTTAGACATGAGGGTATTACTGATTGCATGTGAAGCAAAAGCTAGTCGGCTCCAACTACAATTCAATACCAGCAAATTCGCTGTGGTGCTGGTTTCCGGGCAAGGTGAAAACCTTAATAGACTTAGCATCTAGAAGACTGTGCTCCCTGATGGTACAAACACCTTTCGGTGGCAATGACTAATTCTGAAGATTATCTGGCACAACACCACGAAAACCTCAAGGCATAAGAACTAATAAAACGAAACGTGCTGCGTCGAAAAAGACAAGCTGCGACCGCTGAACTGTCACCCGAGAACATTGGAAAGATGTCGCAGTACCTGGACTAACTTCTGCCAGTGCTGTTACTTGTGTCCCCAGCGAGATTCGCGAATACCTCGAGCGACAACAGAGAGAACGGACGACAGGCAATATGATGTCAATGGAATATGATGTCAATGGAACCAACTTATCTAGGAAGATCATGGACAGTCCTTTTTTAAAGCGCGGGAGGCCAGTAGCAAGCTGGAGTACTGCGCCCGACTGCGACACTGCACCGAGAACGTTGGGCGAGGAGAGCATTCGTTTACATCCATCTAGGAAACGCACAAACAACATGGAGAAGATGTATCATACGACTTGGAACTAAGTATGGTGCTTTATTTCTGAGCGACGAACCTCCAACTAAGAAAGACTCGGTCACCAAAGAAAAGACAGTCGAGGTGGACCGATGGAGGAGTGAAATCCAATGCCACACAACCATTCACATGCACGCATCATTCAAGACAGACATCGGCCCCATCAACTTTTGTAGCAATGCGCTGAGCAGCCGACTTCTCATAGAGGCTACTGGCCGTGCCTTGAGGACCCGCCTATACGGACCTATAGGTACGACACCAACGTGACGGACACGCTCTGCAATGCATGCGGCGATTCGGAAAGTACAGTACCGCATTTGTTACTTTAGTGCTCGGCCATTGTGCCTACACCAGGCGTCGGCACCTTGAGCAGGCGCTGGGGTTCACGAGAGAACGAAGTTGCCTGACGTGCTCCAAGAGGAGGCTCGAGGATTGGTCGACAATCCACAGATGATAGTCATGGGTTGTTCAAACACCATTTATGGGACCAAATTTTTTTTTTTTTTGGCGTGTCTATTTCATAGACTTTCGATTATATAAGAATGCAAGGCACGAATACGTAAATATTACAGGTACCAGGTCTAATAACCTACGCAAACTACACAGACCTATGTTACAACCCCTTTCCTCGAATCACAGTCATGGATATATCCCTGCCTATGTTCCCACAGGTACGTGGTGGTGAACTACCTGGGCTGGCGCGTCGTCCAGTCCATGGCTCCGTTTACTATCGAGCGAATGCGCATGGCGCAGTTCCGTTTCGACCGGTACCGCTACTCCCTGCACCAAGTGTCGCCCCTTTCGCACCACTGCTACGCCCTGGCGGCCCGCTACATAGGCTTCGCCCTGGGCCGCCTCCTCTACGACCGAGATAAGCAGCGGCCCTTCGATAGGCGAGACAAGGTGAGCACCCTGCCTCTCATCACCAGTACTGTGGTCACCTATTGACCAACGCAATTGGGTCAACCTGACGTGACGGGGCCACATTGGGTTCTCGCTGCTTCGCAGTGCCGGAATGTAATACATCTTTTTCGTAACCCCATCGAGCAACATTGACGCTCGTCATTTCTTGGGCACGAAGCCCGTGGATCCGAGTGCTCGCCGAGCACTGACACCGGTCTCGTTTTGAGCACAAGCTGAACCAATTTCACGCCGTGCACTAAAGCAACACCAACAACCCTACCCCCGCCCCCTAAAAAAAAAAAAAAAAGAATAGAAAAAGATGCCTAATGTACGTGCCCAAAACGATGGCGGACTCGGGTTAATTGGCGCAGCAGCTAGAAGACTGCATGTACATTTGAAAGTTCGTAAGCTGAAAACCTGTTTTTCAACGTAATTTGCCCTACACTGACCTAAGATAGCGCCGACGAAAGCAGCCAGATGTTTGTCTCAATGGGTGTCTCCGCCCTGGTGGCGCTGCAGCATGAAGACGCGCTAGTTGTGTGTAGAGTAGAGCGTATAAAATTACTCTAGTAAAATTCATGCAGTGCCCCCTGAGATGCGCAACACCAAGTATAGAAGACAAGGCCTGATTATGACGTCATCGCTAGTGGACCCCCGACCCCCCTCAAGCGGCGAACACGCTGAAGGTCCACCAGAGTAGCCACAAAGCGGCAGACGCGTGCATCTTGGCGCCGGCGCTTGGTGGCGTCGCGGTCGTTGTGAGACGCTTCTGGACACGCTGACGGAGATACTGACGGAATCGCTAGGCGGCGCTGCGTGGATCCCCATAGTAGGGCTATCACGCAAGGTTCAGGGTTTCATACAGGATTGTCAATCCATGATGTGTTTGTAGCAAATTTCTGGGAAGGGCTCCGATAGGTCTGCGTACTCTGTGTAGAAAATTCGGGGCCATGTTTTAGCAATATTATTTTTTACTAGGTATCACTTCAAAGACTATTTTTCTATGAAATTGTATACGTTGTCCTCTCGCTGTAGATCGCAATGATTGACCCTCCGCGCCCTCTGAGGAAACCTTTACACCTTTTCAGGGCTTGTAACCCCAGGCAGAAACCCTGATATTCTTCAGGAGAGGACTGCTCCGCATGCCCAGAATGCGTTCCCCAGTCCAGACGATAAGAATGGAAGGAAGCGCGAAGAAGACGACTACTGGAATGCACGGTCTATATAAACCAGTGTCCAAAATCCTAGCCCCCAGCGATAAAAATGGGAAATAATAACCTCAAATGCAGGCTCTTGTGAAAAGAGGGGCTGCGCATAAAACGACATCTTTACTTTTTACGGCACTCTTGGCATCGGTGTTGTTCTTGTAGCTTCGTGACTGCATTTCTGGCGTCCTTGCACTACGATATGTGCGAAGGTTTCTAAAAGAACAAATTTTTGCAAGAACTTTAGCCCCCCTACTGTGCCATGGCGTCTGCATAAACAAATATGGCGGAGCCCATGGAACAGAGCAGACACTGGTCTATATGTGCGGGAATTTTTACAGTGACAGAATCAACGAACTAACTCAATTAAATAATTCGGTCTCCAGTTCAGGTTTGGTACACTGACCTTATGCACATTTCCGGTCGTAATGAACCGGAAATGTGCATAATAATATTTGCTCGCAGATCCTACGCGTGGCCGATGAGCTGAAGAGTGCTTTCTCCATTTTAATGGACATTTCTGATTGGATGAACAGGACCATCAGAGACATCTCTCAGTACAAGGCAAGATCCGTGTCTAAGTATTTTGAAAAGATTACACAAAAATAAATAGGCCTTTTGAGATACGGTAGTCAATCTATCACTGATCTACCTCTTAAGGATCCTTTCACACACTTGTGTTGGGTTACGACCGAGCCCGTCTGATCTCTTACGACAAGAGATCACCCTGGCACTCTGGCGCCATCCATGAGGTGACCCTGGAAATGCATGTCACTAGAGCGAAGGTTTTGCAGTACTTACGAGATGAAATGTATGCGTACTATCCAGGCGCGTGGCCAGGATTTTGTTTCGGGGGGGGGGGGGGGGGGGGGGGGGGCTGCCCACTACAAAATGCTGTATGAGGGAGAGGGGGGGGGAGGAGGTCCCAGCAAAATGGCATATTTCGGGCTACGTGCCTGGTACTATAAGAAAGTGTCGCTTATAACACTGTCAAAACTTCTTCGAGCCAAGAAAAAACGAATTAATGTGAAACAAACAGGAGTTGAGTGGAACGAACTTTATTGAAACTTCTCTGACGGTTACACCTTGGTAGGAGAAAAAAAAAAGAAAAGAAGAACATATACGGGATTGCCCAGTGTTCCACGGCTAACCGATAGACGGCGCCAGTGTGTGGGAGTTTGTAAGAGGTTTTAAGGCACATGATCGTAGGATCATATGCCTCGTCGTGGGCGCTTGTAAGATTTTTCAAGGCACATGATCGTAGGCAGTCGCAAGCGTGAGCCAGCCTTTAGACACCAACTCGCGGCTTTAACCTCAGACAGCTACGGTGGGCTGCTGTCGACGTGGCGCAAGTTCGCGGGGGCTGTGGTGACGTCAGAACGCCGAGCAGATCTGATTCGCTCTGACTGAAGGATAGTGGATACACCTGGGCCCGTTTGCTGGAAGCGCTAACCACCGCTAAAAGTTAGCCGCAGTACCTAGGAGAGGGATTTTAAAATCACGTGACTGACTCGATAGGGCTGCGGGGAAACATGGCCGTGCCCCGGTCAGTGAGCGCCGCTCGCTTTAAAACTAATATGTCGTTGTAGCTGCAATATCGGGCGCGTGAGTCAGCAACGAATGGTGCAGGACGATTTCGCTTTGTCATACCTCACTTAAATCTCAAAGCATGAGCAATGACCTCGCCGCATTTTTAGATAGTCTTTCGATACTGGCCATTTCTAAGTCTAAATAAACGCGATATTTGTCGGCATGGCAACGTCTTTGGAATGTGGATTGTTTTGACTCAATTGGCCTGGTATTAATAGCACACAAAAGGAGAAAGCGTCCCAATATAATGCGAATTCAAAGTCATTTTACTTTTATTTCGCATGTTCCATTCAATAACCAGCATCACCACCAGACGTAACGTACCCTACACTATTCTGTGTAAAACAAATCGCAGCTTTGTTAATAATAAAAACAGTTACTTGGAGACTTCGGGTTGTTTTGTATCGCGACGAATGTGATGTCCTATATTAAATTTTCTTTTAAACATCTGCGGAATAAAATTACATGTTTTCATAACAGGCTTTATTGAAAAAAAAAAGAAAGTAACATTTTTAGATGAACCTTTTGTTCGGCTGCAGTTTCGAGATAATGTTCTTTTACTTTAATAGACACACACCAAAACCACTTGTATGTGCGATCGTTTCTTTCAGTCAGATTGGACATAGGTACATGCGGTGCATAAAAGGTCGTTGATTGCCAAAGTCGTAAAATGCCACCTATAGACGTTTGGATACTGTGAATATTTATATATTTTAATAATTGGATATTTTTGCTCTTCCCTTTAAGTTGGCTTTTCTTTTCTTTTTTTTTTCTTTTAGTTAAGTGAAATGAAAATAAACCCCGGATTTCCACTCTGGATCAAAAGTGACGGAGACCTCAACGAGCACTACAAGGACGTAAGAAAAACATATCCGCATCTCGGTTCGCGTATTTCGGGCATGTGTACGCAATTCGTGGATTTACGTAATTGCTTCTCTATCTCCCCCCCCCCCTTTTTTTTTAAAATGCGTTTAGTTTTTTAGGTGTAGCCTGAGCAATTAGCCAGTTGTGCTCTGGTCTTTTAAGTGTCTATTAGTTTTTATAAGGTATAACAGAAATCGGCGATGGACGTGAAATATTTGCACGTTACTTTCATCTTTCTCGAGAATGATCAACACTATCCGGAGTGATTTTGTGCAAATGCATGTATGCATTTTGTGTTTTTCTGTGTGTACTATGATATATTTGCTTCCCCCTCCCCTTTTTTTGTAATACCTCCATACAGAGAGCGTTTAGGGGTATTTTGAATAAATAAAAAAAGAAACCCAATGACATCATCATCATTATCGTCATCATTGTGAACCCGATGTCGTTGTAGATTCCGGACCTGCGCAAAGAGGATTTCTTCGTCTCGAGTTTGTTGGTCATAAAGGCGTTTATCAGGAATGGCCTGAGGAAGCTGAAGTACTACGGCCACGATAAAGACTATGGGTAAGTCACAGGGTCGTGACAAACGTAGACTTGAATCGGGAAGTTCTGCCTCGCGTTTTAGGGTTCTGTGATTGGTTCACTAAATTATCACAGCACTCGTCTCCAATCAGTGGCCTGTGGTGGCTTTTTTTAGTGGCACAGGAAAATCTAGCACTTAGGCTTCCTTATCTAGGAGGTGCTGGCTCAGTTGCAGCTCTTCCGTCGCCTGTTGTTCTTCGCTCTGAGTTTCCGTAGTAGCGGTGAGTGGTTTCTGATGTGCGTGTGTAGTTAAAGCGATGGATGCGGTTCCCTCCACGAGTGATATGGACGGGTGGTATAAATGTAGTTCTTCACACGAATTATGTGGATGACCGTATCTAGTTCTAGTGCAAGAGGGACCGTTGCCTACGCTCCGAGCTCACGTCTCCAGCAAATGTGGTCAGAACAAAACGTGAAAATCGTCCTGATCCAAATGGAGAGACACATGCACAACAAAACAATCAACGCGCTGAAAAAAGAAAAAAAAAACTGATTCTGCGCCATTAGCACCTCGCAGGGATTTCGGAGGCCAATTGCACATATTTCAATGCGATCAGATTTATATGACGGGCCGGCCCTTTGTCGTGCATTAGTTTAGCTCTTTGTGGATTTCCAGGAAAACGTGATGACGTGATAGACTTGGGTTTTCAAAATTCTAGCTTGAACAATTCAATAGCTAATAAATCAAAACAAATGAACTATTTGTTGAGTGGTCAGGTGTCTCATTTAGGTAGCTGGGTGTTCATTTTGATCAAAACAACGAGACTGGGAAAACAAAAAACGGCACTCAGGTTTAGATATTGAGTTTGCTAAACCCAAAGTAGGACTGGGGCGGGAGTCATAATAAAAAAAAAAATGCCGAGGTTAAAAAGTAAGTTGCAGCAATAAATGATAAGAATTAATTTTAGTACGAGTTCAGTGATAAATGCAATGACTAGCCAGGCAAATATTCTGTGTCTGTGGATAGCTTTTGCACAGAGTTTAAGCACGGCCACTCGATCGAGTGGCCGTGGTTTAAGCAATGTAGCAGTCTTAATTTGGTGATTTACGTGAGCAAGTAGTGGTGTGCAAAAACGAAAAAGATGAAAAGAGGTAGAGTCACCGTTGTATGGAATATAGTGCAAGCACGCACATGGTATACGCTGATTAACACTGAAACAGCGCTACATTTTACACCAGCGTTGAGCGGATCGCAAGTTAAGGGTGCATCAAAAGATAAAGCTTGTACACATATACTGTTCAGGCCGTTATGTTTGAATGTTCATAGTACTCCATTACCCTCAGATTTGGTGTAAGTGATCTCCTGATTGCTTACAACAGAAAGAAGGAAACATATTAACTCTGTGCTGATAGGAAAACTCCACCTGCTCACAGCTACCAATCATCTCGGCGCCGATTATGAGTATTCGCTGAATGCCGACGGCCGCGTGCTTAGAATGAGTTTTTCCCACGTGATTTCATACAATCGCAATTATTCTCGACAAACAACATTGTTTACTCACGCAAGCGGCCACATGTGAAATTTAGGATATTTGGTGTTTATTGTGGCAAACGTGGCAAGCAGCATAAGCTTTTTTTTTTTTTTTTACAATCCGCGAAAGAGAATGTTCCAGGGTTACCCTGGTTTCTAATGCATGTACACTGTTAGAAAAAGGGAGTGTATGAGGGTACACGCCTTGTCCCATATGTAACACATCGAAACTACATTTGAACGTTCAGTCTACTGACGTCGAGCTGGCGATACCAACTTTTACGGTCGGCTTGATGGCTGTTGGATATAACGTACGAAATAGCTAATGTTTGTACGAAAGACTAGAAAAGAAAGAAACTAAGGTTTTGAAACAAATTTCCTCTCCCCCCCAAAAAAAACAAAAAAACTTAATATTCTTCCTGTAGTTTTTAATGCGTACGTTATGGCTATTTTATTCAGTTGTATGGGTGGACTATCAAGCCGCTCTTGAAAGTTGGTATCGCCGGTTAGACGTCTGTGAATTGAACGTCGAATTGTTGTTTTGGGGTGTTACATTTGGGACAAGTGGTGTACCCCTATACAACCCCTATTTCTGAGCGTGTAGCACACAAAAGAGCACGAACTGAATCGCAGTGGGAAACGAAAACAAGTGTGTAATCACAAGAAAACTGATTGTATGCAGAATTTAAGCTTTGTTTCACTAATTACATTACCAATAAAGTATTTGGTTTTATCCTGCGAGCGAAGCGGGAATATACAAGAGCGAGCATGCTGCTCTGAACTACTGTTCCAGTAATCAAGCGCACCGTTCAAAGCATAGAGCTCGCTTTTATAGCTTTTTGGTGAGCCCAGACCTTTTAAAACACAATTAGAATCAATTATATTATTCTATTTCTTTTTATTAAATGCACATTTTTTTTGCGTTTTGCGTTTACGTGCCATTTTATTGCTTATATAATATTTTTCCAAAAGTCCGACATCTATAGTCTGTTTCATCATAAGTAAAAGCCGCATAGTCAAAGATGTAAACAACAAAAAAGAAAAAAAAAAGGGAGGTGAACACGCGAACGCACTTTACAAATGCAATGTAACGCCGCATTAAAAATTAGTCGTTAGTTTCTTAGAGAGCAGGAGTTTCATAGGGCGACGTGCATTACAGAGTATACGTGGTACATGATCGCACGACGGGAGGATGCAGATGGGCGACAGAACCCAGGGTCCCTGCTAAAGCCCTTTAATAAAGACGTTTTTTTTTTTTTTGTTTTTTTTTTAAGTACCCTCAATTACTGTTGTGGAAACGCGCAAGACACGCGCCAAGAGCGGGTACTCCATCGCCATTCGCTTTCAAGGGCCAGTCATTTTAGTGCTGCGCCGCCATTTTCCTCCTCAGGCCGATCTAGACACGGGCCTCGCGCACTGGCACATTTGACGTTACTTGAAATACCAAGGCAAACACATCGAGGGGCTTTTGTCCCTACAGATTCTTCAGCGTGAGCTCCATGCTTTGAACGGAGCTCGCACTCGCGCATTTCTCCACGTGCTCTGATCTGCGGTGCCACAACACACTCGGCCAACGATCCCCCACCGCACTTGGTTTAGCCTGCGAGCTAAACCAAATGAGCTACGCTTAGAGTAATCGTTCTTTTTTTTTTTTTCCCCAATATTTTTGCGGGCGCCACCATCTTTGTGGTTAGTACAATTTAAACGCAACTGCCGATCGCCATGATTCAAACGTGCGACTTCCTCAGCAATGGTTTGAAGGAAAACGTTCGGCAGCCCTCTGCCTGGTTAGGAGTAGACATGAAGCGAAAAATAGGGACCGTTCCATTAAGGTCATAGCAGAGAGGGTAAAAGAGAAAAAAAAAATGCACTCCCCCTCTTACCCCGCATCTCGTCCGCTCCGCCGAGTGGGCTGTAGCTAGCGTCCGGCTGGCGTGCAAACTCTGTTTAAAATCGCGTCATTTTGGAACTTTCAAGCGCAGATGCGCAGATTTTGGTATGCCAGTTGTCGTGTAATATTATGCTAGATAAAAAGACCCACGGGGTCCAATTGCGCTGTTACCTGCGTGCAAATAAAAAAAAAAAAAAAAAAAAAACAGGGAAAACTGTGTCAGATTGGCCGGTCTCTTTGGCAAAGAGTAAATCCGGTTGCTGTACCTTTTTTACTATACAAAAGTTCGTACTGGTGTGGGCCTGTGGGCCTTTAGCGACCATGAGTGGAAGTCTGAAATAATAAATAAAACGTGCTCTCCTGCCGCAATACAAGCAGTAGTTGAGGGTAGTACTGCCGGCTGACTCAACTGCTATTTAAGTAAAGGAAAAAAAATATATGCCAGTTTATCATTTAGCAAAATAGAACAACAGAGAGCTATAGGATAATTTTGGAGTAGCCACAACTATTCTAAGAACGCGAACCACTTCACAACGGCAGCTACGAGCGAGAGTTCGATGTTCGGTAGAGCCCGCCGATACAGCCCAAAGATGGAGAACGGCAACTTCCCGGGTTGTCGTCTGCTAGCGGAGTCGGGCGCGTGCCCTCTCTCTCGTTTTACCCCGTCGAACCCGCTGAACTTCCCGGATGTGTGGAGAGGGCGCTGCGGTCGAGCAAAATGGTGCCGCCCAGAGAGCGCTAAATGGAATGGTCTATAAAAAGTGTTCGAAACATGGGCCTCGCGCCCGTGGTTTCGGTTTCGGTATTAGGAAGCTCACATAATAGATAGTTTTAGTGGACCGTACGCTATAGCTTTGCGTACGCGAGGAGATTGCGGGTCGTGAGTGCGCATGCGCGGAACGAAATAGAAGGGCTAGCGTATTGCGTACGCACGCAACGCTGGGGATTTTGCCTTGCTGGCTAGCAGGCCTTGCGGGACGCTCTCGAGAGATCTCGGACCCAACGAGAGCGCCAGTTTCAAGATGGCGATTTCCTCGGCTGGCGCAGCAACAAGGAGGTTAGAAGTACTAGGAGGGGGCACGTTGCAATATTGGTGAAGCCTAGTCATAAAAAGTTTAAACGATTTTGTGCCCAGCGTGACCGCAGATCTCTCTGGCGATTAATGCGCGTGACATGTCACGTGTTAGATGGATGGTTGATTGTAGAAGGACTCCTTGCAGGCTTGCGCGCGCTCCGTCCGGTAGGTTTTATCAGATCGAAGTCTAGACTGTGGTGTATTCTAGTACCCCATAGCAAGACGAAGGCTAGCTACGGTCACGTGATGTGGTCACGTTGGCATGGTAAGTGAGGAGAGTAAAGAGGAAAATGAGAAAGAGGCGAGGCGTCAAGGAGCATAACTTGTGGAGGCTACGCGGCCGACGTCATGCCCTCTCCTACCCTTTTATTCTCCATGCGCAGCAAGGGCGACGTGGTGTTTTCGAAGTTCTGTGTTACGTGAAATTGCGTGGCTGCGCTCCGAACTAAGGTAAAGCAAAGAAAATATTTATATCTTAGGGTTTTACAAGCCAAACCAAAAACGGTTTGAGGCACATCTAAGCGCTTCTTTTGAGTTGTGAATGCGAAAGCATGTACATCGTTCTTGCTCTCTGCGTGGTGGCGCGCTGACTGGCGCTGACCGGGCGCTGCGTTTCCGGCGAATCTAGTCGACGCGCGCCAGAGGTGCCGTTGGCTAGCTTTGCGCGTGGTTTCATAGCTGGGAGCTGGCGAGAAGGATTCAAAAATCGTTTGCCGCGGTTTCAAAGCTGATGACGTAGGCTCGCTCTATGAGGCAGGTATTGCTTTCGCATTAAAAAAAAAAACATTTCTGGTTTATTTTATCTAACTGGAAATCTTTTGACGTGCAACCAAAATCTCAGATTGACGTCCGCCAGATTGCGGGCACGTCGGCCAATATTTAAACCCGACGAATATGGATTCATGGGCCAGCGCGTTGTCTTAGAGACACTGAGACGTTTTAATGTTTTGCGTTTTGTTTTAATATCATTGCCACTTAAGAGCCACCGAGGTAGTTTTTAAAACAAAATATAGTCGAACCATTCTGACAAGCATAGTTTGATTGAGAAAATTTTTTTTGGAAGTGATAAAACATTCAAATGTTTTCGCATATGTGGCGGAATCTCAAATTGCAGAATTCTATTCATGGTGCCCATTTCACTTGGATCGCGTAAAGCATGTGTACCGACGCACAATAGAACGCGCGCTAAAGCAGCTGTGTTGCACCCGCAGCCTCGCGCTTGTTGTTCTGACATCTCTGGCTCGCTCACTGCGGGCATCCAGGCATCTGACACCCTGACATCTGGCGCTTTTTCTGTCTTTCACGTGGCGTTCCAAGCGGCACACGACGGAAAATGCACATCAAGCTATTTTTGAACGCGTGTCGCCATCTGTATTTTATAATAAGAAACTCCAATTTTCCGTAACTGAAAGGGAAAAGTTTGAGGTCTATTAACACTCATAACGTGTAACATATGTCAATATGGAAGTTCTGGAAAATGTAACATCGAAGGATGCTTCATATATTTATTGTCTCCTAATTTTGATTAGTTGACGTGATTCCGTTTTTATAGCGCCATAAAATATTACAATTTTAAACTTTATTTTTATATTTTAACATTTACATTATCTGTACAATTCGTTGCTTACTTTTTTTATTTATTAAATCCAACCAAACGCTCACGTAAAATATCGTGGACGTTAGGACATTAACTCGAGAAATATTTTTTTTTCAATATTAGAGACTGTGGTGCATTAAAATCTGAAAAATTAGCTATCCACCAAATAAAATCGTAATATCGAGACATTAAAGTATAGCTGAAAACCAGATGTTTAATTTGACATTAACTTCATAATTGTATGATACATAGAAAGAAAGTTGTAAACCGTCAAAAAACTGCAAAATGTCATGCACGATGGAGTTGCACCTTAAGCGCAGGAGGCACAAGCAAATTGAATGAGCCAAATGTCAGAACGTAAACGTTAACGGCGTGGCCGTTGAGCACGCGACCACTACAAGCTTCCGCCGTGCTTCTTATATTCGCCCGCAAACTCGTCGTTAGCAACTGATGAAGCTCTGAAGCCGAATTCAAATAGGAATGCGCTAAATAAAAGCCACGTACTGGCCAGGTCATCGAATCTCACTGCGAGCCAGATCAAATAGACAGCAGCTATGACAAGTTATATGATGTCAACGAAACGTGCGCCTCGGTGGCGGACTACAGCGCGGGCGAAATGGATTGAACGCCTTTTAAACTGTCCGCGTAAACCGGTTTCTTAATTTATCGCGCTGGAAATTACTACAGAGGTGCTCAAAGTTGGTGCATTCATTAATACAGAGTTTGAATACGTAGAACATTCGGAGTCAAAAGAAATAAAGATAAAAAAAACTGGTTTTGTCTATGGAACAATTATAAGCCTTTTCTACTAAAATCATCAGAAAATCATTGTGGGCTATTCTGGAGATTACTGCGATTGAACAATTTGTGAAATGGAAAGAAAATAGAATTCGCTTGCCTGTTCTTCACTTTATTTGGCCCAAATAAGCGCCACAGCAAAACATAATATTTTGTTTTGTGTAAACGCAAAATATAAAAAACAGTATTTTATTTTTACTCAAGTGAACCAATATTAGTAAAGTGGTAATTTGAGCTAGTTGGTGCATCACTAATATTACACAGCGTACAAAACGTCGGCGGAAGAGGAAAGGACAGTGGAACGAAAAAGCGCTATCGCCATCAGCGATCTTACCTTTTTACTGTCCTTTTCTCTTCCACCGACGTATTGTGCGCTGTGTAATATTAGGTGAACCAATCTTCACACATCTTTAGCGAAAGCTTCCACTAACTTCAGGGACCTCTGTAGTAAATCCCAGCGCGATAAGTTAAGAAACCAATTTATGCGGTCAGTATAAAGTGCGTTCAGACCATTTCGCCTAGGCTGTATTCGCGCAAGGTAGTGGAACATCAGCTGGTGGTCTATAAAAAAGCAATAAGGAAGATGTTGGAGGAGCGTCACAACCACTGAGCTGTCGTAAGGATCACCGCTCACAATTACCGAGGCAAGTCGTCGAGCTAAGATGTCATCACAATCAATGGCTGCATTTACATGGATGCGACTGTAGCGCATCGAGTCGAGATTTCACGATTTTGATTGGTAGCAGTTGGGTAGAAGAGGAAGAAGTAAGAAGACAGGCTGCGTCTGATTGGTCCCTGCTCGATTCGATGCGCTACGATCGCATTCATGGAAACGTAACCAATGATAATAGCAGAACGACCGGCACACAGTCGCGCCAAATCGCGCAGTGTGCTGGCAAAAAAAGAAAAGAAAGAAAGATTGTTTTATTAAGAAGACGACGACACCGACCAGTCATGTACTGGCCCGACGAGCCGGCGAAACCCATCGACGCATCCAGCGACGAAGTCCCTAGGGCCCCGCCCAAGTTCGTCATCCGCAAGACCTCCAAGCATCGGGGCTCGTCGCCGTCAGTGATCGCCAAGAACAAGCGCAAGCATTCGACGAGCAATCCGCTGCCAGCCATCGCGGCTCGCAGCGCGTCGGCGGCCAAGCAGAAGAAAGGAAAGAAGAAGAGGCGGATCAAGGCGCTGTCCAAGCCCCTGGACGAACCCGGGACCTCCAAGCCGCGTTCCAAGACGTCCGTCACGAGCGTCCCGGTAGCGACGTCGCTCGCCACGGTGCCACCACAGGAGGCAACGAAGCCGTCAATCATTTCCGCACTGCCTCACGCGACGCACATGGCGTCCGTCGCCTCCGACTCCAAAAGCAAGAAGGGCTGCATAAAGGTCCCAACGCAGGACGGCCAGAAGTCAACCCACTCGTCCACCAGTACGACGGCCAAGGACCAGAGCGCGACGCTTAAGAACCTGGCTACCGACGACTCGTACCAGTGGACGAACGTGCTGCTGGCCGTCTTTGTGACAGTGACGGTGCTCACGGTCGTGGCGTCCATCGTGTTTCCCCACGCAGTCAAGAGGATCATGTCATTCATCTTCAATCTGGACCACCTGTCGTTCGTCTGGAAATACGGCGACCCCGACGATGTGCATCCGCCAGGACGTGGTCAGCGCGACGTTTCGGCCGATGGGCGGCCGCCTTGGTATGCGGGTTTGGCGGCCATAGCCGTGTGCGCGACTGCTGAGCGCGAGCTGATAGCGAGCTTCCATAGTTATTTGGCAACGTGCATTCGACACCATCAAAATAGCCGGTTTTAGTATGGCCTATTGATGTAGGGTCGTTCTGAGGATGTGCTCTTAATAGCGCCCTCAAATATACCGCCCAGTGAATACCCCGAATAGATTCATCTTACTTGAGTGCGCGTCTGTTCCCAGCGCATGCTGAGATCGAGCCACCACTTTATCGTTTGCTAAAACGACCAATCTTGACGGTGTGGGGATGTCCATAAGTGCAATGTGGAAACTCGCAGGTACCAAGCACTCAGCAGCATGGCTTGCACCTGGTGCACTTCCGCGTGCTATATTGAAGCCAGGATTATTCTGGTAATAGAGCGGAAGTTACGCTGTCGGGCGCCAGTGAGCGTCTTATTACTGTAGAATTAATAAACTGTAGTCTAAGCTAAGCTGGATCTGTTGCTGTTGCCTGAGCGAGTGCTGGTGGCCAGCTTCCACATCCCTTCTGCAACGTACACGTATCATCACCACGATATTTCTTCTTGTAAAACAATACGCGTGAATTCATCCTCAGCGTCCGCTGTGAATCAAGTTTTGCCATACGCGCATACTTGCCCTACGCGCATGAGCGTACGGCAAATACAGTAGTCAAGATTACCTATTGAATGTGTTAAAAGAGTAAAGCAATCTCTGTAATTTGCTGACTTTGTTAACTGTACATATTCACAGTACTTACTTACACACGTATATCAGAATCATTGAAAAATTCAAACACGGGTATAGAAGTTGGACATAACTCTCTTTGTTGATGTGCAGATGGCTGGAAACCCAACCACAAGTTGATCCAGTTTACCAGTATCTAGGAAACTTTATCCGTGAGTACACTCTAAAAATGGTCACGCAGAGCAAGCGTGACGCAAAGCGATGTTTTGCACGCTTGTTCTAAGCGTGGTGTTTTTCAACGCTTAGAATTCACGCTCCCTAAGCGTGAACTGAGCATAGGTTTAACGCTTGCAGGCGTGACGCAAAGCGATTTTTTTACACGCTTGTTCCAAGCGTGCTGTTTTTAAACGCTTAGAATTCACGCTCCCTAAGCGTGAACTGTGCTATGGTTTAACGCTTGGCAGGCGTGAGGGGGCCCTTGTGTTTATACGCTTATTACGGCGTGCGTTTTCTCCACGCTTAGATAATGGCGCCTCCTAGGCGTGTAAAATGCGCGTGGCGGTGGAGACCTCTGGCCGTGGGCATTGGGCTTCCTCGCATTTAGTATATCGTCCCAATAACGAAGATTATTGGGACGATATACTAAATGCGAAAAAGCCCAATGTCAGCGGCCAGAGGTTTCAACCACGACGCACATTTCACACGCCTAGGAGGCGTCATTATTTGAGAGTGAAGAAAACGCACGCCGTAATAAGCGTATGAACACACGGGCCCACAGGCATCATATTGTTATCGGATATCGTTATAGGAGCTCCAAAACGATCTACCAAATCTCTCTAAGTACTCCTTTGGGCGAATTTAGTAGTGCAAGAAAGATCAACGTGCGGCTTCATGTATAATTACGCACATATACGAATGGCAGTTGTGAATCATCTTACGCCTGGTACATTGCGCTAAGTAGCTGCAAGCTGTTCCCAGCTGTGCAACTTGTATAAAGATTTTAGGAAATTGATTTTTGGCGTCTAAAAGCCCAAAGAAAGAGAGAGAAAGGTCTCGTTAGGCTCCAGTTACAAGAAGGAACAGTCCAAAAGGAACTAAATAGAAAAAGGCAAACAAATTTCAGCTTCGGGGCGAAACTCTTTATTAGAAAATCTTTTTTTTTGTACAAATAAGCCGTTAAAAAGTATAAAGCCCACTAATTGCTAAGAACTGCAACAACTATGAGTATCATAAAACAACTATGAACAAATGTCAATATTTTGAATTTTTAGCGGGTTTGATTCAGGATATATTTTTCAGTAAATGTTAGTAAAAATATCAATATATAATTCGTTACCATATGTTTTGCAGCTACGCAGTGATAATTGTGTCGTGTCATACTTTTTTACGGTTCATTTTCTACAACATACAACAATTGGTATATTAGAAAAATTGTGCTTGATGGCAAGTTTGTGATTTTGTAAAAGAAATTAACCACAAAATAAGGAGGAGGTTTTTCCTTCTAAAAATGTTTCGTAACGAAACACAACCAGTTTAAACAACGTCATCACTTCGCTAACAAAGGTCAAACTGGCATAAATATTAAATGGGTTCAAATGAGCAAAGTGTTGACTCCGTTAGGAAAGTCAAAATTTGCTAACAAAAATTGAATTGGCGTAACGACTAGATTTAGTTTTGGAGTATTCGACCACGTGGCACTTGAAATTTTTTTCTACATATCTTAGATTTTTTATTATTAAGGGCCCTTTCGTTCACTTGACTAGATCTATTAATATTTTGATGTACATAACTCCCCTCCAATCATTCCTCAAAAACAAATATGAAAAAAAAGAAAATCCTTGTGCGAGAAAGTGCAACTTTGAGAGAAGATCACGCAACCTTTTCTGGGCCCACGCTACCTCAGACCTGCTTGCTGGTTTCACTACTTTCTGTACAAAAACCAAGCATCTGCCCAAATGCTGCTGGGTATGTTACGTTCTTTAAGTAGTAAACACAGAGGCATAGCACCAGCCCTTTCTCGAGAGACGTGTCTGGTTGCAGGTCGATATCATTTCGTGGTTCGTTGCCGCAGACCAGCCGTCTCGTCTCGCCCCACACAATGCAGGGTCCCAGAACATCCTTCGGTGCAACCTGTTAACAATAAGATTAGGATATTATGGCCTAAAAAACTTAGTATTACAAGAATGAGTATAAACACTTGAACGTTAACATTGTCCACGTTGCACTAACTGAAGCGCTCATAACAGGCTGTTCTTAGTTTGTAAAGCTGTGTAGCATTAAGTGCGCAATGAGCGTGCTTGAAGTGTTCTCTCTATTGCGAAAGCGCTCCACTCGCTGTTGGAATCAGTGCGTTTTTTTTTTCGCGAGCGTCACGAAAAAGCATTACGCCGACGCGTTACGGTTACGCCGACGGCGACGCCGCTCAAGCTAACTCGATATTTCTGCAAAGCTTTATCTCAAAGAAACGATTGGGTTGAGGCCGATTAAAACCAAAATGAAAGATGCCTGCAAGCATCGGAACATGCAAAGATTGATGCGGCTGCCTCTGATGTACTCATTACTGTGATTCTTTGCGACTCCTTCACCGCTGCGACCCTTTTCCTCCTACAATGCAACGTTCCGTACCCTTTTCCTTCTTTCCTGCTGCCACCCTTTTTCCCTTGCCACATTGCCACGTACCCATTCTTTCCTTCACCCATATTCTGGGTGTTCGTCGATTCCGAACCGTAAACTTTCAACACGAGAGACCGACGCAGAGGCGGGACTTCCGGCAAAATATGCTTTTGGAGTTTTTTTGCGACAGCAATGCAACACCTGGAATAACAAGTTTACCTATGTACTCCAGTGTCTACAGCCGAGAACAAACCCGCCCGACTACCTCAACTACGCCCCAACATGCACGGTTCATTCCTTCACCTTTTCGAATAAACAACATTTGTTTCAATTCCGCGCTCAATCACAAGCATGCTTGTGATTGAGCGCGGAATTGCGCTCAATTGCCACATCTAAGGAAACAGTTTTTGCTGCAGCAAAAACTGTTTCCTAGATGTGGCAGTTATGCTGAAAAGCACGTCGCTTCGAGAAAAGCAACACGGTGGAGATTGTGCTACTTGATACTTGCGCTTTCACAACAAAAGAAAAAAAAGAGCGGATTAAGACGGTAATGAGGGACAAACAAAAACAGGGTTCTTACCCAAATATTGTACTCGCTCATGAATAGCTGGCGAATGGCCGCAGTAAAGGCACCAGCCAAATGGGAAGCCCCTTCCTTGGCTGGCATTCAGATACGTCTCCCGCATGAATTCGGGGCACTCGCACTCGCTATGTTTGCAGCGACCCCGCGGCACTCCACGCACGTCAAGTGCGGTAAACATGGCACACTGTGCCCGAACTCACGCGCCGTCTCCCGCTAAATCTCGCAAGTCGCAGTCAGTCAAGCTGGTCCAGCCACCAGCCCCAGCCACAAACAAGGTGTGTCGGGAACTGAATGAGCGAGCCAGGGAGCAACGGGAACAGCGCAACGGCTTTCTCGCTTTTCCCGCCAAAAAAAGAGGACGCATGCGCCCTCCGTGCTTCCAAAAAAAAAAAAAAAAAGAAGCTTACATCAAGAAAAAATCAACAAAAATGCACGCGCTGGTGCATGTTCAGGAGGGTCAACCCATTCGGATATATATTAGCGTGACGATCAATGGAGGCGCGCGGGTTTCTCCAAAAATCTAAGCGTGTGTTTTGCGGTCGTCACGCTAACGCTGTTGATCACGTCCGAAGAAAAGGCCGAGCGGGATTCCTCGGACTGCTTTAACGCTTGGACACAGAAAACAAACGCTTATTCTCGATCACGTGGGGCATAAACGTCATTCCCGTCGTATTGACGTCGGTTCCACGCTTGAAACTCGCGTTTAGCGTGAGGTTCAGCGTGACAGTTTTTAGAGTGTATATGCTAAGAGGAACGCTTTAACGTTTCTAAAGGCCGGTTCAGACACTTGCATTTGAGTGCGTTTGACTGCGTTGCGGCGAGAACCGAAAGCGAGTCACCGGCACATCTGTGCTTCGTATGAAGCGTGGAATCCAATTCAAGGAATCATCTTGGCACGTGACATAAGCAGCAGGGACCTCCTGGTTTCTCGCGGCCGCAACGCAGTCAGACGTAGTCAAACGCAGTCAAACGCAGTCAAACGCAGTCAAACGCAACTGTCTGAACCAGGCTTTAAGCCTGGTTCAGACAGTTGCGTCTGACTGCGTTTGACTGCGTTGCGGCAGCGAGAAACCAGGACATCCCTGCGGAATATGTCGCGTGCCAAGAGGATTCCTTGAATTGGATTCCATGCTTCATACGAAGCACAGTTGTCCCGGTGACTCGCTTTCGGTTCTCGACGCAACGCAGTCAAACGCACTCAAACGCAAGTGTCTGAACCGGCCTTAAGGGCTCATTCACACTGGAAGCGGATCCGCGTTCGCAAAGCGGTTGCGAACGCGGTTGTATAAGGATTCAGTACAATTGCACGCGCACACGATGACATCAAATGCGCGTGCAATTGCACTGGATCTTTATACAACCGCTTTCGCAACCGCTTCGCGAACGCGGATCCGCTTCCAGTGTGAATGGGGGGTAAAGCCTGGTTCAGACAGTTGCGTTTGAGTGCGTTTGACTGCGTTGCATCGAGTACCGAAAGCGAGTCACCGGCGCATCTGTGCTTCGTATGAAGCGTGGAATCCAATTCAAGGAATAGCTTGGCACGCGATATAAGCAGCAGGGATGTCCTGGTTTCTCGCTGCCGCAACGCAGTCAAACGCAACTGTCTGAACCGGGCTTAAGTTTGATCCAGTTGCGGAGCTTCTGCACAGTAGTGAATGATACGAGCGACACCACTCCATTTGCAAGTTTGCTACACTCTTAAAAAAAAAAAAAAAAAAAAAAAAAAAAACCTAATTGTAGAAAAAGAAAAAAAAACCTCTAAAGCAGGGGTCACTCTGCTTATACATCAAACAAAAGACAGTCTACAGGCAGATTCGAACGCTAGTCACCACGAGCTCCGTGCTTCGAATGCCGCATTGTAACGAGTTCAAGGAGAAACTTGACAAGCGGAATTCGAGCCACGGATGTTGCGGTGAGTCATGTTTGCAGACTGTCTTTCTTATGATAATATGAGCAGTGTGACCCCGGCTTTAGGGGTTCTTCGGGCTGTCTATATTTTGTACCCTAAAAAGTTATTTTAAGGGGATCTTCGTGAAAAACAAGGGGGTTCTGGGACACTAACACCCCCCCCCCCCCCCCACCCCAAACAAAAATAAAATTATTTTTTTGCGTGGTGTCAAAAGACTACTCAACAAATATTTTGCTACAGCGTCACGTATATTTTTAATAAAGTCAAGAAACGCAACTGCTCGAAACCGAAACTGAACTGGACAAAAGGAAGAAATGTAAAGGAGGCGATATTTGCGGAAGTCACGTGACTACATCCGACCACGTTCCTTTTCTTCTTTTTTTTTTCTTTCGTTCTTCCGGTCGTGCGAAGCAGACGGAAAACGCGCACGTCGCACTTTACACAAAACGACGCAAAAGTCAAGCACTTTGTGATTGACATTGACATCAAGATCTTACCATTTCGTGTTCCTAAGGAGAGCGATGTGTTCAGCCAGGAGAGGGGCGACGACTCAGCGACGTCTTCGTGCGATTTAGCATGGTGGTCGGGCATGTCGCACGGAATAAATGCCTATAGTGTTTGATCGGTAAAAATTTCTTCTTCGCAGCTAGACAGATTCGCCGGTACCGCGAACAACAGTTCTGAAGTAGAGGTCCCACGCCCGTCGTCCGCCGCCATCGTTTAGTTCGCTTCGTCCAGCCGTCCAGCACGCTACTCCCGCGATGCGACGTCATGTAGAGAATTACACTGAGAATGCACAGAGTGCTTCCTGTCCTCTTTGCAACTTTTCTTCTAAGCAACGTGTTTGCAGTTTTTTAGAAGCCGAAAAAAAAAAGTATCATATATGTCTATATTTTCAATATTGAGTGTGGGCTTTCGAGGACCCACGATTTTAATTAAACGTGGTGCGTGTGTATATCTAAACCACAGAGAACGGCACGTGACAACAGAGAAGAAAGTGAGCGAGACTCAAATCGGCCAGTTCTCGATCGGCGGTTTTCGGGCGGAAAGAAAACGAATTTCGAGCCGCAGATTCTGTTCTGGGTAGTTGGGCTCTCATATGTCATGTACAGATAAAAGCGTTGGCGAACATAAACACCCTGTCGGTATCCCTTTAAAGGGGGGGGGGGGGGGGGGGGGGGGGGGACACTGGCTAGAAATTAACTTCTGAATTACTCAAGTGATCGGAATGAAATTTACAGGGAAGATTTAACATCAGATGTAGGCAACCCCAGGAATTTTGGACATGGGCGCGTCCTCACGACTAGCGCCATCTCTCGGCTTCCGGGAACGGGACTGACCGTAACTCAATGGGCGAAACCAGTTTATTTTTAATTGCTCAATACCAACGCAAATAATCAGCTTGCTCTCATTGGAGTTCTATCGAGTTGGAATACTTACATCTGCAGACAAAATTCCAAACTCGTTTGACCATATTAAGTTTAGCCAAAGGCCAATCGAAAACTTTCTCATTGCGCCTATGGGAGCACCCGAAAAAAAGACCGTGTTTTCATACAAGAACCGTGTCCTGATAAGAGCTGTCGCTTATACATAATTGCTCTCATCGATAACGGGTACACAGTGAACTCAACTAAACTATGACGCTTTTTTTTCTTTGATCAGTCCATATTACGATGGTCCATAAGCATTTCAGATATTTAAACGAAGCGCGGCATGTGTATTTAAAGGTTTAGAAAAAGCATAAATGAGCGCATTCTATGCGTAATAGGTGCAATCACAAAATATTCACACCGTACATAAGCAGTATCAGCATAAACACAAAACCTGCACACAGGTCTTAAGGTCCAAGGTTCGAACCCGGGTTTAAAATCAATAGGGATTTTATCCATTCAAACCACGGTTGGACGACAGTACTGTTAAAGTGTAATGAGCATGCCAATGAAAGCAATTGTTGATTCCATTTAATTACACGTGTGTCACGTAATTAAAAATGGGCCAATTCTTTAAAATTGTGAAATTATACGCTCTCCAAGCTCAATTTTCCGACAAGCGCGCATGTTCCTTGCCCAAAGGCTAGAGCCCCGACTTGTGTCAAACCCGAGCTAAAAGATGGTTCTGTCTTCTAAATTAAAATACCCTTGAGAGAAATCCTTTAAGTTGCCTAATTACTCGTGTGTCACGTCATTAAAGCGGAGCTAAATCGTTATAATATAGCGTTATTACGCAATGCAAGCTTGATTTTCGGGTAAACGCGCATGTCTCCTGCCCAAAGACTGGAACCCCGACTTGGATCAAACCCATGTTTTAGGATAGTTCCATACCTCTATATTGGCATACCGCTGAGAGCAATCGTCTCTATCACCTAATTACTCGCGTGTCACGTCATTAAAGAGGAGCCGAATGGTTACAATAGCGAAATTATCCTCTCCATGCTCGATTTTCGGGTAAACGCGCATGTCTCCTGCCCAAAGACTAGAACCCCGACTTGGATCAAACCCATGTTTTAGGATAGTTCCATACCTCTATATTGGCATACCGCTGAGAGAAATCGTTTCTATCGCCTAATTACTCGCGTGTCACGTCATTAAAGAGGAGCCGAATGGTTACAATAGCGAAATTATCCTCTCCATGCTCGATTTTCGGGTAAACGCGCATGTCTCCTGCCCAAAGACTAGAACCCCAACTTGGATCAAACCCATGTTTTAGGATAGTTCCATACCTCTATATTGGCACACCGCTGAGAGCAATCGTTTCTATCGCCTAATTACTCGCGTGTCACGTCAATAAAGAGGAGCCGAATGGTTACAATAGCGAAATTATCCTCTCCAAGCTCGATTTTCGGGTAAACGCGCATGTCTCCTGCCCAAAGACTGGAACCCCGACTTGGATCAAACCCATGTTTTAGGATAGTTCCATACCTCTATATTGGCATACCGCTGAGAGCAATCGTTTCTATCACCTAATTACTCGCGTGTCACGTCAATAAAGAGGAGCCGAATGGTTACAATAGCGAAATTATCCTCTCCAAGCTCGATTTTCGGGTAAACGCGCATGTCTCCTGCCCAAAGACTGGAACCCCGACTTGGATCAAACCCATGTTTTAGGATAGTTCCATACCTCTATATTGGCATACCGCTGAGAGCAATCGTTTCTATCACCTAATTACTCGCGTGTCACGTCAATAAAGAGGAGCCGAATGGTTACAATAGCGAAATTATCCTCTCCAAGCTCGATTTTCGGGTAAACGCGCATGTCTCCTGCCCAAAGACTGGAACCCCGACTTGGATCAAACCCATGTTTTAGGATAGTTCCATACCTCTATATTGGCATACCGCTGAGAGCAATCGTCTCTATCACCTAATTACTCGCGTGTCACGTCAATAAAGAGGAGCCGAATGGTTACAATAGCGAAATTATCCTCTCCAAGCTCGATTTTCGGGTAAACGCGCATGTCTCCTGCCCAAAGACTGGAACCCCGACTTGGATCAAACCCATGTTTTAGGATAGTTCCATACCTCTATATTGGCATACCGCTGAGAGCAATCGTTTCTATCACCTAATTACTCGCGTGTCACGTCAATAAAGAGGAGCCGAATGGTTACAATAGCGAAATTATCCTCTCCAAGCTCGATTTTCGGGTAAACGCGCATGTCTCCTGCCCAAAGACTGGAACCCCGACTTGGATCAAACCCATGTTTTAGGATAGTTCCATACCTCTATATTGGCATACCGCTGAGAGCAATCGTCTCTATCACCTAATTACTCGCGTGTCACGTCAATAAAGAGGAGCCGAATGGTTACAATAGCGAAATTATCCTCTCCAAGCTCGATTTTCGGGTAAACGCGCATGTCTCCTGCCCAAAGACTGGAACCCCGACTTGGATCAAACCCATGTTTTAGGATAGTTCCATACCTCTATATTGGCATACCGCTGAGAGAAATCGTTTCTATCGCCTAATTACTCGCGTGTCACGTCAATAAAGAGGAGCCGAATGGTTACAATAGCGAAATTATCCTCTCCAAGCTCGATTTTCGGGTAAACGCGCATGTCTCCTGCCCAAAGACTGGAACCCCGACTTGGATCAAACCCATGTTTTAGGATAGTTCCATACCTCTATATTGGCATACCGCTGAGAGCAATCGTCTCTATCACCTAATTACTCGCGTGTCACGTCAATAAAGAGGAGCCGAATGGTTACAATAGCGAAATTATCCTCTCCAAGCTCGATTTTCGGGTAAACGCGCATGTCTCCTGCCCAAAGACTGGAACCCCGACTTGGATCAAACCCATGTTTTAGGATAGTTCCATACCTCTATATTGGCATACCGCTGAGAGCAATCGTTTCTATCACCTAATTACTCGCGTGTCACGTCAATAAAGAGGAGCCGAATGGTTACAATAGCGAAATTATCCTCTCCAAGCTCGATTTTCGGGTAAACGCGCATGTCTCCTGCCCAAAGACTGGAACCCCGACTTGGATCAAACCCATGTTTTAGGATAGTTCCATACCTCTATATTGGCATACCGCTGAGAGCAATCGTTTCTATCACCTAATTACTCGCGTGTCACGTCAATAAAGAGGAGCCGAATGGTTACAATAGCGAAATTATCCTCTCCAAGCTCGATTTTCGGGTAAACGCGCATGTCTCCTGCCCAAAGACTGGAACCCCGACTTGGATCAAACCCATGTTTTAGGATAGTTCCATACCTCTATATTGGCATACCGCTGAGAGCAATCGTTTCTATCGCCTAATTACTCGCGTGTCACGTCAATAAAGAGGAGCCGAAAGGTTACAATAGCGAAATTATCCTCTCCAAGCTCGATTTTCGGGTAAACGCGCATGTCTCCTGCCCAAAGACTGGAACCCCGACTTGGATCAAACCCATGTTTTAGGATAGTTCCATACCTCTATATTGGCACACCGCTGAGAGCAATCGTTTCTATCGCCTAATTACTCGCGTGTCACGTCAATAAAGAGGAGCCGAATGGTTACAATAGCGAAATTATCCTCTCCAAGCTCGATTTTCGGGTAAACGCGCATGTCTCCTGCCCAAAGACTGGAACCCCGACTTGGATCAAACCCATGTTTTAGGATAGTTCCATACCTCTATATTGGCACACCGCTGAGAGCAATCGTTTCTATCACCTAATTACTCGCGTGTCACGTCATTAAAGAGGAGCCGAATGGTTACAATAGCGAAATTATCCTTTCCAAGCTCGATTTTCGGGTTAACGCGCATGTCTCCTGCCCAAAGACTAGAACCCCGACTTGGATCAAACCCATGTTTTAGGATAGTTCCATACCTCTATATTGGCATACCGCTGAGAGCAATCGTCTCTATCACCTAATTACTCGCGTGTCACGTCATTAAAGAGGAGCCGAATGGTTACAATAGCGAAATTATCCTCTCCAAGCTCGATTTTCGGGTAAACGCGCATGTCTCCTGCCCAAAGACTGGAACCCCGACTTGGATCGAACCCATGTTTTAGGATAGTTCCATACCTCTATATTGGCACACCGCTGAGAGCAATCGTTTCTATCGCCTAATTACTCGCGTGTCACGTCATTAAAGAGGAGCCGAATGGTTACAATAGCGAAATTATCCTCTCCAAGCTCGATTTTCGGGTAAACGCGCATGTCTCCTGCCCAAAGACTAGAACCCCGACTTGGATCAAACCCATGTTTTAGGATAGTTCCATACCTCTATATTGGCATACCGCTGAGAGCAATCGTCTCTATCACCTAATTACTCGCGTGTCACGTCATTAAAGAGGAGCCGAATGGTTACAATAGCGAAATTATCCTCTCCAAGCTCGATTATCGGGTAAACGCGCATGTCTCCTGCCCAAAGACTGGAACCCCGACTTGGATCGAACCCATGTTTTAGGATAGTTCCATACCTCTATATTGGCATACCGCTGAGAGCAATCGTCTCTATCACCTAATTACTCGCGTGTCACGTCATTAAAAAGGAGCCGAATGGTTACAATAGCAAAATTATCCTCTCCAAGCTCGATTTTCGGGTAAACGCGCATGTCTCCTGCCCAAAGACTGGAACCCCGACTTGGATCGAACCCATGTTTTAGGATAGTTCCATACCTCTATATTGGCATACCGCTGAGAGCAATCGTCTCTATCACCTAATTACTCGCGTGTCACGTCATTAAAAAGGAGCCGAATGGTTACAATAGCAAAATTATCCTCTCCAAGCTCGATTTTCAAGTAAACGCGCATGTCTCCTGCCCAAAGACTGGAACCCCGACTTGGATCAAACCCATGTTTTAGGATAGTTCCATACCTCTATATTGGCATACCGCTGAGAGCAATCGTCTCTATCACCTAATTACTCGCGTGTCACGTCATTAAAAAGGAGCCGAATGGTTACAATAGCAAAACTATCCTCTCCAAGCTCGATTTTCGGGTAAACGCGCATGTCTCCTGCCCAAAGACTGGAACCCCGACTTGGATGAAACCCATGTTTTAGGATAGTTCCATCCCTCTATATTGGCATACCGCTGAGAGCAATCGTCTCTATCACCTAATTACTCGCGTGTCACGTCATTAAAAAGGAGCCGAATGGTTACAATAGCAAAATTATCCTCTCCAAGCTCGATTTTCGGGTAAACGCGCATGTCTCCTGCCCAAAGACTGGAACCCCGACTTGGATGAAACCCATGTTTTAGGATAGTTCCATCCCTCTATATTGGCATACCGCTGAGAGCAATCGTCTCTATCACCTAATTACTCGCGTGTCACGTCATTAAAAAGGAGCCGAATGGTTACAATAGCAAAATTATCCTCTCCAAGCTCGATTTTCGGGTAAACGCGCATGTCTCCTGCCCAAAGACTGGAACCCCGACTTGGATGAAACCCATGTTTTAGGATAGTTCCATCCCTCTATATTGGCATACCGCTGAGAGCAATCGTCTCTAAAACCTAATTACTCGCGTGTCACGTCATTAAAAAGGAGCCGAATGGTTACAATAGCAAAATTATCCTCTCCAAGCTCGATTTTCGGGTAAACGCGCATGTCTCCTGCCCAAAGACTGGAACCCCGACTTGGATGAAACCCATGTTTTAGGATAGTTCCATCCCTCTATATTGGCATACCGCTGAGAGCAATCGTCTCTATCACCTAATTACTCGCGTGTCACGTCATTAAAAAGGAGCCGAATGGTTACAATAGCAAAATTATCCTCTCCAAGTTCGATTTTCGGGTAAACGCGCATGTCTCCTGCCCAAAGACTGGAACCCCGACTTGGATGAAACCCATGTTTTAGGATAGTTCAATCCCTCTATATTGGCATACCGCTGAGAGCAATCGTCTCTATCACCTAATTACTCGCGTGTCACGTCATTAAAAAGGAGCCGAATGGTTACAATAGCAAAATTATCCTCTCCAAGCTCGATTTTCGGGTAAACGCGCATGTCTCCTGCCCAAAGACTGGAACCCCGACTTGGATGAAACCCATGTTTTAGGATAGTTCCATCCCTCTATATTGGCATACCGCTGAGAGCAATCGTCTCTATCACCTAATTACTCGCGTGTCACGTCATTAAAAAGGAGCCGAATGGTTACAATAGCAAAATTATCCTCTCCAAGCTCGATTTTCGTGTAAACGCGCATGTCTCCTGCCCAAAGACTGGAACCCCGACTTGGATGAAACCCATGTTTTAGGATAGTTCCATCCCTCTATATTGGCATACCGCTGAGAGCAATCGTCTCTATCACCTAATTACTCGCGTGTCACGTCATTAAAAAGGAGCCGAATGGTTACAATAGCAAAATTATCCTCTCCAAGCTCGATTTTCGGGTAAACGCGCATGTCTCCTGCCCAAAGACTGGAACCCCGACTTGGATGAAACCCATGTTTTAGGATAGTTCCATCCCTCTATATTGGCATACCGCTGAGAGCAATCGTCTCTATCACCTAATTACTCGCGTGTCACGTCATTAAAAAGGAGCCGAATGGTTACAATAGCAAAATTATCCTCTCCAAGTTCGATTTTCGGGTAAACGCGCATGTCTCCTGCCCAAAGACTGGAACCCCGACTTGGATGAAACCCATGTTTTAGGATAGTTCCATCCCTCTATATTGGCATACCGCTGAGAGCAATCGTCTCTATCACCTAATTACTCGCGTGTCACGTCATTAAAAAGGAGCCGAATGGTTACAATAGCAAAATTATCCTCTCCAAGTTCGATTTTCGGGTAAACGCGCATGTCTCCTGCCCAAAGACTGGAACCCCGACTTGGATGAAACCCATGTTTTAGGATAGTTCCATCCCTCTATATTGGCATACCGCTGAGAGCAATCGTCTCTATCACCTAATTACTCGCGTGTCACGTCATTAAAAAGGAGCCGAATGGTTACAATAGCAAAATTATCCTCTCCAAGCTCGATTTTCGGGTAAACGCGCATGTCTCCTGCCCAAAGACTGGAACCCCGACTTGGATGAAACCCATGTTTTAGGATAGTTCCATCCCTCTATATTGGCATACCGCTGAGAGCAATCGTCTCTATCACCTAATTACTCGCGTGTCACGTCATTAAAAAGGAGCCGAATGGTTACAATAGCAAAATTATCCTCTCCAAGTTCGATTTTCGGATAAACGCGCATGTCTCCTGCCCAAAGACTGGAACCCCGACTTGGATGAAACCCATGTTTTAGGATAGTTCCATCCCTCTATATTGGCATACCGCTGAGAGCAATCGTCTCTATCACCTAATTACTCGCGTGTCACGTCATTAAAAAGGAGCCGAATGGTTACAATAGCAAAATTATCCTCTCCAAGTTCGATTTTCGGGTAAACGCGCATGTCTCCTGCCCAAAGACTGGAACCCCGACTTGGATGAAACCCATGTTTTAGGATAGTTCCATCCCTCTATATTGGCATACCGCTGAGAGCAATCGTCTCTATCACCTAATTACTCGCGTGTCACGTCATTAAAAAGGAGCCGAATGGTTACAATAGCAAAATTATCCTCTCCAAGCTCGATTTTCGGGTAAACGCGCATGTCTCCTGCCCAAAGACTGGAACCCCGACTTGGATGAAACCCATGTTTTAGGATAGTTCCATCCCTCTATATTGGCATACCGCTGAGAGCAATCGTCTCTATCACCTAATTACTCGCGTGTCACGTCATTAAAAAGGAGCCGAATGGTTACAATAGCAAAATTATCCTCTCCAAGTTCGATTTTCGGGTAAACGCGCATGTCTCCTGCCCAAAGACTGGAACCCCGACTTGGATCAAACCCATGTTTTAGGATAGTTCCATCCCTCTATATTGGCATACCGCTGAGAGCAATCGTCTCTATCACCTAATTACTCGCGTGTCACGTCATTAAAAAGGAGCCGAATGGTTACAATAGCAAAATTATCCTCTCCAAGTTCGATTTTCGGGTAAACGCGCATGTCTCCTGCCCAAAGACTGGAACCCCGACTTGGATGAAACCCATGTTTTAGGATAGTTCCATCCCTCTATATTGGCATACCGCTGAGAGCAATCGTCTCTATCACCTAATTACTCGCGTGTCACGTCATTAAAAAGGAGCCGAATGGTTACAATAGCAAAATTATCCTCTCCAAGTTCGATTTTCGGGTAAACGCGCATGTCTCCTGCCCAAAGACTGGAACCCCGACTTGGATGAAACCCATGTTTTAGGATAGTTCCATCCCTCTATATTGGCATACCGCTGAGAGCAATCGTCTCTATCACCTAATTACTCGCGTGTCACGTCATTAAAAAGGAGCCGAATGGTTACAATAGCAAAATTATCCTCTCCAAGTTCGATTTTCGGGTAAACGCGCATGTCTCCTGCCCAAAGACTGGAACCCCGACTTGGATGAAACCCATGTTTTAGGATAGTTCCATCCCTCTATATTGGCATACCGCTGAGAGCAATCGTCTCTATCACCTAATTACTCGCGTGTCACGTCATTAAAAAGGAGCCGAATGGTTACAATAGCAAAATTATCCTCTCCAAGCTCGATTTTCGGGTAAACGCGCATGTCTCCTGCCCAAAGACTGGAACCCCGACTTGGATGAAACCCATGTTTTAGGATAGTTCCATCCCTCTATATTGGCATACCGCTGAGAGCAATCGTCTCTATCACCTAATTACTCGCGTGTCACGTCATTAAAAAGGAGCCGAATGGTTACAATAGCAAAATTATCCTCTCCAAGCTCGATTTTCGGGTAAACGCGCATGTCTCCTGCCCAAAGACTGGAACCCCGACTTGGATGAAACCCATGTTTTAGGATAGTTCCATCCCTCTATATTGGCATACCGCTGAGAGCAATCGTCTCTATCACCTAATTACTCGCGTGTCACGTCATTAAAAAGGAGCCGAATGGTTACAATAGCAAAATTATCCTCTCCAAGCTCGATTTTCGGGTAAACGCGCATGTCTCCTGCCCAAAGACTGGAACCCCGACTTGGATGAAACCCATGTTTTAGGATAGTTCCATCCCTCTATATTGGCATACCGCTGAGAGCAATCGTCTCTATCACCTAATTACTCGCGTGTCACGTCATTAAAAAGGAGCCGAATGGTTACAATAGCAAAATTATCCTCTCCAAGCTCGATTTTCGGGTAAACGCGCATGTCTCCTGCCCAAAGACTGGAACCCCGACTTGGATGAAACCCATGTTTTAGGATAGTTCCATCCCTCTATATTGGCATACCGCTGAGAGCAATCGTCTCTATCACCTAATTACTCGCGTGTCACGTCATTAAAATGGAGCCGAATGGTTACAATAGCAAAATTATCCTCTCCAAGTTCGATTTTCGGGTAAACGCGCATGTCTCCTGCCCAAAGACTGGAACCCCGACTTGGATGAAACCCATGTTTTAGGATAGTTCCATCCCTCTATATTGGCATACCGCTGAGAGCAATCGTCTCTATCACCTAATTACTCGCGTGTCACGTCATTAAAAAGGAGCCGAATGGTTACAATAGCAAAATTATCCTCTCCAAGTTCGATTTTCGGGTAAACGCGCATGTCTCCTGCCCAAAGACTGGAACCCCGACTTGGATGAAACCCATGTTTTAGGATAGTTCCATCCCTCTATATTGGCATACCGCTGAGAGCAATCGTCTCTATCACCTAATTACTCGCGTGTCACGTCATTAAAAAGGAGCCGAATGGTTACAATAGCAAAATCATCCTCTCCAAGCTCGATTTTCGGGTAAACGCGCATGTCTCCTGCCCAAAGACTGGAACCCCGACTTGGATCGAACCCATGTTTTAGGATAGTTCCATACCTCTATATTGGCATACCGCTGAGAGCAATCGTCTCTATCGCCTAATTACTCGCGTGTCACGTCATTAAAGAGGAGCCGAATGGTTACAATAGCAAAATTATCCTCTCCAAGTTCGATTTTCGGGTAAACGCGCATGTCTCCTGCCCAAAGACTGGAACCCCGACTTGGATGAAACCCATGTTTTTGGATAGTTCCATCCCTCTATATTGGCATACCGCTGAGAGCAATCGTCTCTATCACCTAATTACTCGCGTGTCACGTCATTAAAAAGGAGCCGAATGGTTACAATAGCAAAATTATCCTCTCCAAGTTCGATTTTCGGGTAAACGCGCATGTCTCCTGCCCAAAGACTGGAACCCCGACTTGGATGAAACCCATGTTTTAGGATAATTCCATCCCTCTATATTGGCATACCGCTGAGAGCAATCGTCTCTATCACCTAATTACTCGCGTGTCACGTCATTAAAAAGGAGCCGAATGGTTACAATAGCAAAATTATCCTCTCCAAGTTCGATTTTCGGGTAAACGCGCATGTCTCCTGCCCAGAGACTGGAACCCCGACTTGGATGAAACCCATGTTTTAGGATAGTTCCATCCCTCTATATTGGCATACCGCTGAGAGCAATCGTCTCTATCACCTAATTACTCGCGTGTCACGTCATTAAAAAGGAGCCGAATGGTTACAATAGCAAAATTATCCTCTCCAAGCTCGATTTTCGGGTAAACGCGCATGTCTCCTGCCCAAAGACTGGAACCCCGACTTGGATGAAACCCATGTTTTAGGATAGTTCCATCCCTCTATATTGGCATACCGCTGAGAGCAATCGTCTCTATCACCTAATTACTCGCGTGTCACGTCATTAAACAGGAGCCGAATGGTTACAATAGCAAAATTATCCTCTCCAAGTTCGATTTTCGGGTAAACGCGCATGTCTCCTGCCCAAAGACTGGAACCCCGACTTGGATGAAACCCATGTTTTTGGATAGTTCCATCCCTCTATATTGGCATACCGCTGAGAGCAATCGTCTCTATCACCTAATTACTCGCGTGTCACGTCATTAAACAGGAGCCGAATGGTTACAATAGCAAAATTATCCTCTCCAAGTTCGATTTTCGGGTAAACGCGCATGTCTCCTGCCCAAAGACTGGAACCCCGACTTGGATGAAACCCATGTTTTTGGATAGTTCCATCCCTCTATATTGGCATACCGCTGAGAGCAATCGTCTCTATCACCTAATTACTCGCGTGTCACGTCATTAAAAAGGAGCCGAATGGTTACAATAGCAAAATTATCCTCTCCAAGCTCGATTTTCGGGTAAACGCGCATGTCTCCTGCCCAAAGACTGGAACCCCGACTTGGATGAAACCCATGTTTTAGGATAGTTCCATCCCTCTATATTGGCATACCGCTGAGAGCAATCGTCTCTATCACCTAATTACTCGCGTGTCACGTCATTAAAAAGGAGCCGAATGGTTACAATAGCAAAATTATCCTCTCCAAGCTCGATTTTCGGGTAAACGCGCATGTCTCCTGCCCAGAGACTGGAACCCCGACTTGGATGAAACCCATGTTTTAGGATAGTTCCATCCCTCTATATTGGCATACCGCTGAGAGCAATCGTCTCTATCACCTAATTACTCGCGTGTCACGTCATTAAAAAGGAGCCGAATGGTTACAATAGCAAAATTATCCTCTCCAAGCTCGATTTTCGGGTAAACGCGCATGTCTCCTGCCCAAAGACTGGAACCCCGACTTGGATGAAACCCATGTTTTAGGATAGTTCCATCCCTCTATATTGGCATACCGCTGAGAGCAATCGTCTCTATCACCTAATTACTCGCGTGTCACGTCATTAAAAAGGAGCCGAATGGTTACAATAGCAAAATTATCCTCTCCAAGCTCGATTTTCGGGTAAACGCGCATGTCTCCTGCCCAAAGACTGGAACCCCGACTTGGATCGAACCCATGTTTTAGGATAGTTCCATACCTCTATATTGGCATACCGCTGAGAGCAATCGTCTCTATCACCTAATTACTCGCGTGTCACGTCATTAAAAAGGAGCCGAATGGTTACAATAGCAAAATCATCCTCTCCAAGCTCGATTTTCGGGTAAACGCGCATGTCTCCTGCCCAAAGACTGGAACCCCGACTTGGATCGAACCCATGTTTTAGGATAGTTCCATACCTCTATATTGGCATACCGCTGAGAGCAATCATCTCTATCACCTAATTACTCGCGTGTCACGTCATTAAACAGGAGCCGAATGGTTACAATAGCAAAATTATCCTCTCCAAGTTCGATTTTCGGGTAAACGCGCATGTCTCCTGCCCAAAGACTGGAACCCCGACTTGGATGAAACCCATGTTTTAGGATAGTTCCATCCCTCTATATTGGCATACCGCTGAAAGCAATCGTCTCTATCACCTAATTACTCGCGTGTCACGTCATTAAAAAGGAGCCGAATGGTTACAATAGCAAAATTATCCTCTCCAAGCTCGATTTTCGGGTAAACGCGCATGTCTCCTGCCCAAAGACTGGAACCCCGACTTGGATCGAACCCATGTTTTAGGATAGTTCCATACCTCTATATTGGCATACCGCTGAGAGCAATCGTCTCTATCACCTAATTACTCGCGTGTCACGTCATTAAAAAGGAGCCGAATGGTTACAATAGCAAAATCATCCTCTCCAAGCTCGATTTTCGGGTAAACGCGCATGTCTCCTGCCCAAAGACTGGAACCCCGACTTGGATCGAACCCATGTTTTAGGATAGTTCCATACCTCTATATTGGCATACCGCTGAGAGCAATCGTCTCTATCGCCTAATTACTCGCGTGTCACGTCATTAAAGAGGAGCCGAATGGTTACAACAGCGAAATTATCCTCTCCAAGCTCGATTTTCAAGTAAACGCGCATGTCTTCTGCCCAAAGACTAGAACCCCGACTCGGATCAAACCCAAATTTTAGGATAGTTTCATCCCTCTATATTGGCATACCGCTGAGAGCAATCATCTCTATCGCCTAATTACTCGCGTGTCACGTGTGGGGCATTTAAGTTTTGTTTGCACACGACTTACAAACAGGAAGATATTTGATCCATGTTTTTGAAGGCGCGTGAATGGTTTATTTCCATCTTTTAATATTTTATGTTTTAACACATTGTTGTTTCACGCAATAATTTCCTTAAAGCTTCTGTATCGCTCTGATTTAACTTTAGCGAGGTTGTCACCGAAACACCCGCACCCATGATATGAGAATGCAGTTTGGTTTCGATTCGTTCTGAATTAATAAAAAAAGAAACGGTCTTTACCTTGTTTTCGGTTTTGTGTGGGTCCGGTTCGACGACCTACTCGAGAAGCCCACGCTCACGCATGAAATATTATGCTTTTATTACTTTTCTCGTGAAAGAAAAATGGCAATTTTAACGCGAAACTCAAGTTTGTAAGTTTGGCGGTTTTATGTTACATCTCTGGTTTTGCATAGCCAACCGTCAAAAACGGCGGTGCTGTTTTCGCACTGGCCTTGAGTCAAACTTGCAGCTTGTTTCGTGTGCTCCCGCGTGCGGGGGAGGGAGCAGAAAAAAAGCTTCGTTTTTTTTTTGTTTATATATAATGCTTTTTTTAAGATCTTATAGCTGAGACATAATCTTTTCCGAGAGGCCGCTGGAGGAAGCTACCTGGCGCCACTGTGTTTTCTCTTGCAGCGTTTTGGAAAAGATTGCGTCTCCTCCGGTTCCTAGCAAGCTGACCCTGATCACGGAGCAAGGAGTGTTCAGTTAAGGGGGGGGGGGGGGGGGGGGGGGGTGCAACGATTTTAAGATTAAAAGAACTTGCATCTTGTCATTTTTGGGTGCCGGAGAATAGAGAAAAAAAATCTCCTTCATTAAAAAACGTCGCGATTCCGCTGCCTAACCGCAAAGCAAATGTCGAGCTGCCCCCCCCCCCCCCCCCCCCCCTGGAGCCATGAGTGGCAGCCGAAGGCATTACGGCGAAAAGGTTACGTGACCTCGCTTTCGCCTCTAAGCTGCAGCTTAACGCCCGCTAATGTCAGCAGAGAGAGGGGGAGGAAGCGTCCTCCGAGAGAGCACACGGGAAGCTACACGGCACCTTGAGTTACCTCAGTAGAAGGGCGACCAGGTGTGACCCTGAAGGCTGGGAGTGAGTTGACGGGTGCGAAAAATGCCAATATTATCTTTTTTTACACAACAACCAGGACACGCAGGCGAATTCGGTTTTTTGTTCTTTATTTAGAAGTGTCTGAAGGCGACTTCCCAAAAATGTTTGACTGAAGTCCGGAAATCGTTGCATCCCCCCTTTCCCCCTTTATGGTCGTGAAAAGGACAGTTCTGACCTTTTTTTTATATAAACATTTCTTTACAAAAAAGAAAAAGGAATTTTTTTTACTATTTAATATATTTTTTTCGAAGACCGGTTACGCCGAATCTTTTTAAGAACATCACTAAAACATCGACATCTGATTGTGAGCTTTAAGGAACGCCGTTGCTGCAGCACATAACTTTTTTCGTGCTTGAGCATTGTTCTCGTGATTCCTCGTATCGGGCGCATCTCTACCCTTTCACCGCTACTCCCCGAGATATTCGCATTAAACGGTGGGTCTATCCTGCCAAGGTAGCACGCCCCCTGTCTGGTCTCTAATTTTTATTCTTCTAATCCAATTTTCCTACCTCCAGTGACATGTACACCTTGAGCGTCATGAACTACTACGTCGATTTCTCACTCTTCATTTAAATAAATAAAATTACTATTTTTTGTCGTCAAACAAAATTGAGGCGCAATCCAACTGCACACCTTTTTGCCGGATGCACCCTCTGCAATTGTAAACTTCAATCTTACAATGACAGTAAAAAATATAATTTGTGGAAAATATAGAAAATATATAGGGAGATATATAGGGAGATTTGTGGGAAATATATAGGGAGCGCACAAGTAAAACCGCAATAAAACCTGGCTTGGCTTCTTGCCTTTGAGTAGTGAAGGAGGATACTTATACGTGCATTTATATTGAGTTTTTTTATTATTTTATCAAAGACATATTTTTCTTGCTATCCAAATTTTGTTAGAATCACATCACGCAGAGTATAAAATTCACGCACAAACTTTTTTTTTTTTTGCTGGTTGTGTTTGTATTTTACGCCCGTCAACAAATGACTCCAGTGTGCCACATTCGCCTCGAGAAGCACGCCAGTCATTGATTGAAATTAATCGTTCATACTACAAACACAAAAGCTTGCAAGTCAA
Organism: Ixodes scapularis; assembly: GCF_016920785.2. Taxonomy (NCBI): domain Eukaryota; kingdom Metazoa; phylum Arthropoda; class Arachnida; order Ixodida; family Ixodidae; genus Ixodes; species Ixodes scapularis. The sequence continues at coordinate 80,551,374 of NW_024609846.1, read as the reverse complement.
GACGGAAGACAGACAGCCGGAAGCAGCGCTACTTTTTTGGAAATTTTACTACGTGGTCACTCTAAAACACCAAGCGTGCAGTCTTCAGAAATCATGGGGCGCTCATTTCCGCCTAGCGTGGGGAAGGCGGAGATGTGGATTTACTGTGCGGGTTAAGGTCGGCGCTCCTTCACTCCTACTCCGACGCTCCGAGTTTCATACTCCGAGCGCCGCAACTAAACGGCGCATAGCGTACAGGAGCGCGACACACCGAGGCTGCGGTCGAAACCTACTCGAATGGATCCGAGTTACACTGGCGGATTATGTCACGTGACAACAAAAACTAGAGATACGCTGGACGCGGGTAGGTTTTCGATAACCACCTTTACCCTAGAGTTAGATCAAGTAAGTTTTGTAACACTGCCAGAAACTATCGACGGGCCACACGAGCTCCTTCCGACCGTGGTTACGGATGGCAGAGGCCGAAAATATTTCGAAGATAAATATATTGGCCCGTGTGGAGTGGCAAAGTCTAAAGCAAAAGAGACGGCGACGTTTTGAAGTTTCTACGAACGTTTTAATGTTCCTGAAAGGTTTGAAGACTCGCTTCGAGCACGTATGTGGAAGGTTATCTTGACCGATCTATTTATTGACCATGCATGCTATTCCGGTTTAAATTAAAGACAACATTCTTGAATTCGCTCGTCGACGCAAAAACCCTCAAATTTCTCATTCCCTGGTTCCGTCGGTTCCGTTTCGCAGCGAGACGGAAGCCACGCCGATACCGGCACACCGTCGTTCGATGGCACGTCAATTCGTTTTTAGGCGGTATGCATGAACAAACCTTTCCCGGAACGCTAACTGGTGTTTCGGTTTTCCTATCTAAGTATATTTATTCGCTGCGGCTGGGCTAAGCATTCTAAACACGGCAGTGGTCTGACCGTCCTTTCATCACAAATTTTCTGTCGCCGAGCTAATAGGCGCGCTCGTTCGATAGATCAATTCGTTTTCAGACAAGACGCACGAACAAACCTTTTCCTCAACGCTCACTGGTGTTTCGGCTTTGAAATCGAAGTATCTTTATTCGCTTGGCTAAGCATTATAAAAGAGACAGAGGGGTGCGAATGTCTCCTCATCATGACTATTTCTCTGTCGCAGTGCTATCGGCACGCTACCGTTTGACAGATGAATTTCTTTTTTAGGCGAGATGCACGAACAAACCTTTTTTGGAACGCTAATTGCTGTGGCTTTCAAATCAAATCGTTTACCTGTTGGATTAAGCACTAATCAAGTGAAAAGGGGTAGCGGTCTGGCTACGCTTTTCGTCTCGACGGTCTCAACAGCAGCGCAGCTATCTTGTTTGTTTGCGTGACGTCGTGGAGCGAAGAAGTCACTCGCGCTCCGAGATATTCTCGGCGCACGAAGAGCGTGCTCGAGTGTCAGGCTTTGGTTTCACTCCTGTTTGTTTACTGAAAGGAGCGCCAAGCTCTCGCTCTCCGGAGCACGGACTTAACGCGCCCACTTATAGCGAATTCCACTCATCGCTTTGGAGCTCGCCGGGATCAGTAGACCAGATCCGAGATGGAGCACGCAATCCAAAGTGAGTCGCTTCGCCTCCGGATCCCCAGTGGAACATGACCAATCCTCCAGGATGGGCGGATGCCTCCCCGTCATTCACTTTCCCGGGAGTACCCTTCCGGCGGTCCCTGATGTCGACGAACATGCTTTCGCAATCGCGGCGCTAACAACACGTGTTCAACGCACGAACGACGTTCATCACGATGTGAAAGATGCGTGTCGATAAGCCATCTGCATCAGCGCAGCCCACTTGCATCATTATCGGAATACTCGTGAACGGTGTCCAAGTACGTCACGATTTTCAGCGTCTTCTGCGGAGGTCCGAGAAGGCAATCGAGTTCATACAAGACACACCAGCACTCCTTGTTATCGTGCTACTCGAGCCGCTGCTGCTGGAGGAGCTGCTCGAGAAACTTGAAGACGAACTGTAATCAAGCAGCAGCAGCAGTAAAGCGGGCGGCACTTCCCGGGCGGCCATCACCAATTCTTTCGAGGCGAGATGCGAGATGCCCGGCGAGAAAGGAAGCCACGTGTTCGCGCCGAAGGCTGGCCTGGTCGAATCCGCAGAAATCGGAGGAGCGACTTTTTTCCGATTCAGACCAAGAGCTGGAATGGGAGCTGATCCGAAAGGACGAGCGGAACACGTCCGTCTCGATCCCGATCGCCCAGTGAAATAGGCGGGCTCCAGAAATGTCGACACCGGCGCGCTCCAAAACAATTAGTGGAGTTCGCCATAAGGCAAGGCTTCTTAAGCACACTCTAAAAAAAGCCCGTGAGTCTGCTTTCCCGCACAACACTCGGAGAGCCAATCTCTGCAATCGACAAAATCAGCGCAGCGAATGATGAGGCGGAACATCTGTTTAGGCCTCAAAACTAAGTCTGCTCTGTGGCATTACGCGCTGCAAGCATGACGCAATTCGCATTGCGTACTGCCACAGCGCAGGCTCCATTTTTAAGTCTAAACGGAATTTCCGCCTCATCATTCGCTGAACTGATTTCGTAGTTCGCAGAGATTGGCTCCTTGAGTGTTTTGCTGGTAACCAGATGCGCAGGCATTTCTTAGAGTGAAGGATAATGCTGTGTTGAAATTGGTGCCGCGGAAAAAGCATCTGTTATCGAAGTTAAAAGTTACAAAACTAATGCCTCTAATTCATGTGTATGACTATTTAGATAGCGCGACTATTTTCAAGCATACAAGGGGCAACAGGTCTCTAACCTGTGGAATAGAAATTTAGCCGACTTAGTACGACTGCTAGCCTGGGGACATTAACGTGCCTCGCGCAGCAGTGAAACACGACCAGATGCGGGTGCGATGCTATACACTGTTTCATTTTAGAGGGATACTGAACCAAACAATTTAGTGTCTATAATAAGTGCCGAACGACCTTTCCATAAGCCAGCAGCCGCCCTGTGCGCAAGCACACGCAACGAAATTGACGTCATATTACCTCATTCGCGCTTAAGATGACAGTGGAATGTATGGGCATTTAGGCCAAGTCAGAATAAAGGCAGGCTTTTCATCTCCAAAAGTAAAACCTACGTGCTTGTTAGACCAATTAGTCGCTTACCTTTTACACCAGACCCCGCTGTGGAGATAAAAAGCTTGTCACTATTCTCCGTTTCCCTGGAGCCCAGACATTTCACCGTCATCTTAAGCGTGAAAGGGGGACTATGACGTCAATTTCGTTGCGTATGCTCGCTCACACCGGCGGCTGCTGGCTCGTAGAAAGATCGTGAGCCAATTACTATAGACACTGAAATCCAGCATCCCTTTAAGTGCGAGCGAAACCGAAGCTAGACGCTCGAGCACACTGCCCTGAACAGTGCTTGCGCTGCACGAGTGCGCGTGCTTAGCAAATTTAAAGAGGGGAGCTCGCACTCGTAGTTTCTTCGCTCACACTTGAAGTGAAAGCGAGTATTACTCGCGCTTTGAATGTGCTTGCCAAGCACGCGCACGTGCAGAGCAAGCATCGTCCCGGGCCCCACGCTCGCGCTTGAAGCGAGCGCGTATCGAGAGCTCGCCCTGCAGAACCCAAAGATCATGAGTTTAGTCATTTTGTCCCGACCCTGCCCGTTTGAATCTGGATGAGCCTCGTACCGCCGTGCAGTTGTGTATCACTACTGGTTACTGCTCGTTACAAAATACAGTCTATACCCTCTTGGGCTGGTCAGCAGCGGACACTATGAGCCGTCTCGGTCAATCGAGCACAATCGGTGGGACACGCGGTTTCGCTCTCTCCATGTCGTTCTGCCAAGCCGGGATGCCAGTGACACGTCATCAGCGGTCAATATGCTCCAATGGATCATACACTCTAAGAAATGCCTGCGCGTCTACTTACCCGCAAAACACCCGAAGAGCCAATCTCTGCGATCTAGGAAATCGGCTCAGCGAATGATGAGGCGAAGCATCTGTTTAGACCTAAAAATGAAGACTGCGCTGTAGCATTACGCAATGCAATCATGACGCTTTGCATTGCGTAATGCCACAGCGCAGACTTCATTTTTAGGTCTAAACGGATGCTCCGCCTTATCATTCGCTGAGCTGATTTCCTAGATCACAGAGATTGGCTCTTTGAGTGTTTTGCGGGCAAGTTGACGCGCAGGCATTTCTTAGAGTGTAGCGCCCGCTGCGGTCTATTTTAGGGTGAAACGGATTATAAGTCATACAGCAATGGTTCAATTTCTTATCAACATCGTAGAGGCAACTAACAAGCGGCAGTCGCCACTTGAATATTCGACAAGCATTGCGCTGTCTAAATATCCAGAAACACCCAGTTAGGTTTCCAAAGATGCAACGGTGCTTGTGGTTGACTTCAGCTTCCCAAGGTCCTGCGTTCGATCTCTGACATGTCGCTTGAGCAGACAAATTTTGCCACTGGGCAGGATTAGCTCGTATTATCTCGGACCCCCCCCCCCCCCCCCACCCCCCCACCCCGCACAAGAAAAGATTTCCTCTTTATATTTTTAGGAGGACACTTCCCCTCCCCCTCTTTTTTCTCTCTCTCCTAAGGTGGCAAGGGGGAAAAGGGGAAAGGCTGCGAGAAAGGGTTCTCTTCGCTCGGCCTTGCTACGATCGAGGCGCCACGTGGCGACGGTCGTTACAACTAAGATGGGATGTCCAAAAATCCTGGCCTTGGTGTATCGTGCAAACGTTATGCTCTATGGGATAATTATACATACCTGCATGAGAAGATGTGTCATCCTTCGTCAAGACATTTATGATATGCAACTGAAGATAGTAAGCACCATTTTCACTGCTGAAATATAAAGTTGAGGATGTCGGACTTTGGGCTATCCAGTTTTTAGAATTTAAATGTAAATATATCAAAAAGGGTTTATACCTCAAAATATAAGATACATATCTGTCCTAGGGCAATTTTTAAAAACATTGTTTTTTTTGTTGTGTGTTTTTAATGAAAACTTTAATTTAAAAAAAAAATAAAATAGATAGACCGATCTTCCAGTAAATTTCAGTTCAGAAACATCTTGATCGTGGAATCAGAATACTTTTACCGTCGAACAAGGATTCCTTCGTGTGAAATTTGCAGCAAAAAGTGGAATTGAGAAAAATGCATTAAAACATCGAACTCCTTTACTTTGTTACTGCTCCAAAATACGTTGAAAATATTTTATATAAGCGTAACTATTTGGCGTATGGTTATCAAATTTAATGTAAGGATGTATAATTAGTTTCTAAAACAAAACTCTCAAATAAAAAAAAATGAATTAAAAAAATTAAAGCCGTTTACTCCCTGTAACACCGAATTAGAGCGCAGCTCTTGAGGAGGGGGAGGGAAGGGTACTGAGGGGAAGATATACCTCTCCTCACTCCTCCTCACCTCCTCATCCTGCCTACTAGCGGCGTCGGCGTCGCCGTCGCCGTCGGCATAACCGTGACGTCACGTGACGTCGCCGGTGTCACGTGACCTCACGGGGGTCACGTGACCTCACGGTTACGACGATGGCGACGCCGACGCCGCTCAAGCCTGAGACGGGTGCCTAAAAGCTGCGCTCTAATAAAAGGTGAAATTTAGGCCTGTGCTCTTTTAAGCTTTTTATTTATTTATTTATTTATTTTGACGCGAAAAAGTTTATTGTTTAGTTTCTTTTCTACTACACCAGGGGGCGCTAGTGCTTGAGGCGAAACCGTTCTTCATGCGCTGAAAGAGGTCTTGGGGAGTCAAAAAAACTTTTCAAAAACGGATTCTTTTTTGTAGAGTGTATGACTGATGGTTTTTTTTTTTGTATTTTTTTTATTATCTCTCGAGTTGTCGGAGAGTTCAAAGGCTGGAACGTAAACGTGAAATTCCAGCCTTATAGTTTGGTCGGGAATCTGCCGTCCGAGCGGTCACACTCCGTGCGAGCAAAACACAATTGAGCGGCGCATGCGCTTCTTACATATTTCTGCATGATCATGATCGAAACATCACGTGCACCCTATTTTCAACCACTAAGGGTTACTATACTTCACTCTTACGTGCTTATTAAAACTATGTACGGACATATATCTTTGATTAAAACAGTTTTTCGCTACCACCGCTAGGGGATCCTTTTAGACTTCTAGTTGGCCAAGAACGCATGCCAAGCCTACTTTCTGTGTCTGGTGCACGCCCTGGCTCTGCCCGCGCCTCCCATTGACCAAACACTCTGTATACATGGCTCTGCAGCCACTATCATCCATCCATGGCAGACAGCGTTGTGGCAGTTGTAATGGCATGGTGCCATAAAAATAACCGTGGGTAATATTTCGTGCTTGATTTTAATTGTTCGACGAAACATGTTGTTGAAACCCGGCGTGAACGGTAGCCCGATCTTTGAGGACCCGGCGAAAGTTTCACGAAATCGCAGCACCGGTAAAAAGCAGCACAGCTCGCTTCGAAAGCGGATTTGGGTAATGGAGGGGCGCACACACGCTTTTGCGTATCTCCGGCTCCTCTTATGTCTTATAGCACTAGTGCGCCTTCAGCAAAGGGGCCCCCCGTCACTGATAGGCCGTTACCATCTGCTGGCACGCCTGTGGACAACAACTGGTTGCACACGACACCAGCCGACACACAGCTGATTTCGCACGACACTGACGATGCCCTGTCTGCGCTCTCTCGGTCGAGCGGAGGACGCTCTGGGCCTCTGCCTTTGACCAGTATGATCGGGAAAAGACATCAATTCACTTCGTTCAAATGCATTTTATTTAGAACGTTGCAGGCCGAATATATGGTACACAAATATATATATAAATCACTCACGGGCACATCGGCACACAAGTTTGTGGAGATATCCCGGTGAATGTATGCACTCGAGAGAATCCCCCAAATGATCGCGAGCACCTCCACGGCGTCTCTTGATCAATATCCAAGCGTTTGGGAGCACAAAACTTCACCACCATCGAAATAAAACTACCACCTGTCAACAATGTCGAACCGCGGAGGGGCCCATTCCCGGTATACGGCGTCTGCTTTCGATGCGAGCTGCGCTGCTTTCCCGCGGTGCTGCGCTTTCGTAGAACTTTCGCCGGGTCTTTAAAGATTGGGCTACCGTTCACGCCGGGTTTCAAGAATCTGCTTCGTCGAACAACTTCCATAAAGCACGAAATATCATCCACGGTTCAGTGGACTAGACCCACGGCTATTTTTATGCAGCCTACCGCCACAGCGGGGTCACGGTCGGCCATCTTTTTGGTAAAGTTATATAACTTTACCAAAAAGATGGCCGACCGTGGCCACATTTCCGTCTACAGGCGGAGACGGTCAAACGCGATCCAGCAATTAGACATAGAGATCAGTAGGGGAGATCGTCTGATAGCCGAAAATTGCTGAGCCGCACTCACGGTTTTCAGACCGACGCTAGAACAAAGCGCTTTCCTTCCAATGTGGTCAGACTAGCTTTCAAAGCGCGGCTGTTTGTCGGCTGCCATCAGGACGTTTTCATAGTTGGTTGCTCGCTTCGCACGCGAACTAGGCCTCTTTGGAACTTTTTGCGGATGGTCCGTATATCATCGCCCAAGAGTGACTATCTACGCACCGTCTCGATGTTGATAAAGGAGCGTGTGCTCGCTTGAAAACATGCGGCCAGTGCACATGCGCTGAAAGCTGCATAACAGAAATGGGTGTGCCAGATGCCCACGGCTCGCGAGTGAATTGCCGGAAAAGTGGCCCGCGGAGTTACCTCTGCTAGCTACGAACCCTTTTGAGCTCTGTTTACGACTGATCGAACGAGCCGATGTAAGTTACTCATTAGCAAGTCAAGCAATCGCCCGCCTTTCGTCATCTGGTCCCGCTCTCTGCGCATGAGTATATATGCGCAGAGAGCATGCACCACATTCATGGTGCGATACATGGTTGACTGGCCCAAACACCTAACACCGATGTCATTGGATCCTGGGAAAAGTAGCGCCAAGCATCCCGCGTCGCCATTTTGGTTCATGGAATGAAAAGTTTTCTAAAGCCCCTCTATCCTGGGAGACGTAGCACCATTCATTGTTGTGGAAATGCCCGAGAAACGTGCCGCGCGCCAATTCTGGGAAGAACATGGCGTCTCAAATTTAGCTTAGTGCTGCGCTGCTCCGCCATGATCTTCCCAAGGGCTGCACGTTGCACGTCCCTCTCGCATCGACGCACCTTGCGCTACTTCTGAAACATGAAGGGTCTTTACAGTTTCCCCCTACCTCTCAATTCTTGGTGAGCCGTTCTAAATTCGCTGGTTACGGGCAGCTTTATAGCGACGTTTCTTGAATGCCGACATTTTGTTACCCACACACCGGCGAAACAAGCGCACATCTTCACACTACCACCACATGCAGCGCCGGTGTTTGGTGGCATGGAAAAATAATTTCGCCGTCTTTAAATACGCAAGAACAATGAAAGAGATCTGTGGGGATAAGCATGGTTGATACGTGGATTGCATGCACAGCGCCAAAGACGCTTATATTGGCGAGGAACGGTTTCAGTACGATGATTCTCCATAACGATGTTGGTGCAACTGGTTCAGAACGACCCTTTCGAAGCTTCGAAGATTTGAATGGACCGACGCGGTGATTGCCACTGCAACTGACGTCCCACGCGTCTATTGTATACCCGTTTCCCGGTGTGATTTATGTCTTACCGTTTACAGTGTCAATATTTTTTTCTGCAACCCAGCCTTTTGGCTAAGATCAAAGTCTAGCCCGCGGTGGCCAGGTCAATGCCAGCCGAGTATACCGTTGTCCGCCCGCCTTCGGGCGGGTGTCGCCTCGGGACGTATAATTAGATTTTATTTTTTCTCTTAAAGCGATTAGTTAGTTGTTTTGTGGGGTCTGTATATTAGTATCTGTTTGTGTCCGGTAAGCAGGCAGGGAAGGCAATCGCGCTACTTTCCCAGGATCTAGTGACTTTACCTTACACCCCCCTGTCAGCTTCAACGTCCTTAGATCTGTCAATTAACAAGCTCTATGGAAGAGCGTCGTTCGATGAAGGGTTAAATCTTCTCTGTTGCCCGCACGCGAGCAAGTACTTGGGCGGATAGTGTTCAATGCCACCGACGTCAACGCCTCCACGGGCAGCGGAGAAGGACAGTTTTTGACCGACGTTTTTTCTTTAAGAACTTTTGCTCACTTTCCGTTTACAAAAACAAAAAAAAAACCAAAAAAAATACGATCACTTTCTACAGCCGGCAGTGTCCTATGGCAGTGTGCATCCAACGTTTCACCGGTTCCGCTACGTCTGTCCGCTGATAGACAAGCGCCACCGAGCGCGCGTGCCACGAGAAGGCGCTAGGCGTTCTGGTAAGCTTGTCAACTGACTTTGATCCGATAACGTTGGTCAGCTAAGCTCTGAATGGAATGGTTGGCAGACGAACGTTGCGGAAGCGTCCTGGAAGCTCGCCGTCAGCGCGCGTGCTGTATTTCGATACTTTTACTTTCATGCCTAAAGATATAAAGACATGCTTGAATACGGATGGCTCAACTAAACTTCCTTTCAGTGCTGCCAGAGGCCTATGCTCAAGAACCGTTTTTTCGGATGACGGCCAGTCCGTAAGTATTGAATCAAAATTAACTGTTGGGTGGAAGCGATTAGCGCAAACGACAAGGACAAGACGAAGATGCAAACGGAACAAGCTCTCGCTCTTCGTATCTTCGTCTAGCAATTGTCCCTTGCGCTAATTGCTTCCAAGTTCCAACGTAAGCACACATAAACGTTCGGCAGCCCACTGCCTGGTTAGGAAAACCCATACTTTGGTCAATGCCGGAAATCTCACGTTTGGTGTATGTGTGCGAGAAAAGGTTAAAATCGACTAGCGCTGTTTCTTCCATTGAATTCCCAGCGCTAGAAAGACCGATTTTATAGGCTTTTTTGCACTGTTGAAGCCAAGGATGACACTGCGCTATTCTTTTCAAGTCAGTATTCGCACGGCTCTAACGTTTAGACATCAATACCCGCTGTGAATTCGAGTGATAGCGCGCAGTCACATTGAAGACGTGATTCAACGAAAACGTTTTTGACGCCTTGTCCCTATGCACCCCCCCCCCCCCCCCCTTTTTTTCGTGATAAAATCGCTGCGCATGAATTTGGCACAAGTGCTGCGACAGCGTTCGGCTGGGTCTTGCATTCTCACTGTCCGAACACGAGTGGAGCACTGACACATCACTCGTGTTTAATGAAGCGCTTTCGTCGGCATTTTCCTTCTCGTGTTGGGGCGGGCTCACCTAACAGTCGTCACTTGGTCACTTCGGTGTACATTGTCCAAGACGTCACGTTGGCGCCAGAAAGAGAGCAAAACGCAAACACGACCACCAAGTTGGAGACCTTTTATATGCTGTGCGTTATTTTAAGCTCAGCTCTGCTTCGTTTCAGATCGGTGAATTTCGGAGCCCTGGGGTCTGTTCTCGGCCGCTACATTACGCACGGGTTTACCATTCAAGGTAATATATATAGTATACTATACTCGGAATCGTGGTATACGTTGTCGAGGCTAATATAGAATTGCTGCAGCGCTGCCAGAGATAAATGCTCACGAGAATGCACGTGAAGGAGACGTGAGAGGAAGCCTGGAGCCTGCACAGCAGTGCTCGGGGCCGCCGCAGCACCTTAGCACAGAAAAGTTGACGCTTACGTGATCGAATTAAATTGACCGATGCGTGACAAGATGGTACAGCCTGATGATGACAAACCCTAAGTTTGGTTCGCAGTTTTAAGAAATAAAATGCGTGCAGTTGAACCCCACAGTTGCGAAGACAGGCATGTAGCCAGGGGGGAGGCCCATGGGGCCCAGGCCCACCCCCCCCCCCCCCGAAATCTTTCATTTTGCTGGGACCTCCTCTCCCCCCTCCCCCTCATACAGCAATTTGTCATGGGCGGCCCCCCCCCCCCCCCCCCCCCCCGAATCAAAATCCTGGCTACGTGCCTGTGCGGAGATATATATACTGCTCGACATTGTATAAGCGCGAACGCGAAATTTTCTGCCATTTTCTCAAAGCCAGCATTGCCGGGCACTACAGTCTTTATCGCTTAGGCTAATGCCTTATATGAGGATTTTCCGCCACGGTACAATAGATTTTAGAGCGCAGCTCTTAGGGGCCCGTTCCCGGCTTGAGCGGCGTCGGCGTCGCCGTCGGCAAGGTCATCCCAAGGTCACGTGGCCCCCAAGGTCATCCCAAGGTCACGTGACCCCCAAGGTCACGTGACACCCAAAGTCACGTGACCCCCTGAAGTCACGTGACCCCCGAGGTCACGTGACCCCCCCCCCCGGTCACGTGACACCCCCCAGGGTCACGTGACCCCCCCCCCCCCCCCCCCCCCCGAGGTCACGTGACCTCCCCGATGACATCGGTTACGTCACCGGCATCCGCATCGTCATCGTCATCACTGATGACGTCATCAGTGACGTCACTGAGGACGTCATCAGTGATGATACGATGCGGATGCCGGTGACGTCACTGATGACGTCATCAGTGATGATGACGATGCGGATGCCGGTGACGTCATCAGTGACGTCACTGATGACGTCATCAGTGATGATGACGATGACGATGCAGATGTCGGTGACGTCATCAGTGACGTCACTGATGATGTCATCTGTGATGATGACGATGACGATGCGGATGCCCCCCGAAGTCACGTGACACCCCCAGGTCACGTGACCCCCGCCGAGGTCACGTGACGGGCATCCGCATCGTCATCGTCACTGATGACGTCATCAGTGACGTCACTGATGACATCATCGGCATGGTCACGTGACTCCCCAAGGTCACGTGACCCCCCCCCCCCCCAGGTCACTTCACCCCCCAGTACCCTTCCCTCCTCCTCCTCAAGAGCTGCGCTCTAATTCGGTAATTAAAAACAGCGCGGAAAGACGAGGACCAGACAAAGACAACTCTGTCTTTATTAGCCTCAGATAAAGAAGGGGGGTTCCTTGTCCTTCCAATTGACCTTTATAAATCCAAGGCACTTGTGGCTATTTCGTCTGTGTTCCTGCCTAAGGACAGCGTTTCCCTAACTAAACAAAAATCTGAGGCGAAAAAACTTTGTAAGAGGCTGAACCTCGAACAGCTGGTTAAGAAAATTGACGCTGGGAAACAGCTTAGTTTGGAGCTTTTCTTCGCAGCAAAGACGCACAAGGTAGATTGCCCTTTGCGTGTCATTGTTTCGGAGGCCGGTACTTGGCACAAGTCGGTTGCCTTGTTCCTGCAAAAGAGTTTGAAGCTGTTTGAGATTCACGATCCTTTTCTCGTGAAGAGTTCCGATAATGTCATTTCTTTTCTTAAAGACAACCAGCGCACTAGCTTTATGGCCTGTTCATTCGATATTAAGGATTTGTATTACTCCTTGCCACATAATGGACTCCTTACCTGCATTCGTGACTGCATCGATGTGTTTGGTGTAGTTGCCTTTCAAAATGCTGCGGGAATTTCAGTTGAAGGCTTCATGGAACTCCTTGATATGTATCTGAGGTCGACCTTTGCGACTTGGGAGGGTAACATCTATTTGCAACGGCAAGGGGTATGTATTGGTTCTTGCATTGCCCCCGTACTTAGCGACTTGTTGTTAGCGAGCCTTGACCGCCTCATCTTTGAACGGCTTGGGGGAACCAAGGTTGCAAAGGTCTTCCGGTACGTAGATGATTTTCTGATTTTGTTTCATGCCGATGCCGTATCCTTTCTTTCGTCAGTGACTGACGTTTTAGGCATTTTTAGTCATTGCCTTTCGCCACTTGTTCTGACTCATGAAATGCCTGAGGCAGGATGCATCCGGTTTTTGGATTTGAATTTAACTATATGTCCAGGTCATCTTTGTTGGAGCTATGAACCCCGTGCTGGAAAGCCATTGTTGCCATTCGAGTCCGCTCACTCAAAAACTGTCAAGCGGGCGATTGCAAGGACTTGCTATACACATGCGCTGCGTAGGTCTTGTTATCATAAAATTAAACATAGCTTTGACAGGCAAACTGAACGCCTCGCAGATGCTGGGTTTCCCTCTCACGTGTTAACAACGGTCGCCGAGTCTTTGCTGAAAGATATCAAGAGCAGCCCTATGAGAAGTGAAGAAGAGGCCAACAACAGAAAGGGAAGGGAAAGAAGAAAGTTTGTGGTTATTCCCTACGTACACGGCCTGTCCCACAACCTAAAACGCATTGCTGGCAGGTGTGACGTCGACGTTTTATTCTCTGCCCCGGACAAGCTGTCCAGGTTGTGCAGAGCTGTTAACCCTTCTTCGAGGGCGGCCACGGCTTGCAGTACGAGGCATCGAGATCGCTTCGTCCCGTGTTCGGAGGGGGTTGTTTATTCTCTCCCTCTGACGTGTGGCAGGCGCTACGTTGGCCAGACGGGCCGCTGTCTCAACGACAGGTTGAGAGAGCACGCTTACAGTGTCTCCACAACCGTGTCTGGTCACCTGGGCATTCATTGCCGCGACTGTGGTTGCCTTCCCGACTTCCAACGGTGTGAGGTTGTTAAGCGTCATAGGGACCAGCTTACTCGGGAAATTCTAGAGGCTGTTGAGATAGCGAGGCTGGGTGCAGCATGTGTAAGCAGTCCTTCTGTGGCCCTATCAGGCAAAGAGATGAATTTTCTAGTTCCGTGACTTGCTCGATTTTTAGCACATACTCTGTACGGCTGTGTCATGGCGCATTTCATTATTATTTTTTTCAATGTTTTTTTTCAATGTTTTTTTATCATTGTTTTATTTTTATTGGTGATACATCACATGGGCTAAATTTTTTATGTTCTTTTGTTCGTGACACCGCAAATAAATATTGCGAGTTTGCGTTCAATAAACTCAGTTGTAAGTCAGCGCTACGTCCGTGTCACTTCTTTGTCTGGTCCTCGTCTTTCCGCGCTGTTTTTAATTTCCGAAGTATGTACCAACTCGCCCAAGCCTCAACTTTAGAGTCTAATTCGGTGTTACAGGGAGTTGTAAACGGCTTTCACTTCTTTTTTTTTTTTGCTTTTTTTTAATGACACTGTTAAATGCTTAGAGAAAAACTGGAAGAAATTAAGACGGGATCGCTTGTTCGCGCTAACAGTGTCGCGCTGGGTTCTCGCTACAGAGCAGGGGCTCTAATCTGGACACTTGACGAAAAAGTCGGCGAGTAATTCGGCGGCCGTGATTGGCGGGCGCCGCGCTTGACCTTGGCGCCGGTCAATCACGGCCGCCGAATTCCTCGCCAACTTTTTTGCCAAGTGTCCAGACTATACGTTGTCTCATCCTATTAGCGATGTGCGCGGCCAAAAGCGTCGCTGTGGTCAGCTTTCCACGATTGGCCAAACCATAGGCTTATGAGTAGGGCTCCGTGTTTTCGGATAAATCCGAAAAAGTCCGAAAAACACCCGCCAGTAAAATTTTTGGCAATTCGGATTTATCCAATAAACTCCGAATTGTTATGTGCCCATGCCACCCCCCCCCCCTCCCCCCCAATAAAGTTTTTTTTTTTTTTTTTCTGTTTCTTTACTTTTTTTTTTACATTTTCGGCAGCGCAGGTTCAATGGTCCTGGGAAAATGACACCATAATTATCTTTCAAGCCTCGGACTGTTGTCAAAAGGGGGTCTTACGGCTTGTCTCGTCAAGGTTGGTTCAGGGAAACAGGTCATCGTACCATTCGTGTCACGACAAAAGCCACTCTTTTGGTTTCCAGTTTGGGCCATGGGATGTGGGATTTAGAGAAAGGAGATAGTATGTTTCTGGGGGTAACAGTGAAAGCTATGGACCATAGAGATTGTATAAAATAGGGAAGAGGGGCAGTTGAATCTTCTATATTACATCCACCTCGCGCGGCAGCGGGATAGATTGATGGGATGACTACGAGCTTTCTTGCAACTATCTCTGGCAGTTTATTGATTTTATGGTATCGATGTTTATCAAAGCAACATTTCTGTGCGACTTTTGTCGTGGGGCAAATTAGTACTGTCAATGACCACCAATGTCAAATTCAACTGAAGAAATCTTAATTGCTGCAAGCGTGTTTCATTTTTATCTGGCATACGTTTGCATCAGGTTATTATTTATTATTTTTAATAGAAAACACTGCGAAATTAATCTCCAAATTTCGGAGAATTGGGGATATGTGAAAAATAAACTCCGATAAACACCGACGTTTCGCTAAAAAATAAACTCCGAAAAACACCCTCCGATTTTCACGAAAAATAAACTCCGAAAACACGGAGCCTTACTTATGAGCCTTGTCAGATTGTCAACTTTGACGGTGTTAGTTTCAGATTGCGACGGCTCCTAGCTTCTACTCTGCTCTTTAAACACACCATCGAACTCGTCGTCGCCCCCGATGTTAAGTAGCCAGAATAACAACTGGTGACGTCACGGCGAGGCAAATCCCAGTCGTGACGTCATGGAGGGAAGCCATAAGAGGGCGCCACCGAAAGATCTCGGCGCTAATGATGGACTAAAGGCCAATGCCACGGGCCGTCAGGCCCAATCACGTTCCAAGCTAAGCTATGACATGCTTAAAGGGGCGATACGATTTTGGTATTTTGCGCAAATACCGCTTAGAACGGATCCCTGACGTTAATGACCAGTGAAGTACCCGTTCGTTTTTCACCACACGCAATCGAAGTCGCAGAAAAAAATAAAGAAAAACGAGCAGAGTTCACACCCTAAACTCGCAGCCAGAACAAGCGGCCACGTGATCTGGAGCCGATTATATGCCGCCAATGTTGATCATAGCCATGCGCTGGGGTTGGCAAGGCACAGCTAGGACACGCGTTGAGTTCCAGACATTGTTATGGTTCGGCTGTTGTCGTCATTGCAGCGATTGGACGCAGGACACTACCCGAATGCTTCTCGAGCTATCGATTATCACGAGCCCAAATTGAGTGTCCACACCGTGCTTGGGTCCAATCTATGAGCCGCATTCAAATATCGTCACTGGGAGGTACCGCTACCGCCAAGCTACGTGACCAGCTTTTGCGAAGGAGAGATTGAAGGAAAACACTCGGTTTTTGTTGTGTCCTACTATGTTTATCTTTCACCTCTTCTTCTTTGTGTTGTCCGATCTATCGCGTTATTGTTCAATACATCTTCTTTCTTTACCTCTTCCGTGTTTGGTCCGAATAAATCAGTTCCCCACGACACTCCGCCTGCGATGGTCGTGCTCTGAACCGCCCTACACTACAGTTTTGTCCTCGAAATCACAGCGCAACAAAGGAGTCTCTTGGTCAGTGGCGTTGCGTGCGAGTATCCTTGAGTCCCACTAGTACCAGTAAGCTCGTGTAAAGTGAAAAACATTTCAATTGAATATCGTTGCACCGCCCCTTTAACATTGATTAGTGATGGACGAATAACGCTTCGAACCAAAGAGCGCTGCATCATTTCAATTGCTTCAACGCTGAAAAGAGCCTGTATGTCATGGCTTTCCTTGCAATGTAAATTTTACCAGTCACTCAGTGCTATTCTTCTTTAACTAATGTCCACCCATCTCCATCAGTGATCCGAGGCGCAGGCACTGTGATACGTGCGTCGAAGCGAAATGCCATGCAATTTCTAAATGGCTCGTGACTTGATCCGGCGCTTCGTAGCTTTTGCTTTTGGTCCATCGCAGGATGAGACGAAGTATAGAGCCCTCGGAATCGGACGTTTCTTGGGAGGTACAGGTGAATAAGTTGACGCCAAGTACATATACTGTCAGGGTCGCGGAACGTTATACAACTAATTGTGCATGAGGTGGATCGGACGTGGTCACGTCAAGTGTCGTTCGTCCTGTTTCAGGGTCCCACTACAACTACAGGGGCGACCGGGAGGAGGTGTGGACCCCTGCAACGCGGCGGAGATACGTGCAGCTCGCCCGATGTTTTAAGATTCAGATCGACTTCCCGAACCCTTTCACGGGGGAGGAGGTGAGAGCGCCAGCCTTGCTCAAAGATCACGATCACGCTCGGAAAGCAGAAAAAAAATGTTGCTTTTTCTTTTTTTTTTATGATGGGAGTTTTTTATGTTAATAGAGAGTTTTAGTAGGCCGTATACGCTAAGGATTCTGGGACTATATCGGGTGAGTGCTCAATTCTGCATCAAAGTGATGGCATGAGCTCCCGCTAGAGACGTCAAGCGTATGGCTAACAGTCTCTAGTATTTGTCACTCTCGTCAGTCTCGGTTTCAGATGCTTGAGCCCAAATTTTGTACTTATGAGAGCGGAGCGCAGTCTAATGTTCTTGCATTATCTAATTCGTTTAACAACTCCGAGCTACGAATCTTCTATTGGGGCAGGTGCTATAGTATTAATAAACTCGAGCTACTTGGCTCACCACGTCACACTCGTGGCCTCACGTCCGTCGCAACCAATAACCCTATCCCTGAAAAATATCTATCTTTATTTCGAATTACCTTCCTAAAATGTTTGCATACTAAAAACACGTATATGATGACGACGACGAAGCAAAAATTTGTGTGATTTTAATGGTTGTTCATGTTTGATGGTGAATTTCTTGTCCGCGAGTTTGCAGGGTTCGTCATGTTTATATTTTTGAGGGCAGAACTCCATAGTCACCGATAAATACCGGAAACCGTTAGAGCCGGCCGCCGTTGCAGCCGGACAGCCCCATATACGTTCTCCATCTCCATAAAAATCGGCCGATAAAACAATCTGTGTTAAAACGTAAGGCGCGTCTTTCTAGCGTCTTATCGGTGAGTTTTAGTACCGCGTGTACGTGCAGACGCAAGCACAGTATACGTTTGCGTTACCGTTGCGTGTTCCACACTGCGCGTGCGCGGAGCCCAAACTATACGGTCTTGGAATGACACTTGGCGATATGACGCGCATGCGCAGCGAGGACCACGCAACGTTAACGCGCACAGCCCTTGCGTTAGCTCTTATACTAAAACTTCCTATTATCGTATATTATCGTATAACACAAAAGCACTACGTCCATGATAGGTTCCGCCCTGCATGCGCGTGTGTTAATACGTCCTCCGTAACTTTAATAACGAGTGAAGTAAAAGTGCAAACGGCTTTAACTCTAATTCGGTCTTTTTTCGCTCAGATAAATAGCACCTTATACCAGGACAGTCTCGTGGCCGACAGCGCAGCCGTCAAGGAGGCTTTCAAGGCAAGTATTGAAAATAGGCACGAGTGTTGTATGGCACATCGTAGACGCATCTCTCTAACATAACGTTTTTTTTTTGTTTTTTTTTTTTGAAGGGTTTATTTTTAAGTCACCTAAGATGTTTCCCCCGCAATAATCCCAGCAAAAAAAAAAAAAAGAAACTAGCCTTATATATTATTTAAATTATGCGGAATGTGATTGTAGCGTTTGCCCGGGAATGTCTGCAGTTGGGTGGAGCAGCGAGTCTAAAACTTCTTCAAGGTGCTGCGGTGCGCCTCTTTGATAGTCTACAATTAGTTTTCTTTTTGCTATATTTGGTCTATTCCTGACAGGCATTTGGGCTGCGATCTATTTGGACGCTATTTAGACGTCCCTTACATAATTTTAACGAGTGTTGTGACGTCCATGACCGTAATGAAGAAAGCTCACCGCTAATAAAAGTATCAGTAAAAAACTCATCGAGGGAAAGCTCATCGCCATTTTATCGGATGCAGAGCTTTCCAGCCTTCTGACGGATACAGGAAAACCTCCACTGCAATTCTGTGAGATATAAAATCAAAGAACTAATAAAGCTGGAGTGTTTTCTTCTTTTTTTTTTTTTGCGGAAATGGACGTCACAAATATTCATTCTCTTCTTTTTTTTTTCTGCTGTCAGCTTTTTGTAACACTTCTTCGTTTGTCACACGCAACATTTTCGTCGACTCGTTTCGGAATGTCCTTGCTGAATGCCACGGCGTAAATCCCCGCCAATTTCGCATAAATCACGCGATGTCCGAACAAGTGGTCGGTCGGGTCGGGCCACTCGCTCTGGACCGGCTGTGCGCTCCCGTGACGGACAGGGAGTTTTAGTAAACCGTGTTTCCCCTCCGCTAAGGCCCTCCGCTACACGGAACTTTACAGCCAAGGCCATCGGCACGCAGGCGCAGTGGCGGTTTCTTCGTAGCGGAGGGTTCCGAGGGGGAAACACGGTCTACTAAAACTCCCTAATGACACGCGAGCTAAAGTGGCTGCGCTCTCGAGTCGCGCGCGCTAACGTCGCAGCGCTCTCGAGTCGCGCGCTCTCAGCGTCGCGGCGCTCTCGTGTCGCGCGCGCTAACGTCGTGGGGCTCTACTGTCGGCGCTCTAATGTCGGTGTTCTTGTGTCGTGCGCTCTACAGTCGTCGAAACGGATCGAGTATATTTTGTTTCACAACGACCTCGGTGGCTTTTAACTGGCAATAGCGAGTTTTAGTAGACCGTGTTTCCCCCTCCGCTAAGGCCCTCCGCTACACGGAACTTTACATCCAAGGCCATCGGCACGCAGGCGCAGTGGCGGTTTCTTCGTAGCGGAGGGTTCCGAGGGGGAAACACGGTCTACTAAAACTCCCTAATGACACGCGAGCTAAAGTGGCTGCGCTCTCGAGTCGCGCGCGCTAACGTCGCAGCGCTCTCGAGTCGCGCGCTCTCAGCGTCGCGGCGCTCTCGTGTCGCGCGCGCTAACGTCGTGGGGCTCTACTGTCGGCGCTCTAATGTCGGTGTTCTTGTGTCGTGCGCTCTACAGTCGTCGAAACGGATCGAGTATATTTTGTTTCACAACGACCTCGGTGGCTTTTAACTGGCAATAGCGAGTTTTAGTAGACCGTGTTTCCCCCTCCGCTAAGCGCCTCCGCTACACGGAACTTTACAGCCAAGGCCATCGGCACGCAGGCGCAGTGGCGGTTTCTTCGTAGCGGAGGGTTCCGAGGGGGAAACACGGTCTACTAAAACTCCCTAATGACACGCGAGCTAAAGTGGCTGCGCTCTCGAGTCGCGCGCGCTAACGTCGCAGCGCTCTCGAGTCGCGCGCTCTCAGCGTCGCGGCGCTCTCGTGTCGCGCGCGCTAACGTCGTGGGGCTCTACTGTCGGCGATCTAATGTCGGTGTTCTTGTGTCGTGCGCTCTACAGTCGTCGAAACGGATCGAGTATATTTTGTTTCACAACAACCTCGGTGGCTTTTAACTGGCAATAGCGAGTTTTAGTAGACCGTGTTTCCCCCACCGCTAAGCCCCTCCGCTACCCGGAACTCTACATCCAAGGCCATCGGCACGCAGGCGCAGTGGCGGTTTCTTCGTAGCGGAGGGTTCCGAGGGGGAAACACGGTCTACTAAAACTCCCTAATGACACGCGAGCTAAAGTGGCTGCGCTCTCGAGTCGCGCGCGCTAACGTCGCAGCGCTCTCGAGTCGCGCGCTCTCAGCGTCGCGGCGCTCTCGTGTCGCGCGCGCTAACGTCGTGGGGCTCTACTGTCGGCGCTCTAATGTCGGTGTTCTTGTGTCGTGCGCTCTACAGTCGTCGAAACGGATCGAGTATATTTTGTTTCACAACGACCTCGGTGGCTTTTAACTGGCAATAGCGAGTTTTAGTAGACCGTGTTTCCCCCTCCGCTAAGCGCCTCCGCTACACGGAACTTTACAGCCAAGGCCATCGGCACGCAGGCGCAGTGGCGGTTTCTTCGTAGCGGAGGGTTCCGAGGGGGAAACACGGTCTACTAAAACTCCCTAATGACACGCGAGCTAAAGTGGCTGCGCTCTCGAGTCGCGCGCGCTAACGTCGCAGCGCTCTCGAGTCGCGCGCTCTCAGCGTCGCGGCGCTCTCGTGTCGCGCGCGCTAACGTCGTGGGGCTCTACTGTCGGCGATCTAATGTCGGTGTTCTTGTGTCGTGCGCTCTACAGTCGTCGAAACGGATCGAGTATATTTTGTTTCACAACAACCTCGGTGGCTTTTAACTGGCAATAGCGAGTTTTAGTAGACCGTGTTTCCCCCACCGCTAAGCCCCTCCGCTACCCGGAACTCTACATCCAAGGCCATCGGCACGCAGGCGCAGTGGCGGTTTCTTCGTAGCGGAGGGTTCCGAGGGGGAAACACGGTCTACTAAAACTCCCTAATGACACGCGAGCTAAAGTGGCTGCGCTCTCGAGTCGCGCGCGCTAACGTCGCAGCGCTCTCGAGTCGCGCGCTCTCAGCGTCGCGGCGCTCTCGTGTCGCGCGCGCTAACGTCGTGGGGCTCTACTGTCGGCGCTCTAATGTCGGTGTTCTTGTGTCGTGCGCTCTACAGTCGTCGAAACGGATCGAGTATATTTTGTTTCACAACGACCTCGGTGGCTTTTAACTGGCAATAGCGAGTTTTAGTAGACCGTGTTTCCCCCTCCGCTAAGCGCCTCCGCTACACGGAACTTTACAGCCAAGGCCATCGGCACGCAGGCGCAGTGGCGGTTTCTTCGTAGCGGAGGGTTCCGAGGGGGAAACACGGTCTACTAAAACTCCCTAATGACACGCGAGCTAAAGTGGCTGCGCTCTCGAGTCGCGCGCGCTAACGTCGCAGCGCTCTCGAGTCGCGCGCTCTCAGCGTCGCGGCACTCTCGTGTCGCGCGCGCTAACGTCGTGGGGCTCTACTGTCGGCGCTCTAATGTCGGTGTTCTTGTGTCGTGCGCTCTACAGTCGTCGAAACGGATCGAGTATATTTTGTTTCACAACGACCTCGGTGGCTTTTAACTGGCAATAGCGAGTTTTAGTAGACCGTGTTTCCCGCTCCGCTCAGCCCCTCCGCTACCCGGAACTCTACAGCCAAGGCCATCGGCGCGCAGGCGCAGTGGCGGTTTCTTCGTAGCGGAGGGCTAGCGGAGGGGAAATACGGTCTACTAAAACTCCCTAATAATATAAAAAATAACGCGCGCGCACACACACACACACACACACACACAAAAACGTGTCAGTGGCTCTGAGCCAAGGCGCTGGCCTACGAATTATATTTGGCGGGTTCGGGTACGGTAGAGTTCCTGTATAGGCTCCCTACGGGAGCCAGAGTTGCGCATTTGTTTTCCCCGCGCCGCCACGCCGCTATTCGCCGAGATCCATCACGTGAGGAGCAAAGCATCCGGTGACGTGCAAGAAAGCCACCTTTACGGTCGCTCCGCCGACGTTTCTCTTGCCCCGGCGCATGTTTCCCTGCTTTCCGCCTCCTTTTCCTCCTCTCCTGTTTTCCATGCGCGGCGGCGCGCGCGGCGCCGCTATTCGCCAAATTTAGTCGCATGAGGAGCAAAGCATCCAGCTCGTGCGGGAAAGCCGGCGCTACGGCCACGCGCCGAGGCTGAATGCGCAACTCTGCTACCGTAGGTAGCCAAGGTGCCCGCCATCTGACCCAAACTGAGATTTCGGTTGCACGTCAAAAGATCTCCAGGTGGTCGAAATGAACCCGCGGTTTTTTCAGTGGGGCGTGCCAGATAACCTTCGTTGTTGTTGTTTTTTTTTCTTATAAAACCCTAAGATCTTAACAATTGCCTCGCTTTGCCTTAGTTGAGAGCGCAGTCAAAGCTACGGGCCAATGAAGCCAATAAACCTGAGCCAAGGGTGTCGACGTCCTCTGACAGGCAGAGTACAAAACAAACAAAAAAGGGGGTTAAAATATTACAGGAAGATTCATTGATGGATTCTTGGGGATTCTGTTAGCATGACCCTTGGGAAACGCTAACACTGACCCGGTAACGAGGCCAAAAAGAGGCAGCAAAAATAGAAAAAGCAAGAGTGAAAGCCAAAAGAAAAAAGGGAAGCGGTCAAGGTTGGCATTTCCCAAAGGGGGACGTCTGTGGCGTTTCCAAGGGTTATGCTAACGCATACCCGAAGAATCCACCAATGGATCATCCTGTAATTTTTCTTGTTTACACCTTACTTATGATTAAAGAGAATATAGTTGTCGAATTTCCAGGAAATTATGATTTAACTAAGAAAATAACACGTTTATGCAAAAAACAATACAGAACAAAAAACGGCGCATTTTATTTAAGAAAGTAGGAAATTGGAGCTGTGATTACAGTTGTCTTTAAATGCGATAAAATTTCACTCGTTAATAAAGAGTTTTAGTAGATCGCGTGTTCAGGCCACGCTAGTCGTAGCGGGAGCTCGCGCTGCCTATTTGATGCATGCTCTGAAGCGCGCGCTTGTAGCGGTAGCGGGCCTTTGAAAACGATCTACTAAAACTCCCTAGTCACTTTAGGTTTGAGCGTAGCAAAAACTATAAAAGTGATCTCCATGCTTTGAACGGTTCTACCGAGCACGTGCGCTTGTTCAGTGAAAAGGTATTTCAGGGCAGCATGCTCGCGCTTGTATCCGCTTCGCTCGCACTTATGGTGAAACCAAATACTATACTAGTAAAGTATCTGATAAATCAAAGCTCGCCGTCTGCATATGTGCGGTACCATCAGTTTTCATGGGACATCCCGCTTGTTTATCGTTATTGTTTTCGTTTATATATAGCCACACTGTGATTCAGCTCGTGCTCTTTTGTGTACGACATGCACAAAAACCTATGCTACTAGCAACGTGTGTCAGTAGCATTTGTGCCAGTGCATAGAATATTTACAACTTCACATGTGGTCGCTCGCGTAGGTAAACAATGTTGTTTCTCAAGAACAACTGCGACTGTATGAAATCACGTGGCAAAAGCTTGCTGTCAGCACGCGCTCTGTCGCAAGCCCTTGGCAGCCAGTGAATACTCATTATTGGCGCCGAGAAGATCGGTAGCTGTCAGCAGATTTAGATTTCCTATCGACCCAGAGTTAAGGTATATTTCCCTTTGCTCTGTTGTGAGCAATCAGGAGACAGATTGCACCAAGCCTGAAGGTAATACCATGAACGCTCCAACATTAGAGCCTGAGCAGTACGTGTTGATTAAAGCTTTAGCTTTCGATGACCCCTTGCCTTTCTATGCGCTCAAGGCTTGTGTAAAACGTAGCGCTGTTTCAGTGTTCATTAACTTGAGATGTGCGTACTTTCACCATATTTTATACAGAATCACACTCCACCCTTTGCATATTTTTAATTCTTTCCACACCACTAGTTTGCCCGCTCAAATCACCAAATGAAGACTGCTACATTGCTTAAGCTCTGTGCAATAGCTATCCACAGAACCAGAATCTTTGACTGGTCAGTCATTTTATTTACCACTGCACTCGTACTAAAATTAATTCTGATCATTTAATGCTGCGAGTGACTTTTTAACCATGGGATTACTTTCATATATGTGGCAAGCGTAAGACTCCCGCACCAGTCGTGCTTTGGGTTTACCAAACTCAATATCTCCAGCTGCGAGTCATTTTTCGTGTTTTGCAGTCATATGATTTTGGTCAAAATAAACACCACGGTGACTTAAATGAGACACACGACCAAAATAAAATAGTTTATTTGTTTTCATTCTTGAGGTATTTCCTCTAGCAAGAATTTTCGTAACCCACGTCTATCACGTCATCACGTTTTTCTGGAAGTCCTAAAGATCCAAACACCTGCACGACAAAATGACCGGCCCGTCAGACAAATCTGACCACATTGAAATATCTGGAATCGGCCACTGAAATTCCCGGTCTGCTAATTGCGCGCCTGCAATCTCATATTTTTCGACGCGTCGGTTGTTCTGTCGTGAATGTGACTCGCTATTAGGACGATTTGCGCTTTTTGTTCTGACCATGCACTTTTGCTGGAGATCTGACCTCAGAGGTAACTATAGTTCCCTTTGCGCGAGAACTTGTGCCGGCATGCGCGTTCCACAGAAAGCTTGCGTAGAGAAAAACATTTGAAGGACTAGGGATGCCACTTTCGGGATATAGAGAAATGCCGCACTGAATCGAAGCGCCATCACACACGATATATAGCATTAATGTTCATGTCTCGAAGGCAATGCCATCGTCATCTGTTGGTTCAAAATCACACAGACCAAGGGTGGGGCCAAGGCTCGCACCGCGACTTCCGAAGCCATAGCCACGCGATCGCTTACGTCAGTCATGGAGATAGTGATGCCACCTCCAAGGGAACTTTGCTGCAGCAATCGCACAAGTGCAAGGGTCACCAAAATTTCCTGACGTACCAAATCAACCAAACTTCCCTACCCGCCCGGCACATTTAGCAAATAGTGGTCACGTGACCACTGTCACGTTGATAACGTCACTTTCGTGTCGCTTTTTCGTGTCACTATTCTGCGTTCGTTTTATATTGCATACCCTTACCCATAACTACGGAGCCTGCGCATCTCCGACTGGTGTGTTTTGAGTACTATTCCACCGATGTTTCCAAAGTTGTCCCGAAATGGAAGCAAATGACGTCAAAAAAGTCGGAGTGTCCTACTGTCGGATGTCGCGATCCTGGTGGTTGGTCGTAGAAGTGCTGGCAAAAAGAACGAGCAAACGTGAGATGTCGCTGTCGTCGCGGCGTCCCAACTCCTGGCTGCCGAAGCTACCGTGTACTGCCACACTGGAGAAAGACCTGCAGCAGAACAGGCGTCTGCCACATTCACCCCCGCTGCTGGGACACCGCTAGGGTCGTGGCCGGCGACAGTGTGACTCTTTTATGACTTCATCAGGAAAAAATCGAGGGACCATTTTTTGGGTCGCGGTAAACACGTCAGTCGTAGACAGCTTTTAGGCACCGTACTATAACGCCCATAACGTATTTTCTACGTTAAAAAAAAAAAAATCGGGACTGCCAATTATCTTTGAGTGAAGTCATTTTATTTTGACGCATACTTTTCAGGCCTATCGGATCTTCGCGACAAGGTACGAAGAGCTGTACCGTCTCATAATCATCCAGGGCTTGGAGACGTATAATCAGGACCAAATATTCTTCATATCATACGCAATGGTACGGCATGGCAACGCTAGGTTCAAAAAATCGTTATTCGAAGCGCTTCGTTCTACCGTCGCCGTGTCATATCGGAGACATGCATTGATGTATAATCATAGTGCCATGAAAACTGTTAAACACTGTTCGAAATGCTTGCTATATCGTGAGATGCCCCGATTCACATTGACTTTTTTTTTTAGACAATATTAAGTGTGAACATCCAGTTTATATCTCGAATCTTTATGATAGGTGTGCTCTTTTGTGTGCTTTTCGACTGAGTGGATGAAAAAAGCTATAATTCGACGTAATTGCCTAATGGATGCAGGGTTTTGCACTATAAATATAACGGCGCGACGGAAGTAATGACACGCGGGGAGTTACATCCAACGAGCAAAGACATCCATCGGGCAACTGCATTCCCAGAGAAACGACATCCAAACACATTTCAACCAATCAAAGGAGCTAGTATATGCATTCACCAAACAAACACATCCAGTGATGGAGGATAATGCCTCGTTGAATGCGTTGACACGTAGTCCCACACTGGGTCTGTTAAATATTTTGCTCATTAGTCGACTGGGCGGACGCCGTAACTCGTATTTTGATGTAATTGCTCGAGTGATGTGTTTTCTTCGCTATGGGTGTAATGGCGGGAGTTGAGGGGGCGACACTTTGGCTGAGCCTCTACCCATCGGGAAACTATATTCACCGAGCAACTACGTACATCGAACACGTATACATTCCACGTAGACATACATCCAACGAATTACCGCATTCACTGAGAGTGGCGGTTGCGTTCTGCCCGGCCGAAGATGGGCGAGTCACGCGCGTGCACTGTTCCGTCTGCGCAGACAATGTGCGAGAAGCTCCGTCGCCACTCCCTCTACCACTACCTTCGGCCAAAGAGCGGGATAAGCAATCATAACAGGTAAGTCGGGGCACCTGACGCCAACCCGTTCTCCTCGCCTTCGTATACGTCTCCTGGTGGCTGAGACACGGACGGGCCCGGTGGGCAACGCCACTGTGGTCAAAGCCTGTGCAGTGAAGTTTTGATGCCGTCACGTTGAGATCGAGTGAAGACACAGAAAGGGATACGAGTGTTGAGTCATCGTTCGGCTGTGCCTCGTGTCCAGTTAACACGTCCAAGGACGCTTTGCACAGTACTCGTTTCGTGCCCAAGAGACCCTTTTCAAAAGTGCGCGCCATCTAAGCTGCTGCGCCAATTATCCGAGTGACCGAGTTGGTTGGCCGCGGACACTGAACATGTATTGGACATGAGGGTTACGTCGGCGTTTAACGAGGACTCGGATCCAATCAGGAGCTTCGTGCTCACGAAATGGTGACCGCCATTGTTGCTTGACGGGGTTTGGAAGACAAAAAAAAAAGTTTATTGCTGAGTTGGCGCCATCCGACGGCGATGGCGTTCTATGTGGGGAAGAGGAAGATTTTCGCGGGCTTTGGTTATTTGAGGTGGTATTGGCTGGTTTGGCGTTATCCCAGCACGAGGAGTTGGGAACAGCACGTGTGCCCCGCGGAAAGTAAAAACAGCCGCTTTCTCGCAGGACCAACCTGTCCCTGATGAACTTCGAACGATTCGGCTTCGCTTTCGGATGTCCGCTGGGATCCCCGATGAACCCGGAGCTCAAATGCGACGTCTACTAAAATATTACCCTAAAGTCAAGTTTTTTTTTTTATCTATATTTTTTATCTATATACATGTACGTTAAAAGTACCGTGATAGTTTGAATGTTTTATAGTATAACGGCCAGTATGTTGCCGATCGCGGTCATTCTTGAATATGCCAAATACAACGTTGCATAAAAATGACAAGAAATAAATACTGACGTCGTTATTGCGTCTCATTGCAATCGTTACTGACTCATTCCAATCGTTATCTCTGATCAAACATTCGCCAGCTCGAAGATTTTGTTGTGTTCGTCCGTTTTTTTATCGTTCCCCATCTCAGGGTTTACAAGATGTCGAAGACAAGGCGTTCGCATTACGTTGTCGCCTCCCTGCTACCAACGGACGACTGCCCCATCCTACCAGGTTTCTCCAAGTGGGAGAGGGTATGCATCCGTCGACTTCAAACACGCACAGCCATCACTCCAGTGTGGAGGGCTAGGTTCTACAAACCCACGTCGCCGGACGGTCCCGGAGCAGTCCTGCACTGCAGGACCTGCAGGGTGCCAACTACCTGCCGGCACCCTACTTCCTTTGAGACTGCCAGGGCACTATAGAAAGCAGAGACAAGAGGCCTTACAGGAGCTGCCCCCAGAAGCAAAACTTAAAGGGGCACTGAAGTCGATTTTGAGATCGTCCTTTTGTGGTGACAACTCAATCTAGACACTCTAAGCAACAAGCCGAAACCACAGCCGTGCGTAGCTTATTTCCTCGTTAAAAGCGTGTTTAAAGATCGCGACACACCCTTTTTGGGAAGAATTTTTTTCCGAGTGAAGTGGTCGACAAAGGGGGCTTGTCGGCGAGTTGCAAGCGATGGCTTCGCCTGGGGAGAAAAAGGGGAGTTTTATCCGAATGTGTACCTATCAGACCCTCTTTGAAACAAGTTACAATAAAATCATTCGGAATCTGCGTGTATTGTAGGGCTTTCATTGGTCCACAAAATGTATATATAGTCCGCGAGAAAAAAAAAAAAAAAGTCCGCATGTTTTTCTATTGCCCTGAGATGAATAGGCGGTTTTGCAATATAGGACTTGATATATGTGGAAACTAACAGATTTTAAACAATACAAGATCAAAAGCGACCTTTTATTTTCAAATATGACTTCAGTGCTTCTTTAAAATAATACAGTGAATGGAGAAATCCAAGACATGGAAACCTCCAAAGGAAACAGATATTCCCCTGTCTGCTGAGCTACGTACGCTCCGCAAACCTCTCTCACTTTATCGGACTCGGTTCTTCCTCTACCCAAATCATTTATTCACCCCTTCCCGTCAAGTCTAGATGATATTTATCAAGCAGCCATAATGTAATAACACGTTTAAAAGTGATACGCGTAAGCGGTCTCAACGCAGTTGATCACACTCAAACGCAAATGTATAAACCAGCCTTGAGACGTCCCTACAACGACTGCATTATTCGCAAGTCCAGCCTGCCGCTCGCCCTCTCGCGGACGAACGCAGAACCAGAGGAGCGGGGACGGCGGCGGAGGCGGCGCGGAGACGGTGACAGGGACTATCGGTGCTGGTACTACCGCATGGTTCCAGTCGGCGTGTTCGTGTGGGAAGCAGTTTTAACGAAAAAAAGTGAGCCCGTTAAAATAGGAATCTTGTGTTCCGCCTCGCAGCAGCGTTGCACAAAAATGACGGGATGTCTAGTATAATTATGGTCGCCATTGTTGTGGTCGTATGCTCAATCTGTGTTCAACGTGACGGCAAAAGCTCCCGCTAGTAGTGTAGAGCTCTAGCGTACGGACAACGAAAAGTCTATATTTTCCCCTAAGTAGGAGAAAACTGGTCGCGCAACGGTATGTCGAGCAATAGACCTCGGGAATAGGTTCGCGTTTTAAAAAGATACTGAACCAAGGAATTTAGTGTCCATATATGCATAATAAGTGGCGCACGTTCTTTCCACGAGCCAGCAGCCGCCGGTGTGCGCGAGCACACGCAACAAAAATGACGTCCAAAACCTCCATTCGCGGTTAAGATGACAGTGAAAGGTAGGGGCTTCGGGCCAAAGGACAATAAAGACAAGTTTTTCATCTACACAGTGGTGTCTGGTGTAAAAGGTAAGCGATTAATTGGGCTGACAAGCACGTAGCTTTGTAGAGATGAAAAGCCTGTCTTTATTTCGCGGTTAAGATGACAGCGAAATGTTAGTCCCGAAGCCGATGCATTTCACTGTCATCTTAACCGCGAATGGAGGTCTTTGACGTCATTTTCGTTGCGTGTGCTCGCGCACACCGGCGGCTGCTGGCTCGTGGAAAGAACGTGCGCCACTTATTATGGACACTAAATTCTTTCGTTCAGTATCCCTTTTAAGGCCGTTAGGAGGAACATGGCCATTTGGTTCAAGCCCTTTCGAAACATAGAATACACGTATTTTCTTTCAGGTTAACTACAAAAGCAAACAAAGAAATGCTCGAAGCATTTTAAGCCCGTATGTGTTAGCCAGCCGTTCGTGACGAGAGCTTAGAACGGGCAGTTTTGGCGAGGCGGGTCGCAACGTTAAAAATAACACGGTACACAAATATACGGTACGTTAAAATAATTTTAATAAAGCAATAAATGAAACCTTTATTAAAAGGCAGTTTTAGCATAGCGTTACCGCAGGCTACCGTGAGCATGGCAACGCTCCTGGCGCGCGCTGAAACTTATGCTACAAAGGCGCAGCGCGACCTTCCGGTTGCAGTGCTGCACCGTAAAATAGCCTGCGGTCACCTATCCTGAAACTTCATATTAGTAACCATAACGCAGTTTGATTACGTTTTGCAATACACTAAAACCGCGGCGGTGAAGAGCAAGTTGTGATCACATGTGACACGAAGACATCAGTATACTGTGAACGCTTCTCTTCCGGAGCTTGACGGTCACCGTGCGCTGCTCACTTTTTAGAGCACTAATGGCCAGGCAAAGCGCAAACACAACTATATCTTCATCACCCTCAAAATGTTTTACCACAAACAGTGACGTGAGTTGTGCCCAAAACGCGCTCGCCCTCCACAAAGCTTCCCAAGTTGAGGTTTCCGCAACTTTTAAATATCAACATGCTCGTTTTCCTAACGCACATGAACATGTCTGTCACCTGCAATATGCTCCTGCCCTGACCGCTCGCATTTGTAGACAAATCAATTATTTTTAGAGCATCGACCAGCGTCCGCCATCTTGGAACTATACCGACCCACCATCTATAGGGCGTTGGAGTTGCGAATAAAGGCACGTCTCTAGCTGAAGATCAGCCGCCGACGTTTCTCTTCGACCGATTCAACGAGGCGCATCGATTAATTCACGATGAGCTTCAGCAATTTCACCCACATCCTGGAGTGGCGATTGGCAAGCCGCCTCCGATTCCTCGGAACCTTCTACGTGCCGACGCCTCACTGCTACACAGACTCCGGGCTGGGTGTCCATACACGGGAAAGCGGCTTCACATGATGGGCCGCAAAAAAGACCCCAACTGCCCAGACTGTGGGGATCCAGAAGATTCGGAGCACGCGCTCCTGTTGTGCCCTGCTCATGAAGAACCCAGAAGGACGCTTCTTCAGAGTTACGCCCAAGCAGGACTTGTACATGCCACTGTCAGCGACATATTGAATCCTGAGGGTCACCGAGGGGCGACAGAAAGAGCGTTCCGTGCACTTCTGAGATTCCTTCGAGAAACAGGTCTTGAAGACAGACTTTGACCTTACTAGGGAGTCGGCCAGATGCCGGTATTTGGTCACGTTTTCAGCGAATCAGTGACTACAGAGTTTTAACATCGCGGTGCCGTTTCTGTTGCTGCGTTGCCGGGGCAGGGCTGGGGCCGCACCGGAGAAGGAGGAGGGGCGACGTTTTGGCCGGCCGTCATGTGGGTACCGAGCTGGAACAAAAACTCCCGGGCAGTAGGGCACCGAGGAAGGATGGAGCGTTTCCTTGCGGTCGGTTCAAGGTCTGCTCCCGGCGTGGCGGAGACGGTGACATTATTGCGGTGGCGCTTTGCTGAACATTTTATGCCCCTTCTTGAGCCTGGGATTCCGAGGCTGGATTGGACGAGTGCGGTCGTGTTTTTGGGCGCTCCGTGTTTTCGACGTGGAAGACGCCTTGGCACGGACGGACTGCTGGGCCAGAATATCCTCTAAGCTTCTGGGTGAGAAACGCATGTCTCTTTGTAATATTCGGAGACGACAGGAAAGTTTTATCGATTGATTTATATCGCACAAACGAGTGAAGAAACCGGTGGGAGCTAGGCCTAACGCTCAGGCCGAACGCGGCCATGCAGCCGCAACAGGACGAGGATATGGCTAGAGACGAAGATCGTTCTAGAATGCACGACGAGAATATTCGCCGGTATCTTGAGGACCTAGCGAAGCAAAAAAAGGAAGAAGTGGATGCGGACAACGCAGCTAAAGCGGCGGGATGGCAAACTGCCAGGAGTCGAAAGTACAACCGCAAGCTGAAGAAGGAGTTCACCGCGGCGGCTAAAAAGGATAGCCGAACTCACACGATCATACTGAGGGTACGTGAAATAAACGTCAACGGCCTCTCGAGAGGACATCTTTTAGGCGAAATCGCTAAAGCTGCAGGAGTGCAGGTTGCGGAAGCTTTCGCGGAGGACAGCCTATATATAAACAGCGCAAGCAACACAATCTCCATTCGCACGGACAACTCTGAGCGAGCAGGCAGGTACGTCGAGATCAAGGAGATCATAAGCAACAACAAGAAGATAGAAGTCCATGGACATGGAGCCATCCCGGGCGAATTTCAGCGAATAGTACTGACTAACGTGTACTACCCGTCGGACGTAGTCGACGAAGCCGAACTGTTGAATCACATGGTCAACTGCAACAAGCACACGGTGATCGTAGACGTGAAACGGATGGGAAGATCGATCCTGATTACCTTGGGAACAAGCAAGCTCCCCGCGTACATTAAGTTCTTCGGAGGAGTGTTCCCCTTCCACATCTACCGAGAAACCAAGAGAGCATGCATGAAATGCTGGAGATTAGGACACAGAATGGACGTATGCCCCGAGAAGGACAACGGAAGGTGCCCCAATTGTGGGGAATTTCACGAACACCCGCCAAGAGTCAGAGGTGTAAGAACGGAATACACGTGCACTCCTCGCTGCCTCATATGTGATGGTCAGCATTACACTGCCTGCAGGGAATGCAAGCAAAGATACGTAGAATTTCAGACGCCACGAGAAGCGAGAGGAGGAACCTTACCGAAGAAGACAGACTTCACTGCAACTCTGCCAGGCCAAGAACCCAAGGGAGAAACTGCGCCCAAACCCAAGGAGGGATATGCGCAAGCACTCCGAAAGCAAGAGACTGACAAGAAGGAAACGGAATTGGATAAGCTCCGCAAGGAGATGGAAAGGAAATTCGACGCCATGCGCATAGAGTATCAAACTCTAAAGAGGGAAAAGCTTGCTGCGGAGAGGGAAATCCAGGAACTTCGACAAAAGCTCCAAGAAGCCATGACCCCGCAGCGACAAGAAGCCGGACCATCTGAAATGCAGGCGCAGCCAGTGACACGGGACCCGAGAAAGAAGGCGGCACCAGTGACGCAAATGGAAACCGAAGACGCACAATCCGAAATACGTGTTGCCAAGAAACGAAGAAGCAGAGCCGACTCCGAAAGCACGGACGTGTCGGTATGCACGGATGCAGAGGATGGCTCGAACACACGCAAGAGGACGGACGAATTGTACGCAATGATGCGAGACGTGATCAAGGGAATGTCCGCTCTGAACGACAGTGTGAGCACTCTGCAGAACAACGTGAGCGCTCTAAAGAACACTGTGATCGCTCTACAGAACTCGTGCGAGGAAAGATTCCGCAAGATTGAGACGCACATAGGACTGATACCGTCAGCGTCACACGCCCAAAATGGAAGGTAGAGGCGGACTCAAGATCTGGCAGTGGAATGCGGGTGGTCTTGGTACCAAGATCAACTCGCTCAAGATGATACTGATGAACAGCAAATCACCACCCGATGTACTGGCACTTCAAGAAACGGATACGAACGGCAGTATACCCGGATACGACAGGTTTGACACGGAACAAGGCACAACGGGGAAAAACATTTGCACGTTCGTCAGGCGAGACTTGGCCGTCAAAAAGCACACAGTCTCGATGGACGGACCCACTAAACTCATAGTCACCGAAATTCTCCCCAAACGCAAAAAGCAACGAAGTCTGTTCATATGCAACATGTACTCCAGCCCGAAAGACGCATCTGCGGAATGCGCGCAAGTTTTCAAAGCACTCAATCCACTGCTTGTAGATAACGCCGCCATAGTGTTAGGGGACTTTAATGCGCACCACACAATATGGGGGTATAGAACGGACTCAGTCAAAGGCAAAGCAATCATAGATGCAGCAGACAGGTACAACGCAGTCCTACTCAACGACGTAACGTACCCCACAAGAATAGGCAACAGCGTGCAAAAAAATACTACGCCGGATCTTGCCTTCTCGGTCAACCTGGAAGATGTCGTCTGGAAGAACACGCAAGAGAATTCAGGGAGCGACCACTATATCATTGAAGTTCAGGCTACGCTTCCGGGCTACACTCCACGCAAGGCAAGAATACAACCCTGCGTAGACTGGGACAAGTTCCGACGAGAGCGCGAAAACAGAGTCTTCACAAGCATCGAGGAATGGAGCGCCACGGTTGTAGAAGACGCGGCGAACGCAACGAGGCAGATCGAAAACCCCACGCAAGCAGAAACCATCGACTCCAGACTCGGAAATATGTTAGAAGCGTATTATTCTTCATACAACAGATGGAAGAGCACTGGTAAACGCTACAGCAAGCTGAGGAAAAGAGCGTCAAGGTTATATAAAGATATTGAAGACTATGCCAAACAGCTAAACCACCAGAAATGGCAGCAAGTATGCGATGAAGCGCAGAACATGCTCCACACGAAGAGCCCGTGGCATCTGTTTCGCAAGATACTGGCCCCGGAAAACACCAAGCCGGAAACGCAAAAACTTCTCATCAAGTTAATGAGAGACTATGTGGGAAACACGGAAGACCTCATTGCCGACCTTTACGCCAGGTACCTAGACGCTCCACCGGAAGCAAGGGCAAATGACGTAAGCTACTCAGGAAACAGCAACCCGTTATTAGACGCTCCAATCAAGGAACATGAAATAAGACGGGCACTAGCTAAACTCAAGGTTTCCTCTGCCCCTGGAGAAGACAAAGTCAACAACAGAATGCTAAAGAACCTGGACGACAATTCAGTGGGGTGCCTCACTAATTACTTTAACGAAATCTGGACATCAGGGGTCATTCCAAAGGCCTTCAAACACGCGACGGTGTGTTTCATCCCCAAGCCCGGCAAGCCTCTGACCATCGACAATCTAAGACCAATCTCACTCACCTCGTGCGTGGGTAAGGTACTAGAACGCATCATACAAACAAGGATTCAAGAGCACATGGAAGAACACAACCTATTCACGGAACACATGTTTGGATTTAGAAAACAGCTATCCACGCAAGATGTTCTTCTCCAACTCAAGGAAGGTGTACACAAGCAGAAATGGACAGCACTAGCTGCACTCGACCTTAGAAAGGCCTTTGATCGAGTCTCTCACGTCGCAATCCTACGACAAGTGTCTGCACTCAACCTGGGCGAGAGAACATTCAACTACATCAAGGATTTCTTACAGAACAGGACGGCCAAAATACAACTAGAAGGAGAGCTAACCGACGAACTAGAGGTCAACAAAGGAAGAGGAACACCCCAGGGATCGGTAATATCGCCGCTACTCTTTAATTTGATAATGATCCCCTTGTCAAGGAAGCTTCAAGAAGTTGAAGGACTCAAACATGCAGTGTACGCCGATGATATAACACTCTGGACTGCTCTGCCGTCACCGTCTAGAAACAACGTTATAAACGCTGGCATAAAGATTGTACGACAAGAAGCGAAAGAGGCTGGACTCGAATGTGCCACCGATAAATCAGTGCTACTAGTCCGCACATCAAAGAATCGCAAGTTAAGGGAGAACGAAGAATTCTACATCAAACTACAGAGGATGGACATCCCACGAGCGGATCAAGTAAAGATTTTGGGGATGATAGTATCTACCGAGGATCGAAACAGAGAAGCGCTCACTAAATTAAGGAAGCGGGCGGATAATGTCGCGCGACTCATAAGGCGCACATCCAAAAGAAGTTACGGACTCAAAGAAAGTGGAACGTGTAGGCTGGTGCACGCCTTCACATTAAGTAGAATAATGTACGCTGCACCCTACATGAACTTAAAGAAGGCAGAGGAAGACTCCCTAGATGTCATTATAAGAAGATCTTTCAAGGCTGCGTTGGGAATTAGTCAGAAAACATCCAACGATGGACTCGATCAAATGGGGATACACAACACTTTCGATGAAATGAGAAAAGCACAAAGACAGGTGCAAATCCAGCGATTATCACAAACCCGAACTGGAAGGCGGGTCCTACAGGACATAGGTGTTTTGCAAATGGACCAGGAAATGCAGGAGAAACACTCTATACGACAAGAATGGATTGACACAGTACGGAGTATTCCCCTTCCGAAGAATATGAGTTCGGCGCACAACTCAGGACGAAGGCTAGCTAGAGCCAAAGCTCTGAACAAGCTGCACGAAGGAAAGGTGCACATCTTCCACGCCGATGCTGGACCCTATCCAGGCAGGCCAGGAAAATTTGTAATAGCAGTACACAATGCGAGACAAGATTCAATGGCCACAATCAGCGCCAAGTCGATAGAGGAAGCCGAGGAAGCAGCCATCGCCCTTGCGAGAGTACAAGCAGCAAGTAGAGGAGAAATGTACGCCATCGTCACAAGCGACTCCAAGAAAGCCATCACCAATACAAGTTTGGGAAGAGTTGGACTAGCAGCATACAAGCTCTACGCCAGAGCCCAGATCAGCAAAGAAGCAAACCATACGTTAACCTGGGTGCCCGGACACTCCGGGCACACAGGAAACGAAACGGCCCACATGCTGGTGGTACGCGGTCTTCATCTCCGTACCACTGGCAGAATGGGCCTCCCCACGACACATGGGGACCATAACTATAGCGCCTCGACAAACACAATGGGGCCTGCAGGTTATGGTGAAATCCTCGAGAGACTCCGGCTACGAAGACAGACGTTGGCAGCTCCACACAAGAAGCTCAGCCGACTCCAAGAAAGTGCCTGGAGAAGACTCCAACTTCGAAACACCACTCCCCACATACTAAAGAGGTCCTGGCCAGACCTCTTTAGTGGCAAATGTGAAGACTGCGGCAACCAGGAAGAAGGAACCTGGCGGCACGTGTACTGGGAATGCCCTGCAAACCCGCTACCTGCCACCCTCCAGGTAGAAGATGGCCTACCGGTATGGGAAACTTTACTGGTTGCCGAAGACATCGGCACGCAACTGGAAGTCATCTCCAGGGCGCAGAAAATCGAAGACAAGTGGAAGAAACGCCTATGCATGAGACAGTCCCATACCCCCAACCCTTCGAACCCGTAAACTAGACTTCGGTCTATTGTTTGGTTCAATAAAGTTTTCAACAACAACCTTCTTGAGCCTCTCTGCGTAGCACTCACAGTATGCAAAGATTGCCCTTTTTCTCCTTCTTTTACTCTCCCCTATTCCCCTTTTCATCCCCTTCCCTAAACCACCAGGTGGTGACTCGCTCCATCAACGGAGGCCCACAATCTCCTGGTGTCCACCCTTTCCCGTCACCCCAGAAATAAACAAACAAACAATATCACTACGTCAACGTGCACGACGAAATATTCACAAACAAATCGCTTTAAGTTTAAAGGTTTTTACAAAGAAATTGGTGTTTGCTCACTGCAAAAAATGAACTATGGATCGCTGAACGCTCATTCTCCGACTACACGTAACGCTAGCGGTCCAAACCAGATGCCAAAGTTCCAGCACTAACCGTTATTTTATTCAAAAGTTTAAGTAATTCGCTAAAATTTTTCAGTTTTTCGTTTTCGGTAATTGGCGCCATAGAGTTCCACGCGTTCGAGAGCTCGTCGGCTGCCATTTTCCAATTGAAATTTTTAAAAAAATCACTTACATTTGAGCAAAATAACGGTTAGTGCTAAAACCTCAATTTTTTTTTTCTCCGACGGCGCTTTTCTCCGGCGTGCAAATACTATGAACAATGCCTTCCATAGTTCGTACTAGAGCGACTCTAAGCAGTTTGCACCATTTCTCACCCAGAAGTTTCTAGGGAACAAGACTGAAAGTCAGGTCAAGGGATGGTCAACAGTAAATAGTGTAAACTTTTATTCCGTGCAAAAAAAATAAATTGTTTCTCAGTTACTAGTAAAAAAGGGACATCTCTCGCACACAAAGACGAGCCTCGAAGAGGCCAGACAAGAGAGTGATCAGGCGTTGTAGGAGCTCGAAGACACGTTTCCTCCGGTTCCCGTCCAGTTGGTGTGCACGAACTTGCCGGGCTCGGACAGTCGCTCGTACGTGTGGGCCCCGAAGTAGTCTCGCTGGGCCTGGAATTAAGGCAATGCATTTCGTCAGCTCATGGACCCAACATATATTACACTCGGAGTCGGGAACCACTTCCTATGGCTTTGCAGTCAAAGGTACGGGAGCATGTGCACACGCACTCCCCTCCCTCAAGAAATTTCACAGAAAGTTGTCCGCGAGTGGAGGAAGACTACAGTCGACTCAACAATTGTTTAAGGATACATCCATGTCGGTCCACTGTTCACGTATTTGACGTCGGTGTACTGCTAACGCGTTCAGCTCAAAAGTGCAACGATTTTAATGTCAAAGAATTTGCAGTACGTATTTTTTTTTACGGTTTTGTATCCAGGGACAAGTGACAAAAAACGTGCCACGTTGCCCCCCCCCCCCCCCCCCCAAAAAAAAAAAAAAAAAAAAAAAAAAAAAGCTTTTCCGCTGCGTAAACGCAAAGAAAGGAAAAAAATGGATTATTTGCCGATCTGCAGCCACGTGTGGTGGTTACGGAAACAACGGTGACACATCTCTGGGGAACACGCGCAGGTCAACAAAACCTGTCTCCCTCCGCCGCTACATTCGCCGTCAGCGCCGTGGCGAAACGTCCTCTGTGTCAATTTATTGCATCGTCGAAGGTCGATTAGCATCGACCTTCGACGATGCTAATCCTTGAAAAGTCGTCAATCGCGGAGGAAGCGGCAGGGGTTTCTGAAGAGAGAACCCAACGGGAAACAACTAGCGCGCGCAAGAAAATGCGGTTTTCAGTTTTTCGTTTTATACCCGACAGATTAATCCCCGCAGTTAATTGGTCAGAGTTCGAAGGTCATTGCACCGCACCTTTCGTTAAAGGGGCCACGAAATTATTTTTCAGCTTCTTTCTTAGTTTTTCACCTCAACTCACAAATCGCGCAGCGTTACACAAAGGGAGGTCTGAGCAAGAGGATAGGTCCTCCTCTACCTCTTCTTAAACTGCTAACGGTATACTCTCGCCCCTGTACCTTCGGTAACGCTGCGCAATTTGTGAGATGAGGAGGAAAGCCAAGAAAGAAGAAGTTGAAAAATCATTTCATATCCCTTTTAGTTTAAGGAATCTACTAGACTATCGCTCAGCGAGTGCTTCTTTTAGCTGGCAGTCGGAACAGGTACACCGACCAAAGGAAACCGAAAATATTAGTAAAAAACAAATTGATGAATAGAAAATGATGAGGGGAGCGAAGGGGGGATACAGGGTCCTTTAAAGTCTCGAGAAACAAATTTTACAACAGACCAATGGAGCTGACTAAGGATAGCTGATGGGGGTTTTCCCACTGTGTATAAGAACGCTCCGAGAATACCCCCTCAGTACGAAAATAATTGTCACACCAGCGAGATGGACAGCTGCTAAAGACACGTTTAAACATACTTTATGCAGCTGGACAAAAAACAAAGGTGCACGCTTTGAAATTTGTCCGAATATGAACATTCACAAGCTCTTATAGGGATCCTGGACCCCTTAAACTACTAACCAATTCAGGACAAGTGCAATCAACACAGGCAACCCGTATCGACAGATCGGAAATAAAGAGGTGTTGCAGGCACCAATGCCTATGCAATCGACAATCACCGCACACCGAAAACACTGTAGCGGAGGAACATCAACCAATAAGCTCACAAAAAAAAAAAAAAAAAAAAAAATTGTGGTTTTTAGCAGTAACCCGCGAACGAATGAACTGTGGCAACAGCCAAGACACTGCACACTGCTGCATACAGTTACACTGCTGTGTTTAATTTCACAGAATTTTGCGTCCCGGTGACACCATGGCATCACGTGACACTGGCACCACATGGCGCCAAGACCCTGAGACACTAAATTCTTGCTAAATTTACCGGAGAAATTTCCCGCAAAATGTTTCGGAGAAATTTCCCGCAAAATGTTTCGGAGAAATTTTCCACTAAATTTATCGGAGAAATTGTGCGCCAAGTTTAGCAGAAATTTGCGACACTGACATGAAGTCACAACGTCACGACACAAATTCTGTCAGACTTAGCGGATAAAATTTTCCCCTAAATTTAGCAGGCCAAATTGTACATACACAAAACAGACACGGGATCCACTGCGATACCTCGCGAACAACCGCTACCGCCGTAA
The DNA here is from genome assembly GCF_016920785.2 of Ixodes scapularis. Classification (NCBI taxonomy): domain Eukaryota; kingdom Metazoa; phylum Arthropoda; class Arachnida; order Ixodida; family Ixodidae; genus Ixodes; species Ixodes scapularis. The sequence goes on along the minus strand of NW_024609846.1, from coordinate 80,511,412 downwards.
AAAAAGATAAATAAGGCCTGCAGGAGGAGCGCACCTGAATGAGGTTGGCGGGTAGCTTCTCTGCGCGGAAGCCGTCGTAGAAGGCAAGGGCAGTGCTGAAGGCCGGCACGGGGATGCCCAGCTGGGCTGCAGAGGCCACCACCAGACGCCAGGACGCCTGGCAGTCCTGGATGGCATCCACGAAGAACGAGTCCAGCAGCAGGCAGCTGAGCTCGGGGTTCTTGTCAAAGGCAGCCTTGATGTTGCCCAGGAAGGCGCTGCAGGGCACACGTGTGTCGCAGCCATGACGTGGAGACACGTTGGTAGAAGGAGCAAAAACAAGGTAGGTTGGAATAGTCCCACAGAGCAAATAAGTACATGCACTATCAGGTAGCACAGAACGTTACCAACTGGAGAGGAGAAAAAGGCTATGAAGCAGGTGCAAGGGTGCGCGTCTACTTCGATGTGCACACCCTCGCAGCCTCCCTTTCACTCCACAGTTCCTCCAGGTAGAACAGCAACATTGAAGGCTGTCAGTCACACTTCATTCATTTCATTCACACCTGTTAGTACACTATGAGAGGGCTTACTGAACCACTTTGTAAGCATCAGATCGGATTGTCAGCAAGGAAAGGTTCAACCATGCAACTGGTCCAACCCATTTGCTAGTATGGTCCTCTCGCATGACAGCTTGGGATTGCTTCTACAGACCTGTAAAAAGTTACTGGTTGTTGCCGACGTTGTCTTGTTCCTAATAACTGTAGAGCCAAGTAATTCTGTGTAATTGGCATGGGTGACATAGATGTGGTATATGCCTGTCCTTTGACCCCAAGTGCTCCGAGTGTTATCTTTTTCCAATTTTCACAGCTTCAAATCTTTCTATGAAGCCTTGTTTGCAGAGAATATGTTGTCCTGTTAACAATGTGCATGTGTTGCTTGCTGACATTGTCATATCGGTAACCATATATTAATACGTGGAGATTTTTTATTATTGGCCTTAATAAATGTAAGCACTTTCAAACTCTAGAAATAAAATATATCCCACCCCCCCACACTAATCCTCGAGGAGCACCACTGGTCTCTTGCAAGTATTGCATTACCTTCTGATAATGCAGCCACCTCGCCACATCAGGGCAATGGCTCCGTAGTTGAGGGACCACTTGTATTCCTGGGCTGCACTGCGAAGCAGCATGAAGCCTTGTGCATAGGACACAATCTTGGAGGCATAGAGGGCCTGCAAATAAACATGCAAAAGTTTAAAAAACAAAACAAATTCTACAATGGTCATGATAGGACAGGTTGTTACAAAGAGGAGAAAGGTACAGACATTGGGGTATTTATTAATCGTCAGTTGCGAAGTGCACCTTACCTTCCTGACATGCTCCACGAAATCCGAAGCTTGTCCTTCGTACTTGCCGTTGGGGCCCTTGAGGATCTTGCTTGCTTCCACTCTCTGGTCCTTGAGTGACGAGAGGCAGCGTGCAAACACGGCCTCCCCTGCACACAAAGAAAACTCGTGTCCTCAGTCTGAATGCACTTTTCACTGTGCCAATTGCCACAATTGTGCACACCATACTTGGGTAGTAATTCAATTACAGTAATTAAATTACTGCAATTTAATTACTTTTCCCGGTAATTTGTAATTGTAGTAATTACTTTTGGCCAAAAGGAATTGTAATTGTAATTTAATTACTTTCTAGCGTCAGTAATTGCTAAATTTCAGGCACAATTACAATTACTTTGCAAGATTTTGCGGCGGCGGCGCTTTTCCCCCCTGGCCACAGAGAAGGCAGCACAGCCAAAGCGACAAGGGAGAGACTGTCTCCCAACCTGCTCAAAAAAAGGGAATAGAGGGATGGGAAAGATGCTGGGATAGAACGGGATAAAGGATTTTGTAGAGTGTAAAACGATTTAATGAAGAGTTTGAGAAATAATTTGATAAATGAGGGCTACATTCGCGTCCGTTTTCGTTCCTGTCGTAGTTGAATCTGACTCTTCGTCTCGTTCGCTTCCTGTTGCTCCTGTTTCTAGGAGTCTTTCTTATCTATCATTCCCACACGGGGGCATCTGGGGTCGAAGTCGAGCTGGTTGGCTCCGATCACATCATCCGGTCGAGGCGGGGAGGTTCGAGGTTCTCCTTACGCGTCTTCGCCGCCGGCATATTCGCTTACACATTTCAGTCAAGTTTGGGGACTTTTTGTTCACGAAATTATTCTCTTTTCTTTATGAGTTTTTCATGTCCTTCTCCTCTATCTTGTATGTTGGTACCACTACTAACAGTAAGTCGTGCTATTCTAACATCGAGGCGAAGAAGCAAAGAAGCAGCAGGTCTCATTAACACGACTCACCCTGCCTTACTTCCAACTGTTGTTGCTACACTGCTCTTCCTTCTCCCAATCCTCGTCTGCCTTTTTGTATAAATCATTATTTACTGATCGCTCTATTTAACCCTTTCAACCGTTTGTCAGCTTGATTGGACGAGATTCCAAAACTTATAAACCGCGGCTTTAGACTGTAGGGAGCTTGTTTTTACATTTGTTGTTCGTTGAAGGCTTCTTTTTTTTATAGAGGGCTTGGCTTGCACTTTGTTTTTACATCTCTATCGTGACCCCCCACGCGTTGTCCTCTCGTCCTGGCCTGTGGAACCGTCCCAAGGCGCGCACTGCTGCTTTGCATTGAGAACCTGCAACAGTCTTATCGAAAATGGAAAAGGAAAGGCTGCCGGGGCCTCGTTACGAAACATTCTTTAAACAGATTAGCAGCAATGTAAAAAATATAATCGTGAGGTGCAAACTCTCCGCACCGTCTCTGAAAATAAATTCAACAAACCAAAAGGCGACCTCCAATTTGCGGAAACATTTGCAGGTGGGCAACTTTTTTGTCACTTTCAATAATACTTAGTTATAAAAAAAATAATAATGGCTCGTCTATATCTTCCAGCTGAAACACGCTGAAGTAAATCATGAAATCGAGGCGTCCAAGAGGCCGCAGTTTTGGGATAATTCGCGGATTCTAATTTTCACAACGCGGTGGGGTCGCAATATAGATTTCAATGTGTTTACATTTTACCGGAATTGCTCGCGGGACTCATTTTTCGCGAATTGTAGGCGATTCGCAAAATTCGCGAAAATAAAGTCGTTTGCAGCGTATCATGCATTTTTCGAGGTTGTTCTTGCCATGCTAAATTCAAATCGGTCTTCTTTATGAGACCTACAACATAGATACAATCATTACTATCCTAACGATTAGCTACATGACAATCCTAAATTTATTATCTATCTTAGTAGCTTTTTGGGCGTTACCGTACACTGGATTAACCCAGAATCCCAGGCAATAGAGTTGCTGCTATTGTGATACTAGTTTTGTGGAAGCGACCACAGTTCGCGTGCTACGGTTACCCACATCTGGCATGTTACTAGTCCACAGACAGGGAGAGGCAGCGAATCATAGTGGCTGAAATGTTTTCATAAGTTGTCGTATTCTTTAAATGTTTGACGTCGTTTACAAGTTTCTCTTATTAGCCAACTTTACGTGAGTTTTATGATACCAGTACTGTCGCATATTTGTTTCCTTGTATTATTTTTAAGTTTATTTTTTGTTGGTTTGACTTGGACACCATTTGCATAAGGTCTAAGGAGATTCACCTTGCACCTGTGAATTTGATCGCCATTTATTGTTATTTTTTTAGAATATAAGAACGCAGGAGTTCATTACTCCAAACTATTAAGTTCTATAATCCATTTAACAAATTTAAAAAAAAGAAAGTACAATGCGTGACATTTATACAGCGGCCATATAACTCGTTTACAGTTATATGGCCCAAGGTGGGTAACTCTCAGAAATAAGTAATTGTGAAGTAATTGCATCACTTTTAAAAAGTAATTTGTAATTGCAATGAACTACTTTTGCGTAGTAGTAATTGCAGTTAAACTACTTTGAGAGCTAAGTAATTCTAATTAAATTACATTTTGAAAGTAATTTACCCACGTATGGTGCACACGCATAGTAGTATCCAAGCATCCTATACCACTCAAAGCAACCTCGAAGTGGCAGCAGAATATGTCATGAAAGCCAACGGCTCTTGCTAGTAGTTGTCGCAATTTTGGTGATTCGTTGTCGAAATACTGGCAAAGGAGAGCCTCGCTCTCACTGCACCCCTAGGCCTGCACCGCAACCTCTCTTTGCTAATATAAATGCAACCAAAAATACAGGGTAAGAGTTCAGCTTCACCTTGTTTACACCATTAGAAACATTCAAGCAAAGAGTGCAGCAGCAGCACTTGCATGCCTGCCATTATACAATGCTACTTACTTTTTTGCTTTCTTGGCACTCACTGCCTGATCCTTGTAGCCTAGCAATCAAGCCATTAGAATGATTGATATGCATCTAACATGACCTCCATTGACCAAGTGTCACATGACCTCTATTGAGTATTCAAAAACCCCAAACATACACAGGAAGATCCACGATGGTCGTTTGTTTTACACATGGTTTCCAAAAGAACTGGAGATTGAAAATCCCACCTTTCCATCTTCCCTATGACCACCTAAAGCAAAACTAGTTTCAACAAACTACTGTATCGTCACAGCGAAGAGTTTCTTGTATCCAAAGATGTTTACCTTCTCAATTGTCGGTGTTGCCTTGTTAAAATGTTACAAACTGCAATATTTTTCACATTGGGACTCACCAATCAGAGTGACCGGGATTCCATGTTGAAGAGCAGAAATCGCCGTCCATTTGCCCGTGCCTTTCTGCGATTCAAGAATGAGTGAATCTTAGAACGGCAGTTGACGTGGGAAATGGCACAGTTCCCCGCAGCAGACATGCAGCATACCAGACACTGATTAAACCAACCTGTCCAGCGGCATCTCTGATCTTGGTCACCAGCGGCTCGCCGTCGGTATCTTTGTATTTGAGAATGTTGCTCGTAATTTCGATGAGGAAGGAGTCCAGCACACCCTTGTTCCACTCGTCAAACACCTGCTCGAAATGCAAACCATTTAGTATGCAGGCCAAGTGTTTTGGAATTTAAAATATTGCAAAATATGAAACATCAACTTCCTAAGCATAGAAAATTTAGCCCCTCGACTGACCAGATTCAGACTTCCCTGTGTTTCGAAGCCTAGCGTAAAGTACTGTTCATAAAAGACTATAGAGCCGCATCCAGACTTTTTGGCTCTAAACGAGCGTGGGGAATGAAACCCAGCTTCAAACTTCCAAAAGGGCAGACAAGAAAAGACTTTAAAAAGAGACAAATTGCGCAACGAACGCTATTGTTCGGCTTATACGTTTATGAATAATAATAAAAAGTATAAGCGAGATCAAATATGCAACTACTATTATGCCCAATTCAACATTTAACAGCCTGCAACCCACAAAAAATGTTATGGCAACATATTTTTGTAGAGTGAAAATTATTGCAAAGTGTTTACCGTGCCAATATATAGACGCTTTACACACGCGCCAAATTACAACCGCCATTGCTGACCTCCTCTTGTCTTACCGAGATGCCGAGCAACTGAAACGGTAGTTGACGATCCTCTACAAAGGCCGACGCTTTAAAAAAGGACACAGTTGAATCTAATATGGCAATAACCTGGCCTGCTATGGTAATGATGAAGTGAAATAAACGAAATATGAAGAAACAAAAACTGAAGGTCAGTTATGGCGGCGTCCATGCACAGCTGCTGCAAAGCGTGTATAGCTTGCCATGATTACTACGAGGGCCTGGATGCCTAATTTCTGCTGGAAAAATATTAGTTTTCACAAAATTGCAGGAATGGCACTTTGCCAAAATTACAAAGTGATAAACTTCGCAGGTTTAACAATTCAATGGAGTACTATCGAGCACTACCTATAAGTCACTTTCTTTGAAGCTTCTCTAGAAGCAGCGGTGGCAAAATAGGGAACCTCCCAGGCAACCACAAGTACTTGGCTGTTTTCCCGAGTTCCACCACCATCCTGACATAAACTCGCCTTGCTCATGTCGTCGTGGGACATGCCCGTTGCATCCTTGATGAGGTGGTATGCCTCACCAATCAGCTGCATGTCCCCATACTCGATCCCATTGTGCACCATCTTGACGAAGTGGCCGGAACCGCCGTCACCAACCTGGAACCAAGGGATGGCACGTTATCCTTTACCCAGGACAACAGGTGAGGATGATTAAGTGTTTATGGCACAAGATGCAACACGGGCCCTGATGCACTAGGTAAGCTGACCAAAAGAAGTCGATAAAGTTTAATTAAAATGTCCTATAGTAAATGCTAAAAAATTACAGTGTGAAAAATGTAGCTTACAAGCCACATTTTTGAGAAAAAAAAATCTATCAACCAAAAGGAACAGAGGATGAGTGGGAGAACAGAAGCAAAAGGAATGAAGTACAGATAACGCTCAAATTGTTTCCACCTAGTATATCTGTTGCAATAGAGACAAGGGAAAAGTGCCATGTAAAGTCAGGTAGCACAGTAGGTCGTAACCAGTACTGGGTGAAAATCACCGATAAATTAACGAGTTTTTCAAAACTTTGGCCCGTAAGTAGGTGTGTGGAACAGAATTGCTGTATAAAAATAGACTTAAAAGTTAAACCTAGCAATGCCAATTTCTTAGAAAGGAAACCAAGTATTATTTTCCTCAGAGGAAATAAAATCCCAGCACGCACTACAAATTAGTAAAAAATACTCGTCCCCTACTTCAAATTTATTTAATACCAGCCACTACACATTTCTAGCAGACCAATAGCAGAATAGGCATTTCTAGCATAATTTCTATGGTTATAATCCTTCTGAAGTTCTTTTGAAATCCAAAATATTTTCTGGTTGTGTGGAACAGGTGAACAAAGGATAAGGCTTATTGCTTTACTGAAGAAGTTGATGCCAAATGCTAAGATGGTGAAGTTGCTTAACATGCTCTTACCCAGTCACAGCAGGGCTCTCCATCAGCCTTGGCTGCAATCCCTTGGAAAATGTCCTTGATATGGGGCCTAAAAAGTGAGCGACAAGACACTGTACATGGTATGAAATACACCCCCACCTCAGTGCATCAAAGACCGCCAAGGCTGCCCCAAGTTCATTCCAAATGGCAAAACTGGGGCAGTGTCAAAAAAAAAAAAAAAACACAAAAGCTTAAGTGTGACAGGACATAAAAGTGCTGTGTCAACCGGGAGTGTGACCACAATTTCTGATCAACCCCTTTTAAATTGTAGGCTTGTAGAACATGTCCTCAAAGTTTGTAGGACTTGCCACTTCGTCATAGTGACGGGAAGCTGGTGCCAACTGAAAGTTTTAGTGCAGAGGCGAGCACCACTGGCCCATGGACATTAGTGAGCTTGTATGTCTTAATGTGTGTGCAACTTGGAAGAAAATGGGGTTTATAAAATGTTACCAACAATAAGTCTCCTGGCACATCCTGAAACAGAGTGGTTCCATTATCTAGGCATTCCACTGTGCAGACATTCCACTATGCAGACATACTGGTAGCACACATTCAGTGAGCACACGTTTTGGTATACACACTGATGTCAGAGTTATTGGCACTGAAGACTGATAACGCTCGCCTTAACATTGTTAGCACAGACTTCCCCTGTTACAGAAAGTGGTTCAACCCGGACGTCGCTGACAATAAAAGGACGAAACGAGCCTCCGGACAGAAGTCCTTCGTGATCAGTGGTCGAATGTGTAAAGCTAGCACATCACCCAGAGAGCCATACTCACCAGGCCTCCTTGTTGCCTCCGGGCATGAGAGAGGGTCCATAGCGAGCCCCCTCCTCCCCTCCACTGACCCCCGAGCCCACAAACAGGATGCCCTTGGCCTTGAGTGCCTCGCAGCGGCGCTCGCTGTCTTGGTATTCAGAGTTGCCGCCATCAATCAAAATGTCCCCCTTGGTGAGCAAGGGAGTCAGCTTGTTGATGAAGTCATCAACAGCCTGTCCAGCTGCAACACCACACAATCAGGTCATCAAAGATGTTACCACAGTTAATCGGAAATATATGAAGAAGCTACGGAACATACAGTAGGCTCGGAATAATTTAAACTTGGATATTTCATACTTCTGGTTGATTCAAACATCTTAAAGACTTTTGTTGTTCCTCTATGTTTCCAATATATCTATTGGCCACTTCATTCAAACGAAGTTTTCGTGCGGTTCATACTTTTTGTTCTCGCAGCCCCATTAAGCATGCTTCTTACTGAGCATCGCAGCACTGCTGAGAAGCAACACACGCAGAGCTCACTTCTGCGGGTGTTGCTTCTCCGCAGTGCACTGGTGCTCAGTAAGAACCGCACTCAATGAGGCTAATAGTTCTCAATACATAACTTTTTTACTGTATAAAGAAACTTGTTTGTTTTAAAGTGTCATGTGCTGCCTATAAGTCCACGATAGACAACATCTTTGAGGAATGAATAAAGTTCTCATGGACTTCACCAATACTTCATGTGTGGCATACCTGCTTATGATTATGCGCCTGTGCAGAGGAAATCATCAAATATTTGCACTGTATGTGCAGCCATCCATAAAACAAATCATAATTTTACCTTCAATTCTATTTAGATAATTTTCTGACAATTCAAAATTCTGATAATTCAAACAAAATTTCCGGCATCCTAGAGTTTGAATGAGAGTACTTACTGTGCACATAGTTTATATCATGTCAACTATAGTATGATAGAACATCTGATAAAAAGTGGAGAAACACTTACTAAAAAATTTGACCACCTCCCCAGTGCTATTAGCTCAATGCATTGCCAGCAAAGATACAGAATAACAAGGAGGAATATGGTGGTGATGCAATGTTGGCTAGGTGCTAAATTGTGGATATGGCAGAACAAAGTTGAATATGGTTTAAATCTAAACCAACTGCAATGGTTTTGGTGTTCTATTCCCTATTGGAGGAAATATGCCGCCATTATAATATACCTCCACAAGCCAATAGGAAACCAAAAGCTTATGCATGTAATCAAATTGCTTCCTCTGGAAGACACAGTAGAATGATACACACAAGTTTTCCAAGCCACTTAATTAGTACCTTGATAGGATGCCCTGCAAGTTTTAATATGAAACTATTTTGTCATAACTAAAACATTCAGACAAAATTCATAAAACAATTACTCCAAAATGTATGCACCTCAATAGATGGTTCCTTTGGTAGTGACTAATACATTAGCCATCTTTTCTGTGCAATGCCCATAGTTTTCTCAAATGAAGTTTAGCCTGCAATAAACACCACACTCTATATGCAACACACTGATGAATAGCTCCGCTATTCTTAAACAGTGTGCAAGATGGGAAAACAGCCGATTTGGGGTAGGGTGAGAAAATTTGAGCAAACACCTCTAGGAACCCGGTTTGAGAATATGTGCCTCAACTTATGAGACTATATGTTTGAAACCTGCCAATAGCTGACGAGAACCTCGGAAGCCCCTCACCCTTGACAAGGAGGACGATGCGGCGTGGCGTCTTGAGCTTGGAGACCAGCTCCTCGAGGGAGTGGGCACCAATAACTTTGGTCCCCTTGGCTTCCTTCTTGAGGAATTCGTCTACCTTTTCTGTCGTCCTGTTGAAGGCACACACCTGAGGGTACGGGGGTGCATAAGGTGCTTTCAGAACACTCTGCAAAGCTTCATGAGTCAATGCAACTCAAAACGATCTAAGAAAATTATAGATTCATACAAAAAGATGCCAAGAAGGATCATGGTAGTGCCACTAAATAAGCTACGCTTCAGAGTAACGACACTTGGCTATATTGTGTCTTAAAATCATGGTTGCCAATTATCTGAAGCTTTATCTGAAATCACAGGAAACGTCTTTCCGTCCTCCACAAATGTTTAAACAGTTCGTGACAGAGCAAAGCAATATTGCGTGACCTTCCTAATGCCGAATCTAATGCTGAGGAAGTCGCACTTTTGAATCATGACGATCGGCAGTTGCGTCTGCTCTGCATACGAGCCAAAATGGCGGCGCCCACAACAATGCCGGGGAACGGAGTGCCGATACTCTAAGCGCAGCTCATTTAGTGACTAGATCATGGAAGCCCTGTACAACAGTTAAGTGTGTGGATCCACCTGGAGGTCTGCAAGCTTACAAGGATTTGCTCCTCCATTTCACTGCCATCCAGTTTTATTGTCTTTTTAAATGACAGAATTATATGGTTTGGTATAAGACATCTAAAAAGTAAAATACTGCTATTAGAGCCTTCTGGGAAGCAAGTAAAACTTATTTTATAGGCACAACAACACATTTGACAGAAACATAGAGGATCAATTATTGAAATTTTGGTTGCCTTTGCAGGACCCTTTTAGATCCTATGTTTTGAGCATGAAAGGTAGTTAAAACGGGTATGTAACTTGTCAAACAATAATGTTGGCAAGATAATTTACGTTGTTGAACAAAAAGAGATGATTACAATACACTTGTAATTTCAATACATAAAGAGGAACTCCGGCGATTTTTTGAGCAGCCCCACCTAACTGTATTTTCGAAATCGCCATCTTATACTCTTTCCGGTATGCTACTTAGTATCGCGAAATTCAAAATAGTTATTGCGAATTCGGCAAATGAAAATTTTATTTATTTTATTTATTGATACTGTTAGCCCTATCACAGGGCCATTACAGGAGTGGAAGGTACAAACGATAAAAAGCAAAAAGATACAAGATGTAAATACACACAGTTCTCGCCTTTCGCTTGGTTTCATAAAAAATGCTGACACTTCATAGATAACTTCCCGTGCTGGCACGTAATCAAGACGATACACACGATACTCATTCAGTTACTCGCACATATCAAAACGTTTTCAATGCAGTGAAGGAAGGTCGTAATGGATGATGACGTCACCGTTTCATTCGACAGTTTATTCCATTCCCTGACGGAATGGAATAAATGACGTCAAAACCAAGATTCGATTATGCCGGCGCTTTTCATTGTCATGACGTCACGGGATGGCCGGCTTGCGGTTCGAGCGGGCTGTCTAAAAATGAACTGTGCCGAGCATTTGCTACGTGGTGCTGCGCGGGAGCTGGGGCGACCTTCCAAAACCTTCATTTGACACCATGAAACTGTAATCAGTTGGGAACAAAGTCTACAGCCCAAAGAGTGAATCCCTGCCTTCCCATGACGTCACTTTTTCAATGTTGCCAGTAGGGCTTTTCACTTTCAAAAAGCACGATGAGGACCAAAATTGTAAATTTTATAACTTCACGAAAAAAAGTTTTTTTGGCCAAATATTTGAGTTACTACTTCAGCGATGTTTGTTGATGTGTTTAGCAAGTTTTTAGGCAAATCTGGGACTGTTGAAGAAAACGGCGAAGTACCTCTTTAAGAAGTAATGAAGTTGGTTGCACAATTAGAAAGCTGAATTATTAGCAATCTTGACACATATCTGACATAACAATACGATATTATAATTAGAACCACGAGATTAGAGACCAGTTAAAAAGGGGCATGCACATGCAAAAATTTACCCCCCCCCCCCCCCCCCCCCCAAGGGTGTGAAAAGGGTGTTCCAGACTTAAACCCATGGCTACACCCTTTCAGCACCCATATTTTGAGTATGATGATGATGTATGCAGTGCAGTCCTAAAGAGGACCGAAAAATTTATAGAAAGCCACAATGATCGCCCAAACCCCCCCCCCCCTCCCCCCCTCTTCCCTTCTGCATAAAGGGGTGCTAGCCCTGCGTCAAAACTATTTACACCCTTAAGAGTGCGAGAGTGATAGCATTGAACGTCTGAACGCTTCGCTGGCAGCAGTCTGTAGCCTTATCCTTTTCTTAGGCACTGTAAAATTCCATCAGGCTACAATATATGTGCATGAGAGTCTAAAATAAAGCAGGTACTGTTTGCTGAGCTACCACAACAGATCAACTCGGCCTCGAATTCGTCTAACAGATAGAATAAATACACTCACCACATGGCCATGGTCATTCATGTTCAAAATCAGGTTCTGTCCCATGACTGCCAGGCCAATCAGGCCAATGTCTGCTCTGCAAAGAGATAATAAAGCAGCAATATTTAAGGGAAAAGAAAAAAGAACCCACAAGAATTTGTATAGATAAAGCACAGATCAATGTTATGTTTGTTAGGGGAGCTCCTCTGAATAGCAACCTAGACCTTATACATGGCATGTGACGGCACTGCACCATGCATACATTGATTCCTTATTGTTCTTGCCGTGAAAAACAAATCCGGAGGCGCGAGATATATGCTGCAGAAGGTACGCGCGCAGCAGCAATGTCCTTCACAATGGCTGCTGATGAGCTGCCAGTGCAAGTTGTGTACAGGTCCTAGTTGGAACAGCATTCTATCATATTCCTGTCCATTGCCGGTCCAGAGCTGAAAGCTTAGTCTAGAATGGACTGCGTGACGAACATAGCTGGCGAAATGACGTACTATCGCGGACAACACGACGGGGTGAAACATGTCCATGTTTCTTTGGCCCAACTGCGAGTTTTTGAGAGAAAGAGAGAGAGAGAGAGAAAGGTGGTCTAAATTACGAATGGAGTGCGAAGTCGGGATCTCATTCTTTGGGGCTACGACAAATCGAGAGTTATCTAAAGCTTGTGGGGACCGCAGGCTCCGAAAAAGGCCAGATCGAATGTTTCAATTCATATTGCATGGTCAGTTGTTGCGAACGCGTAACACCAAACTTTCACCTCCCCTAGTGAACCAACGAGGGAAAGAAAAGGCATAGAGCGAGCGCGAGGATTTATAAAGCCCGTCGACATTGTGGTCATAAGGCGTACTCGAGGCGGCCTACTTTCGCATCCACCGGTTCAGCTTCATGGCCGCCGGTCGTGCAGATGCGGCACAGGCAGCAACTTGGGGCACGGCGAAGGAGCGCCGTGGGCCGACGATCCACCATGCCGACAGCGAAAGCCGCCCCCCTAGAACCTCGTTTTCTTCTTTGTCCAGGAACACGGACCCGTCTCAAGAATCAGACTCATCTGGTGGCAGTCACAGCTAGTACTCCATTGTATTATTATTTTTGTCTCTTCCTCTGTTAACCTTTTCCCAGAAAGCCAGCTGGTCCCTTCAATGAAGACTCACATCTCCTCCCCCTTTCCCATGAGCCCAAAATAAATATGAAAAAAAAAAAACAAAAAAACGCGATGCCGATTCGATCAAGTCACCTTCGCCGCTAGAACGTATCGTCCCGCGCTGGAAAAATTAGAACAACAACTTCAATTCTGAATTTAGATAAAAAAAACTCCTGGTGTTTCAGGGTAAAATCAAAGGCACCCAAGTCACTCCCAAGAAGGGGATTTCCTCGTGAGTCTGTGCTAGTGTAAGGCGTAAAAGTTTGCATTCGCAATCGCATTACTCATCGTGACAAGATCTAACTGATGCACCAGAAGCGATTCGGAAGTACTTCATGCTCGCGCTTTATTACGTAAGGCCACTCGATATCATCGTAAATGCGAATGAACCTCTCACGCCTTCCTGCGCCCAAAGCCCCTGGACAAAATTCAGGCTTCGCGTTTCTCACAACACAGCTCAGAACAAAGGAGCGGCTTGCAAGTATCGACAACCACCGTCGTGCGAATGCGCGAGACACGAGCAGTCGCTGGAAGAGCAACATGGCGTCATGATAGATCATCTCAGTGCAGCGCCGTCAGTTGCTTCTATGGGGGAAAACGGGCCTCGTACATTGGCGCATTTGTCGCTACGTGTCGCACGAGAAGATACGACAACACAGAGCGCGCTGGTACTCCGACCTCGAAACGCTACGAGCCTTCTATACTCTAAAAAAAGGGTGTCACTTTACACCCTTTGTCCCATATAATGCACCCCGAAACTTCAGGTCGATGTACAGCGCACTATAGTCGAACAGACGGCCGCAAATTTTACGAGGGGCTTGATAACGGTGCGATATAACTTCTTAAATAGCTAAAGTACGTACCACAGAAAGAAAACACCGAGTTTTTACAGTATAAGGCCAAGAAAACCCTGATTATTGTTTTTGTGGTCAGTAACACGTGCATCAGCTATTTTAATAATGCTGTACCACACGGCTATCAAGCCTCTCGTGAAAGTTAGTACCGTCAGATCCACGTCAGTGCGCTGCACGTCGAAATGAAGTTTTGGGGTGTATTATATGGGACAAAGGGTGCAATAATACACCCTTTTTTTTTCCTGAGAGTAGACATTCGCAGTATATGTAAAGCCGCAGCGACACTGGACATGTATCACACAAACGACACGGTGTTTCGCAGAAGACGTGACAGAATTATATGTATACACCAAACACGTCTGCAGAAGGGGTTCTTGAATGACCAATATGGCCGCCATACGAGGAAGAAACACGTTTCAGGCAGTATCTGCAGAAGCGTCTTTTCTATACCATGTACGAGTAGCGCGACTCGAGCCAGCAGTCTATACGGCGGACTAAATTCACGTTAAACGCGAGCCACTCCCCACCGGAAACCGGCGACTCCGATACGATGCGCCCTTGACGACACTCCGGTCAAACCCGAACGCCGCTGGACGTGCGATTCGATAAAAACTCTCGAGATGGAGCACGCCTTACCATAGCCTCCTATTCGCGTTGAGAAGCTCGCGAGGGGCGCTTCTGTCTTCCTCAACCGGTAGTGCACGTGCTACCCATGCGGTTACGTTTTAATTTTCATATTGCTTACAGGCTTCCGTGGCATTGCACGTGCGTGCACCAGCGGAGAAAGTTGAAATATCCTTACTCTGCAAGTTGCAAAAAAAAAAAAAAAAAAAAAAAAAAAAACGTGCGCAAATGTTGAGCGCGTGCTGATGGCAAGCTTCCGCGGTCTTTTGCAACGTGCATTCCGTACCATCAAGATTGCCCATCTTAGCAGCCTATTAATGCGAGATCGTTCTGAGCATGCGCTGTAAACAACGCCCGCAAATATGGCATCCAGCGAACACCCCTTATGTAAAAGGCTATGGCATGACACAGGACCGTGCCAATGAAGGTGGTGGTGGCATGTGCCTTCCAAAGCAGCCGAGACGAGGCAAGCCCAGACGTTCTGGTAGCTCGTATAGGGCTCGTGTTTTGCTAGCTTTGCTCGCATTCCAAAACAACTAACAGGAGCGTACTGGGCCGTGGAGATTGAACGCTGCAGGGCAGTGGATTTGTAAAAGCGTCGAAACGGTACTGAGAGCCGACGGTCGACGACTTCGCATTACAGTTGCTGACACTACCTGATCCGGCGAAGGCCACGTACAACAGCCAACCCAGAAAGCGGACGAATAAACAATTCTACTAATATATACATATATAAAAAGCAGACTCGGTACGCTAAAGATTAGAACGGAACGAAATTAAAAAGAAACCAACCAAGGAAAGGGGGGGGGGGGGGGGGGGGGGGGTTCGTCGAAAGACTAGCGATGCGAAACGAGCGAGCGAGCATTCGGTCCTTTCCATCTTGTCGCACTTGAGATCTCGCTGAGGCCGTCGAGGCAATCGCTCCGCCTTTTGTTCTGCCGAGAAACGGCGCACTCGCGTGAGCCAAATGAAATGCCTTACCTCAGCGGCGTCGAGATCGGAGCGACGCTCGACTATCGGGCCGCCGCTGCAGCCAAGAGATTGATCGCAGCGACAAAACATACTCGTAGAAATACACTCCGCGCATACGTTCACAGAGTAACGCAAACAAATTCCAATCGAGGCTCGATTTTTACACAAATGGCGCGAAGCTATCGAAAAGGAAAGATAAATGTGGCTCATTTTAATCACCTTAGTTAAATACGCATCTAATTTGAGACTTAACCCAATGGCAGACTCGAAACAACGAACCAATCGCCGGTCAGATGGAATCGATTCTGACGCGTCATGGAATGCAGTGCCGGCATGTCTAAAAGGAAACTGAAGTAATTCTGTACTTGAGAAGAAGAAGAAAAAAAACACTTAACTCGTTTTTTATGATTATGCGTACTAAAATAATATTACGCCGAGTAGCCATAACAGCGCTTTCAAAATAGCGCTGAAGCCTCTCTTTTCTGTCGCGTTCGGTGCGAGGAGGGAATCGTGACGTATTATACAGAGATTTCAACGCTTCCGCAACCGAGCAGTCAAAACCGTTGCACGCATTCCCTCGCAGTTTTCCTTTAACCACGGACGTGCTGATTACGATGCCTCCGGGGAGAGCCACTGGCAGAGGCGGGACGTTTCGTCGACGGTTCATTTGATCAAAAGGTTCCCGCGTTCGTTTCATTAGAGTTTTAGTAGATCGTTCCCATGACTCCGATAACGATACCCGATACTCCGCCGCCGCCTTCCTTGTGCATGCATAGTATCGTTATCGGGGCTATCGGAACGATCTACTAAAACTCTCTATTGACACCTTGTGACGTCTCGTCGAAAGCGTCTTTCCGCGCACATGGCCTCGTTCGCCGGCATCCGGACATTTCGACCGCAGCTGACGATCCGATGGCCCCAAATCAAGCGGCACCAAAAGTGCATAGTCACGGTGCCGCTCGATTGGCTACACTCGCAAAAATCGCCTTCTGCGCGTAGCCATCTTTGTCTGATGGGTTGAGCCTTCTGAGCACGCGCTGTAGCTCTGTTGTGGGGTATACGAGACGCTGTGCATGCGTCCACAATTCAGTGACTCGGCATTTTTCGCCCGGGTGATAAGCGATGCAAAGGTCTATAGCTGCGGCTGCATTCGGACTTCGAGTGACACTAATAGCTTGCCAAACCCTCGGCGAACTGCCAAGGGTTTGCCAAGGATGAGGCCTGGTCCAAGCTCGGGTTCCCTCGAGATCGTATTAAATTTTCTCCAAGCGGAGCGAAGCGAGGCGTGACCGCGCGGTCAGTCAGCCTAGAAGCCTGGGATTAGCGCTAGCAAATTTGTATACTTGCCCTATCGTAGCCGCTTGGAGGGTAAGTCCACTTTAGTTCCGGCATGCTTCCGATAAACGAAGCCGGTAACCCGACCCGTGTAGTCGAAAAGAAAATACGTTGTGCGCGAAACGTCGCGGGAGCAGGTGTCCACGACACGCTGCGGTGTCGACGAAAAGTGTTTCCAAAAAGGGGATACGGTGCACAGGTGGACGTGTCAGGGAATGATTTGCAAAGATTCATTCGATCGACGACCGTTTGGATGACGTCCAACTGTTTACCTTGGCAGCGAACCAACGAACTCAACGATCTACAAAAGACAAGCGTTCAATGTCGTCCACTCTCGTGTATAAAAAAAAAAAAAAAAAAAAAAGACGAGAATTTAAGTTGGCGCACGTTCACGCTTGGACGAGCAATGGCGGAACGGTTCGTAATCATCAGTGCATTCAAGCTTCTACAAACATTCATATTTCCAAAAGGTAGATTTTCGCATCAAATTTCCACCACGCTCTGCCAATTAACGTGGTCCACACAATCCCATCTCAAGTCCGTTCCCGACAAGGGCGCTAATCGCGGGCTTATCCGTCGCGTGACGTTGCGTCACGAAAGCGTGCGTCGGGCGCGTTGCGCACTCGCGGCCTCGTCCCAGAAAACAGGCGGGCGCCGCTGGCGGCGAAAAAGGCCCACAGAACTAAGCGCCAGACTGCATCGTTTTTGCGGCACTCCGCCCTTTCGCTTTCCGAGCGTAATGCTGTGGCCAGCAGCCTCTTGCACACGCAATTTCTACGCGGTGATTAGTTCCGTAAAAGGGCAGTGCGTCGTTTCGGTTTAACACTGTCTACACAGCGTCCAAGGCTATGTTTGCTTCGTCGAGCAGCGGCACCCCATCGCCTCCACCTAAAGGGCTCTCCTAATCTACGACAGGAGTACTGGAACACTACTTGTTTCGCACATCGAACAGGGTTTCGGCACATTCGGTGCTTATTTTTGTCGTGTAAAAGTTGGCGAGATACACATGGCTTGCACCAGTGGCGTAGGTAGGGGAGGGGGGAGGGGGGGGAGTATGGGGCTCGAAGCCGCCTCCGCCTCCTCCTCCTCCTCCCCCCTTCCTGCCCGGGAGCCCGCCATCGGCCCCCTCGCTACCCTGCTCACACAGTCGGTCTTGCACGGGGCACGCAGCAAAGGCAGAGCGCGGACTATCTCCAACTTATATGCTTTCGGGAGCAAGGTTTGTGGGGTAGAAAATGCTCAAATATATAGAATAGTCAACATTTCTTCGTTCATGTTCATTTGATGGGATGCGGAGCTTGATCTCAGATATAAAAGAACGAATATTTCGAAACATTTGTGGGGTGAAGGATGGCAATTTCAAGGCAAAGTATAATCAACTATCCTCAGTGAAATACATAGTTAAGTCAAACTAAAGTGGACATAATAAAATGCGCACATGGTGATAATATAAAACAATGTCAGTGATGTAAGGAATAATAAATAAATTGTTAAAACATTTGCACTGTAAGCAACGGGTGGCGCTGCGCTCACGCACACCTGTGTACTGATGAGAAGTACGTGTTATTATAATGCAATTAAATGCAAAGGTGCAGGCGAGCTGGACCAGGCGAATTTTTTCGGTCGCGCACCAGTCAACTAGCTGTGTTTGGAGATTTGTGTTTGTCCTTTGTCCCTCTTGTTCCCCTTCTCCAGGGATTATTTTCATCAGAAGTACGTGCTTTTGACTAGACATTACCGCGAATAAAAAAGTAACTGACTAGTTATTTCAAAAAGCAATTTACAGGCTCTCTTCATCATATCATTTATGCAAAGCGCCTACATATTAAGATGCAGCCGCCTGAGTCCACGGCAAAGAATATTCAGTATGTCCACCGCTCGAACTTCGAAGTCGCGGTGAACATTCAAAAGCACTAGACCGAGCAGTCGCTCATTGAAAGTGGACGCTCTCAGGTAGGTTTTCAACCGTCGTAGCGAAGAGAACGAGCGCTCAGCTTCTGCCGTTGTATACGCGCAGAGTCGGTGAAATCTTGGAGACGATAGACGTTTGGCCTCCGGACAGAGGGAGACCGCAGACGTGACGGGCGTTTCACGCGTCTCCCTCTTTCATTCAGCGCCTTAAATTTCCATATTTTTGACGAAGTGAAATTTCCTTCCATCGAGACGCCCGTCTGGATGGTCGCTCACGGTTGCGGTGAAGTCCGTCTTGCTTTCTGCTTTACATGTCGATGTGACATCCGATGCAATTCTTTATTAGACTAATATTTTCGTTGGACGGAACATCAGAAACTCCGAAGAGCCTTCATATTCTCACTATACGCGGTGGCGCAAAGGTATATACTCAAGTTCGTTTCCACGTTCGGCGTGTGGTTTGCGTGTGATGACATTTCTCCGAGTGACGGAACGACGAGTTCGGACTGACAACTTCTCAACGCCCCGAGGATATGCCGCTGCTGCCTTTGGACCACGCTGCAAAATAAAGCGGCCCTAGCAAAAATAAGACTTTCCTTCGGCATCTTGTTTTGTAGCACAAATTTGTTAAACCTTTCATAGATAATAGATTTTGGTTTTGTGATTGTTCAGAATTACCCTCGCCCTAGATATGGGCCCATAGTGTTTGTGCGAAAAATTTTGCTCCAACTTTTCAGCGACGAGACTTTTTTGTTTTTTTTTTGTTTAATTTTTTGACAGTATAGCCTGCCGGTATGAGCCAGGCGGCGAGAGTGAAAGCCCACGGTTATACTCAGTCTCATTGTAACTCGGCAAAGGGTGAACGATAAGCCGGCGCGCCGATGGCTTCGATATCCGCTAAGTATACGAGCGGAACGCACACATATTGGAGCATGACGCAGCGAAAAGCCCGATACTACTTCGCAGTAAAAGCGCACTCCGGTGAGACAGGCCGGAGCTTCCGCCGTACTTGCATGTAAGTAGATCATGGCTTCCTGGCCTACCCAGCATTCCTTGCTTCAGACACTAGGCTATAGTGGCGCTACCAGAGTAATAGCTCACGTTTGAACAATGCAGCTGCCACTCCCAGGCATCATGAATGTTCCTTGCTTCAGTCGCTACATAGCGCCAAACAGCACTGCACGCTGTCGTTTGCCTTTGACTGCACTCGCGCAAAAAGTAAAGTCCCGTTCACACACTTGCGACTCCTTCGAACCGAGTACACTGAACCCTCTTAAAATTTCTCGGGAAAACACACTGACACGCTGGCGCCATCTATGCGGTGACCCTGGAACTGCACTTATACCGCCAAGCCTTGACATGCACGCGTATGCCCAAAAGCACGACAAAAGGGCAAGGAGCGCGTGCTGGAGGTCTGGCGTCCGAGAGAGACCTCCTCCTGCCGTTCTCATGCCGTCAGCGACTGTACGGGAAGAAAATGAGGGAGAGGAGGAAACGAGAGCGCGCTGTGACGTCAGAACGCCGAGCTCTGGTTCGGATGGATGGATGGATGGATGAATACGGCTGAGCCCTTTGGATCGGGCGGTAGCTTACGCCACCTAGCCAGTTTGTTTTACCATTTAAGCTTAGAATATTTAAATGTGAAATCTATACTCACTCCGCAGTGCAAAGAAAGTAAGGCTATGAAACGCCCTTGCCATTAGTGAATAAGAAAATACCTAGTTTTCTCTCGATTTCTGCCACCATTCACTTAATCTTTGCTTGGTAATCTTTACTGCCTTGAAATCCACTCTCCCTTCGCTGTCTCTAAAGCCCAATGACTTTATTAAATCTATGTTGTCTTCGGTAGGCATAGAGTGAAGCCCTTTACAGTAGAGTATCAAGTGCTTAGCCGTCTCGTCCTCCTCTCAACAAGCAGTGCACACTGTATCCATTTCCTGGTACTTCACTCTGCATGTTCTGGTTCGCAGAACGACCCGTCCTCGCCTAAAACAACAATGAGCTTCCCCTAGAATTGTCATAAATGCTTTCTTTGGCAATAACTGTTTTGTTTAATCTATAGCTTTCCAGAGCCGTCTTTGTCTGCATTCCCTCTAGCCACCGATCTCTTTCTGTGGCCTTAACTTTCTTCTAAACTGAGACTTGCTCTTCCGTATCTTCGCTATAGCCCAAAAACTTTCCTCTTAATTTCCTAGTGCGCTGTCTCCACTTTGTGTCTACACTCCTCATTTTTTTAAATAGCTGAAAATCTTTCGTGCCCATGCATTGCTCCCAATCCATTTGCCTCAACCTATCCTCAAATTCTATCTTGATAACCGCTTCCCTGCTTTCTGATGGATGGGTGGATGGATGAATACGGCTGAGCCCTTTGGATCGGGCGGTAGCTTACGCCACCTAGCCAGTTTGTTTTACCATTTAAGCTTAGAATATTTAAATGTGAAATCTATACTCACTCCGCAGTGCAAAGAAAGTAAGGCTATGAAACGCCCTTGCCATTAGTGAATAAGAAAATACCTAGTTTTCTCTCGATTTCTGCCACCATTCACTTAATCTTTGCTTGGTAATCTTTACTGCCTTGAAATCCACTCTCCCTTCGCTGTCTCTAAAGCCCAATGACTTTATTAAATCTATGTTGTCTTCGGTAGGCATAGAGTGAAGCCCTTTACAGTAGAGTATCAAGTGCTTAGCCGTCTCGTCCTCCTCTCAACAAGCAGTGCACACTGTATCCATTTCCTGGTACTTCACTCTGCATGTTCTGGTTCGCAGAACGACCCGTCCTCGCCTAAAACAACAATGAGCTTCCCCTAGAATTGTCATAAATGCTTTCTTTGGCAATAACTGTTTTGTTTAATCTATAGCTTTCCAGAGCCGTCTTTGTCTGCATTCCCTCTAGCCACCGATCTCTTTCTGTGGCCTTAACTTTCTTCTAAACTGAGACTTGCTCTTCCGTATCTTCGCTATAGCCCAAAAACTTTCCTCTTAATTTCCTAGTGCGCTGTCTCCACTTTGTGTCTACACTCCTCATTTTTTTAAATAGCTGAAAATCTTTCGTGCCCATGCATTGCTCCCAATCCATTTGCCTCAACCTATCCTCAAATTCTATCTTGATAACCGCTTCCCTGCTTTCTGATGGATGGGTGGATGGATGAATACGGCTGAGCCCTTTGATCGGGCGGTAGCTTACGCCACCTAGCCATTTTGTTTTACCATTTAAGCTTAGAATATTTAAATGTGAAATCTATATTCACTCCGCAGTGCAAAGAAAGTGAGGGTATGAAAGCCCCTTGCCATCAGTGAATAAGAAAATACCTAGTTTTCTCTCGATTTCTGCCACCATTCACTTAATCTTTGCTTGGTAATCTCTACAGTCTTGAAATCCACTCTCCCTTCGCTGTCTCTAAAACCCAATGACTTTATTAAATCTATGTTGTCTTCGGTAGGCATAGGGTGAAGCCCTTTACAGTAGAATATCAAGTGCTCAGCCGTCTCGTCCTCCTCTCCACAAGCAGTGCACACTGTATCCATTTCCTGCTACTTCGCTCTGTATGTTCTGGTTCGCAGAACACCCGTCCTCGCCTCAAACAACAATGAGCTTCCCCTAGAATTGTCATAAATGCTTTCTTTGGCAATAACTGTTTTATTTAATCTATAGCTTTCCAGAGCCGTCTTTGTTTGCACTCCCTCTAGCCACCGATCTCTTTCTGTTGTCTTAACTTTCTTCTTAACTGAGACTTGCTCTTCCGCATCTTCGCTATAGCCCAAAAACTTTCCCCTTATTTTCCTAGTGCGCTGTCTCCACTTTGTGTCTACACTCCTCATGTATAAATAGCTGAAAAACTTTCGTGCCCATTGCTCCCCATCCATTTGCCTCAACCTATCCTCAAATTCTATCTTGCTCACCGCTTCCCTGCTCTCAAATGACGCCCATCCCATGTCTTTTTGAACTCCCTGGTTTGGCGTTTTGCAATGTGCCCCCAAAGCCAGTCTACATACTCCGCGCTGTTTTATTTCTAGTCTCGCATGCACTTCGGATTTCATGCATAGCACTGCGTTTCCAAAAGTCAAGCCAGGCACCATGACCCCTTCCCAAATCTCTCTCACCACCTCATACCTGTTTTAATTCCTAAGTGCTCTATTTTTCATTACAGCTGCATTTCTGTTGCCCTTACCTATTATATACGTTTCATGCTCTCTGAGATATTCTGCACCATCACATATCCATACTCCTAGATACTCGAACGATGAAATCAACGCCACGTAGCGGCAACACCGAGAAGCTCAGGAGAGGAGGTCGTTTCGACTATGTCTTCTGCTTTCGCTGCTTGGTTTTTGTTGGCAGCATAGAGACAAGCATCGATTCCAGTAATTTATTTTAGGCTTCCTCCGTGTCGTTCCTACGCACTGACTAGAAGAAGGTTTGTGCTGTGTATAATACGAGCAACGTTCCGCCGCTTTGTGGAATTCCTACGGCGCCACTCAATGTTATGTAGAGCATTTCAGCCCATATGTAGAGGGAGTCACTACAGTCGGTGGCTGTGTATGAACTGCTTTTATTCCCACGATAATCCTACGGCCAAGCTAACCAAGCCTGCTCACGTCACGGGCGGCTCGGGTAACCCGACCACCGGATGCCGCGGCGGCGAGACGGCGGCATTACGTGATCGCCCCAGGAGTTCCACAAAGCGGCGGAAGGTTGCTTTCGCTTTCACACATAACACCGATTTTACGCTGCAGTGCACAAAATTTAAGGTGGTCCGCCGCCCGCGTGCTGAACGACAAAAAGGACCTCCTTTCGTCCGCCATTTTGGCTGACCAGCGCGACAGCGTTCGACGAGTGCATTGGAGACTAAAGCAGAGATTTTGAGGACTAATCGTTTAAACCAAGGCTCGGCGTTCCAACTAACGTCACCGCGCGCTCTCGCTTCCTCCTCTCACCCAGTTTTTCCGCGCGAAGTCTTCAGGGAGTTTTCGTAGATGGTTTTCGCCCTCCCGCAACGCTTTCCGCAAACCGCTACGATACCCCGAACTCTACAGCCAAGGCCACCGGCGCGCAGGCGCAGTAGCGGCTTCTTCGTTGCGGAGGGCTTAGCGCAGGAGGAAACGCGGTCCACGAAAACTTCCTATTAATCGCGCTCAACATTGACGCAAAAAACTTGGTAAACTACTGACCGTTTGCCAGCGTCACTTGGGGTTCCGAAAAGAGCGACTGCGGCGAGAGTAGCAAACCTTCTCGGCTCAAAATTAGAATGTGAAAATCGAAATTAAACGTTATAGTTACTTATTATACGTTCAGATGTCCAAAAGCTCGCACGAACCGCTGCAAATAACCCTTTTAAGATTCCACACGCGGAAAAAGGAATCGGATTCAGAAACGAATAATAATAAAGTGGCTGGTATAGTGATCAGGAAAACCCACCACACCCACCCCAGAAGTTCGAGCGCGAATGCAGTTCCAAGGACACGGCAAGATTCGCGAACTAGTTTTCCCCCCTACCTTTCTACTTCAGAGAGATAATATAGCTCCCGAAGAAGAAAATAGATGGTGCTATGGAGTATAACTTTCGAGCACGGCGCATGACTTCAAACAAAACAGAAATGCTTTTAAGAAAATGAAAATGTCGCGAGAGTGCCCACGCAAATTAAAGTTTTTCGCTGAACTATACCCTCTGGGATCCCTGCCTCCCAGCAGCACACGGTTTGTGAGATTTCAGCAATGCTCAGGTATCGGATGCACATCCCTCGCATCAGATAACTTTAAAGGCTTTTTGTTTTTTTGTAACCGCATGATTCTTTTCGTCTAGTACGAAACACCTGTTCGCGTCCCTCATTCTTGAACAGCACTCCACACCATACGACCGAAAGGTGCAGAAGAAATAGCGCGACACCCTCACACTGTGCCCGATTACTAAACAGCGTTACATTTTGAACGCATCAGACCGGATGCGGTTTCTCGACCTTTACTAATAAATTTAAACTGTTCTACACGACAAAAAAAAGTGATAAATAAGGACAGCCCCTAGAACTTGGCAGCAAACGACCTATAAACGTATAAAAAAAGATTTGAAACTCGGCGCGAATTTGATGAAGCATATACCAAAATGCTTCAACGAGGGTACAAACTTTAGAAAAAGCGTCAGGGTTCAGTGGAAATTTAAAGCAAACGTTGGCTAAATAAAAAACAACCGCATCTCCACGTGGTGAATGTGTTTGATTAAGTCGAAGCTCTGGTGGTGCTTGTCTGCGTAGACACTGAGACGCAGCATGCCGAGCCTTTCGTTCGTTTTCATCCATGTCACGCTGCGGTCAAATGCTCAAATGCGTATATAACTACGTTCCATACCACACATTCTCTTTCTGACATCGATCAAAACGAACGAAAGGCTCGGCATGCTGCGGCTCACCGTCTACGCAGACAAGCACCACCAGAGCTTCGCCCCAATCAACATCATTCACCACTCGGAGATGCGGTTGCTTTTTGTTTTTGCCCTACACGAGCACGGGAGCACATGAGCGCGTGAGCTCACGAGCAGGAGCACGTGCACCCGACGGCGGACGGACATACGGCTTCGCCCCTAAAAGTTGGAATAGTGGGCAAAATAAGGGCCTTACTGGAAAGTGTCATCCGAGCACAGACATCAAGCAAGCCCGTGGTATCGAGCTTCCCCCCATCCCGTGAGAATATTATTTTGCAAACAAGCGACATCGCAACAAAAAACAAAAAAAAACAAAAAAAAAACAGTTGAAGCATAACTTACTCTTTGCCAGGTTGCCACTTCGCCGAGCGGCTGCACAAGTTCGCGCCCATGACGGTTGCACCCGAGTATCAGAACGGGACAGAGGGCACCGGCAACTTCTTACGAGCAGGCAACGGAAAACACGCACGACAGAGAAAAAAACACTCCTCGCGTCAGAAGCAGACGACAGTTACGGGGCCCGTCTTCCAACCGTCTGCTAGCACACACAGCACCGTCTGCTTATCCAAAGGTGGTGATCTCCGAAATTTAAAAGAGTGGAAGGCGTAATAACGCGTCGCATTAAAACAAAACCTTGGTTGTAAAGCTTTTTCTTTGTAGCACCGCAGCACACGAATTCAACACTGACGACCCGAGCAGCTTGGAAACTTTACGAGGCTGCGGAGGAGGCGCGTACTGCTCGAGTGTGCCACTTTCGACGACTTGGGACTCTTTCTAGCTGCGGCGGCCGCGACGAATTAGCCGCCAAACGACCAAAAGAGAAAGCAGAAAAATCCGGAACCCGTTCTCTTCTCGTTACGCATGCGCGAACAACATAAACAAACGACAGCAGCGGAAGGAAAAAAAAAAAGAGATAAATCTTTCCACTCTTTACTCTTTTTTACTGCGCTTACAACAACGCTCGCGGCCAACGGCCAATCATACTGTTAGAAACAAAACAAAAATTAATGAAAAATAAAGCGTCCAAAATAAATGTAAAGACAAACACGGCTACACAGAGGAAGAAATCACAATGTGGAAAATTGACAAGCTCACGAAGCCGGAAAAGTGTTATTTTATGCGTTCTCGTTGTAGATTGCTCGTTTCCACTAGCTTTGTCAGTTCCAGAAGTGGTGGAGGAGGGAAGGGGGGAGAGGGGCAGCATAACGAATCTATCATCGTGTCGAGGAGAGATAGGCGAGTGTTGTGGAATTAAGGGCTCGGATCTTCGCGTGTAACCCGGAGGGGAGGCCTGCCATGTCACGTTACGTAGACGGACGCACGTCCGGAAGCAAAACATGGACGCCTGTAAAAGTAAAAAGAGAAGAAGAAAAAACAGGGACGCAAGTACAACTATGTGAATTCTTTATCAACGACTCAAAGCCCTTGCGACTCTAGTTCGTTTCAGAGACGCAGCCGGGGCTACGTCAAAAACGCATATATCTGTGCGTGTGACTTGCGCTTTCGACGTTTTGGTTTCATGACCTCTGAAACAAAGCGGAAAAGCCAAGTTGCATAGTTTCTTTTTATTTCCTTTTTTTTTTTTTTTAGATATAACTTGTCCTGTTTTTCCATTTCCCCACTTCACAAGATAAAAAAAAAAAAAAAAAAAAAAAGGTCATATGTTATTTCTAGCAATGAACCGAGCTTTTTCTCGTAACACAGCAAAAAAAGTTGGGGCTCTAATCCACGCTGAGAAGATGGTTGGCCAGCGAAGCTGTGGTGTCGCCTGCAACGATTGCCCACTGCACTGTCTATACCAAATGATTGACGAAATACCAACTACATGCACTGTACCAACTTTTATTTTGAAACGACATTGATAATTGCTTTGTGATCACTGTGGTACACGGTGAGGTTTTCCGTTCTCACAGTAGAGAGATTCTAAGCAAACGTTAGATCAATGCATGACCCACGCTCGGTGGTTGGCTGACTTGGAAAGGTTTTGGTACAGCTCATTTACTTTGCTTTTGTCAATCATTTATAATCGTTGCACGTGATACCACAGCTTCGCTGGCCAACCACCTTCAAAGCGTAGATTGGAGCCCCAACTTTTTTTTTCTTCTATATTTATTCTGCGCAAAGCGCAGCAAGTTTTATGCTCTTTGCACATTGCCGAGTGCATGGCCGAGTGGCAACACACCCGACTCGCACGCAGACGCTCCACGCTATTCAAGCTGCGGGGGACCAATCAAGCCACGTCAAAAGCCACTGTATCTATTCTCTTTAAACAAGACGAACACCATGACGGTGCGCTTTTGACTCTGCCTGACGCACTCCTCGGCGCAGAGTGTTTCGCTCGTTTCGCTCAGCGCGATCGCAACGACGGTAGCTAGAACATAGTGACTAATAGGATGAGAACCGCGTCTCTTCCAAATGCCTTCAGCACGCGCTCCAGTTGCCTTCCCTGCTGCCTCGGCTGCTATCCCATGCACGCTCCAGGCTCACAAAACGCCGAAGCGTTATTCAAGTCATATCGAAGGGAATGCTCGTGCCGGAGGCGGGACAGCGGAAGGGCCTCGCTGCCGTTCTAATCCTGGCAGTGACAATATAATGCCATAACCCTGCAGGTGTGCGTATGCTGCGTTCGGCATTAGTTCGGCAAGTTGGACGTTGTGAATAAATATGCGGCGAGTGGTTGGTTAAACCATTCATGGCAAATGTGTTGAGCACGTGAAACGTTCTATTATCATGAAACGCTTAGCGATACTCTGAGTTTCCAGACGCCGAACGCTTACGTTAGCGGCGCTCTTCCTCGGATGGTTTAACGCGTACCATTTGTAAGCTTGATAGCTGTTCCTAGGATGAAGCGATATACTACCACTAATGCGGCTGAAAAAAACCTGGCGATCCGTTAGAGGCTTCCATACCCTCGAGCTCCTTTTCTTCAGTGCGCACAGGTGGTCGAGCTCCTACTCAACCACCCCTCTGGTCACATTACCTCCCCCTTAACAAATCAGCGTCGAGTACCTCACTCCTCTCCCACCCGTCAACCAATCAGTGCCGAGC
This sequence comes from Ixodes scapularis, assembly GCF_016920785.2. Lineage (NCBI taxonomy): Eukaryota > Metazoa > Arthropoda > Arachnida > Ixodida > Ixodidae > Ixodes > Ixodes scapularis. The sequence continues at coordinate 80,483,245 of NW_024609846.1, read as the reverse complement.
CTCGCGGCCACGCGTGTACCTGGGATTCATGTAATGCCGAACAAATAACCAATATGCGTTTCATGCTCAAAAAAAAAAAAAAATCTATACACGAGCAATTTGGTCGATGCAATATGACTGGTAACCGGCGTTTTTAACGTGCATTACGCAGTAGTGATCACGCGACCGAGACAAGTTGTTCCAGCGGCAAAAAAGTGCCATCCAGGCTTTGGGCGGATGCAGTGGCGCCACCTCATATTGTTACGAAATATTATCGCCTCGCGTTAAACTTAAAAATTGTCTTCCTCTGTATGTGAATACAGCCTTGATGTTGGTACGCCTCAACCATAGAGTTATTACAATAAACGCTAGAGGCTCAGCTGGCGCTAGTGTGCTGTTGCATTTTGAAGCAGACAGCAAGCAGTCAGAAATTGACTTCCGGTAACGAATTTCTATGGAAAAAAGCGAGTGCATTTTCTCTCTTCGCTCGATTATCAGAGCAAATATCACTAATAATTTGCACGTACTAGGCACTTTGTAACATTTCTCAGTCACGCAGACGAAATAATTGGTCAGTTACAGTATTTTTATTTGAAATTCGTGGTATGAAAAACGGTGTTAAAACCGCTTCGTACGTGTAGTTATGTGCACTGTCGGACACTGTTAGCGCGAACACGGCAAACGATCGAAGGACATGCGGAAAACCAAGAGAGACGGCAAGAACTACGCAGTAACACCGAATAAGTAACTCCTTGTGCACGCAGACGATCAAAATAAATTGAAAGTCACGTAATATAGTCAGGTTTGCAATAAATAAGTACTGCTTTATTCTTTCTGGTCATGAATATGTGCGAAGATGCTTGTTCTGTGTTCAAATCATCACCCGCACGCTCCAAATCTTTGCAAATAGGGGGAGCCAGAGAGCAGGTGCCCGATAAAAACTGCCCGAAAAGACACCTTTCGTAGCTCACGTGCTTTATTTTTTGCGTTCAAATGTTTCTTTAACCGATCGTAAAGGTGCACAACGGAGTCATTTTCATCCAATGACAGGACGGGCATATTAGCAATATATAAGCACCACCGAAATGCTAGCAAACCTTGAACACACTCTACATTCGTTTCGATCGTTAATTTGCTTAGAATCGTCGCTCGTTTTCGCATACCTTCCTTGAAACAGAGGATTGGGCCTGAGATAGAGCGAAGTTTAACATCGTTCAGTGATAAAGAAAAATGCTGTAACTAAAGCAATTACACTTTCGCAATACCAATAAAGGTACATACTACCCGGTACAACCAAAATAACAACAGTTATTCATGTCATTTTCCGGCGAAGAGACAAAATTCACGCGCGTTTTCCCATAGGAATACACAGGGAGGATGGAAATGTAGACTGCATGCTGTCTGCTTCAATTTGCAACCGGAAGTCTCGTAGACACTAGCGCCAGCTGAGCCTCTAGCGTTTATTAGAAAGTTTTAGTAGATCGTTCCGATATCTCCGATAGCACCGATAACGATACTATGCATGCGCAAGGGAGGCGGTGGCGAAGTATCGGGATATCGTTATCGGAGTCATGGGAACGATCTACTAAAACTCTCTATTGTAATAACTCTATGGCCTCAACGGGTGACCCGTCGCTTAGCTGTAGATGAGAAATTTCGCCAGCGCAGTACAACCGCTAACCTGGGGTTTTTAATGTGCATCATGCAGTAGTGATTAAACGAACGCGTGTCGGTGCGAAACCCAGGAGGTTCCCAGCGCAAGCTTTCGCTCCACGCTCCGAGCTGAGACGCGTTTGCCCACTCGGACTCCGATTCCCTTGCGTTAACCTCTCCGTTCACTCCCAAAATATCCTAGATGTACCCCTCGCCCCCTTTGTTTTGCTTGCCATTTCGGGCAAACTACGCGCGTTGCTATATTTGGCACGTCATGGGCTGTGATGTGTAAATATATAAAAAAACTAAACACCTGTGCGAAAAAAAAACGCACATAATCGGGAACATCCAAAACTGTTCTACACCATTTTCAAAAACAAAAAAAAAAGGGGGGGGGGGGCTATTTATTACACGTAAATCGCAAAAGCGGTTTCATTACATCTGTGTGTGTGTGTGTGTGTGTGTGTGTGTTTGTGCGTCTTTTTTTTGTACAAAATACCCTCGCGTGATTTGCTTTTTCCGAATATGGTGCAGAACACGTATGTCCGGGCTCAATTTTCCTGCGATCTTCGCTTCTTGTTTCGCACAGATGTTCGCAGCCATATTAATGCTTACGATTCTCTGCCTAGCGAGTTATACCCGTGCCACACGGGCAACTCGAATGCCATTTACAACGAATGACATTTGAGCGGACGGCCAATCAGCGCGCGACACTCCGGGCATGGCGCATTCCACACGCGACAGATTGCGAGCTGATTCGCCGATCACACAAATGTCATTCGTTGGAAATGGCATTCAAGTTGCCCGTGTGGAACGGGTATCATTAATTCCAAAGCCCAGTGTCCGTGAGTCTTCTTAAAAAGGTGCCGACCAAAGGGAAATGGCTACTATTATCTAAATCAATTTCTTTGGTTATGTGTCAGGTTGTCTGATCAAGAAAACGTAAAGTCACCTCACCGGTACCGCTTTTCTAGTGTATTGTTTGTAACTATTTTCCCCGGACGTTTGCAAAAAGAGCTCGCTGACCGCCGCCATTTTGCGACTCGAGCGACCCCTATCACCCAGAGATTTCTACCACCCGCGTCTGAGCTGTGAAAACCAGGTCAGCGCGACTCCCCACCTACATTGTGCGTTCAAAGTTCGCAGGCTTTTCTTGAAAGTTTTTACTTTATTTGCCCGTTTAAGATGCTTACTATTTTCGTGTTATCTTCCACTTTGAAAACAAAGATATGCACCTTTTCCACAAGGGCGCAGCCATCTTGAATGTCGTCACTTCTGATATGCGGTATTTGATCTCTCCACGCCGCTGGAATGTGTTTACGCAAAATCCGTTATTGCCACACACTTTTTTTTCTTTCTTTTTTTGCCTCCCTATATTTTCTTGCATGGTTTATTCTTTTTTCGTCCCGCATACGGAACCCACGTGACTGAGAAACGACAAGAAACAGAAAACGTCTATACCAGGGCTTGTATAGCCTGCTCGGCCGTTCAACGTTTTTCGAGGAATATATCCGTTGAGATAATTTCCGAAAAGCCGTCCCGGCTATGTTTCGGGCCTTCGCGAAAAATAGCTGATAGTGTCGGTTCCGGCGTACGGGGACGGAATAGACACGTTCGTTTATTGTCCTTGGTGTTGTGCTCGCCGAGGTTTTAGTTGTACATGACATATCAAAGCCCAACTACCCAGAACAAAATTTGTGGCATGAAATACGGTTTCTTTCCGCCCGAAAACCGCCGATCGAAAACTGGCCGGTTTGAGTCGAGCTCACTCCCTTTTCCGTGGTCAGGGGCCGTTTTCTAAGGTTTAGACACAACTACTAAATTTAATGAAAGTCGTGGGTCATTGAGGGCACACACTCAATATTGAAAAAAAAAAAATAAAAAATTAAGCCCATTTTTGTGGCCTCTAAAAAGCGGCAAATTGACACGTTGCACAGACAACCGGAAGCATTCCGTGCGTTCACTGCGTAATTCTCAACATGGCGTCGTATCGCGTATCGTGGGACTCGCGGGCTGGACGGCTATGGCGGCGGACGACGGGCGTGGGACCTCTACCAGAACTGTCGTTCGCGGTACCGGCGAATTTCTCTTCCTTCGAAAGAGAACATGCCCGACCACCAAGCCGATTCGCACGAAGACGTCGCCGAGTCGTCGCCCCTTCTCGTGGCTGAAGACATCGCTCGGGCAGTTGTCCCACTACTGGGACTCGTATAAAACGATTTGTCAAAACGACTATTTAAAACTGTGGAGTGGCTCAGTGGAAAAATGGCCGCTTCACACGCAGCCAATCCAGGTTCAATCCAAAGCATAAACAAACCGTTTTCTTTTTTTTTTTTTTTTTTTTTTTTTTTTTTTTTACATTTCGCGAAATTGACAATTTTTTTTTTACACTCATCACTGAAAGCATTCAAATGGTGTGGACAAAGCGTTGCTGAACTAAATATGATGGGACTCCCTTTTTGACAGCTGCGAACTCAATGTAGTCACTTTCCACAAAATGCAAGCAGCATATAAATCGGGTAGCGTCCGCTTTCCGAAGTGCCCGTAACTGTTCTGCCGGAACTGCAGCCAGCCATTGGTCCTTATTTCGTTGATATTTCGGGAACTTGTGCAGGCTCTGCCGCACAATGCCACTTTCGGATGCAGAACCTAGCTGTCAGGCGGCTCCCCACGCAACATCTTGGGGTCATTCTTTTCGGAGCCTATCATGGGCATTCACCATGGGCACTCACAACTCATTTTCAATTCTTAAGTGCACACAACAAAATAAAATAAAATAAAAAGCGCGGTCATGTGTAGCTCATGACTTCCGGCACTCACTCTCTCCTCTATATTCCTCCGACCTCGGTGCGCAGGTTTCGGTTTCGAGCAGTTGAGTTTCTTGGCTTTATTAAAAATATACGTGACTCTGTAGTAAAATATTGATGGGGTGGTCTTCTGACACCATAGTAAATCGCCCAAAAAAAATGTAAAAAAAAAAAAAATGAAAGCCGTTTACAACTCCCTGTAACACCGGATTAGAGCGCATCTCTTGAGGAGGAGGGGGGAAGGTACGGAGAGGGGGCTATGCACCTCCTCTTCTTCCGTTCGCCTCCCATTTAGGGAAACATTTTCCGCTAAATTTAGCGGAAAAAATTCCCCGCTAATTTTAGCGGGGAAACATTTTCGCTAGCTTTAGCGCGGAATTTATTCCGCTAAACTTTGGCGGGGAAAATTTTTTTCCGCTAGATCTTACGGGGAAAATTTTCCGCAAAATTTAGCGGGGAAATCTCCCGTAAATTAAGCGGAAAAAATTCCCCGCTAAATTTAGCGGGGAGATTTTTCCGCTAAATTTAGTAGGAAAATTTTCCCGCTAAATATAGAGGGGAAAATTTTCCGCTAAATTTAGTGGGGAATTTTTTTCGCTATATTTAGCCGGGACAATTTTCCGCTAAATTTAGCGGGGAAAATTTTCTGCTAGATTTAGCGGGAAAAATTTTCCGCTAAATTTAGCGGGGACATTTACCCATAATGCACCGCGCGGTTACGCCGACGCTGACGGCGACGCCGCTCAAGCCGGAAACGGGCGCCCAAGAGCTGCGCTCTAAAACTCTTTGGGGTGTGTCAGTGTCCCTTTAAAACAAGCCGGACTCCGTCCGATCGTCATGGAGTGACTGTCGTCGACACTGTAGATTGGATATGCTGCGGGACTGGAGACCTTTCTCAAATCCTCTTCGCATAACGCGGCACTGTGGGGTGCGTACAATATATGCTGTTCGATTGAAAAGGCTCGTTGAGTTTCATGTTGTGAGCGGGAAATACCCATGCATTTCGGATATCCTGTGTACTCAAATATTTTCGACAGTTGAGACCTTTGTAGATTGACACGGCTAAGTGTACGGTGCCGTAAAAAATATCAACATAAGATGAAGCAAGCATTTCAGTTGCATTTGTTCTGTCGCGCATGGACCTACCAAAATAAACAACATTTGTTTGTTTCTGTTCCCAAATGTAGTACAGTGCTTCTTTGAAAACCGAGAAGATCTATTCGCCACAGAACACAAAAGAAAAAAAGAAATTGGGGTAATTTAACCGCCCACCAGCTTCCGGAATTGTGCCTACTCAGGCTGCCACAGCCCGCTAACGAGAAACTCCACAGCCCAGCGCAGTCGCGAGGCACTGACGTACACTCTCAAAACCACGGACGCGCGCTGTAAATTGCTTCGTTCGAGACTGCCGCTGGAAAGGTCTAAATAAGACAGCGTATGTAGTCAACCTACAATGCTGTTTGGTCTGGCGCTATCAAGCGATTGAAGCAAGAAACATTGGGTATGCCTGGGAGTGGCGACTGCATTGTTCAAACGTGAGGTATTACTCTGGCGGCGCCGCCTAGCCTATAGTGTCTGAAGCAAGAAATGCTAAGTAGGCCAGGAAGGCGTGATCGACCGTAATCGCATAACATGGCAGTACGGCGGAAGCTACGGCCCTGGCGGGCCATTCGGAACGTACGTATCACCAGAGTGCGTTTTTACCGCGAACAAGCATCGGGCTTTTCGCTGCATCATGCTTCAATATGAGCGCGTTGCGCTCGTCTACTTAGCGCATATCGAAGCCGTCGGCACGCAATGCGTGGCTTATCGTTTACCCTTTGCCAAGTTACAACGGGGCAGGGTATACGTAAGCTCTCAGTATGCCGGCGCCGCCTGGCTATTGCCGCCTAGCTATATCGACGCTGTTTAGCGCGCCAAATTCGTGCCGCCATGAAAGACCCTCGTGGGTCTCGTCGAGGTCCCGAACCCCAGGAGGAACCAGCAATGACCAGCGAATACAAGGCCTACTCAGGCGAGTTGAACAACACAGTGTGAAGGAAGGCGATAACCACTCGATCGTGTGTATAACGAAGAAAATGGATCGGAACAAAAGGAAACAATAAAGAGTTTTAGTGGATCGTTTCGGTATCTCCGATACCCCCGATAACGATACCCAATAACAATACGATGCACGCGCAAGAGCGGTGGCGTAGTATAAGGTATCTTAAATAGACCAATTAAAAAAATTATGATTAAAAAAATCTAATAACTGAGGTTTATTTGGCTTATATGAGATTGATTTGACTTAAATATGTTCTAAATCCCTTCAGCTAGAAAATAATTATTTTTTATCGTTACAATTCGTTTCGCCATCCGGCGATATCCGGAAGTTACTAAGTTTTTGCGCTGGTCACGTAGAGAGGGCCCAAATACAGTCAGAGGCGATATTTATTTCATTAAAAGACGCCCTAATATTCGTTAGATCAATTATAAACATTAATACGAAACTTCACGCCAAATTTCGCAAGTATGCATGGCTCGTATCGTGACGTCACATCAGGCATAGTAACGTGAGAGTCGCGGGCGTCGACTTATTCCCGGTTTTGACCAACGTAGTTGATGATGGGTACAAAGATCATCATCGTCGGAGAACTGAGCTTCCCTCAAGCCAACAGAGCCGAGGTGGGACCCACGGGGGTATTGCATGGGCAGCTCAGGTTGGGCATGCCCATGTTGCGCCCAAATTTGCCCTCACATATCCGAGGTGGGGCCCACCGCGGCACTGCGTGGGCGGCCCAGATTCGGCATGCCCACGCTTCGCCCACGAGGGACCAACATGGGTTTCCTAGGGGCTGCCCGAGTCCCCATTACCCACGAGAGCCCCACTTGTTGTGCTTCCTGGGGTGGTTCCTACCTTCTAATAATCGGAAGGTAACTTTCGAAAGGGGTCTATAGAACGATAAATGAAGGCTCTGGCTCAGTACCGTAAGCTGTTGAGTTCGAACCTTCGCTGCTATTTATTTCACATCTGTATGATTATATCGCGCATATTTGAAACGAGCAGAGTTTGGACCCGATTTCATTTCACTGTGTTTACAAGACCGACCCCCCCCCCCCCCCCCCCTTTTCCGGTATGAAATAACTATGCAATCAGGGTCACGCCACACTTCCTAATTTATATTGGACCAAAATACTCGAACGGTGGGACCCACGACGACACACTGAATCACCACCACTCTTAATTCATACATTGCGAATTCTCTGATGCATCGTCTGAACGTTCTAAAAAGAGTCACGTTAAATTAAACGTGCAAAATAAACATGCGTTACTTGCCAATACAAACTGTTTCGGCGACATGACGCCTCGACCAAATTAGTACAAACAGAAAAAACAGTACTAAATTTTATAGCTGACTTCTTTCTTGAATATCAAGGCGTGTGGTTGAGTTCCAGAAATGAATTAGAAATAGACGTATCCTCTGTTCAAACATAAGAACTACAAAAAGGCTCCGCCCACAAAAACAATATTCCGCTCAATGCAAACTGCGCCAAGCTGCACCCAAAGATGGGAGCTCCGTTGAGTGCGCTTTCCCCGTCGCTTCTATTAACTGCGGTGAAGCAACCCCCATGGCGCCGCAATCGCGGATGCTGCTTTCCCACAGCGCGGCAGAGCACGTAGGGAAAAGCACTTCCTCCTCTCGTTAGCGCGCAATTTCGAGACACTCGTAGATCCTTAGTACGACGCCCCAGCTGGGTCAGGCGGAACCGCACATTGGCAACTGCTTACTTCACTCGGACGAGACGACGAATCCGCTCGTAATTTTTGACTGGTTCCATTCGGCATGCGCCTAGATCCCGGCCACGTGACCGCTTGTTCTTGCTCCGAGTTGAGGGGATGAACGACGCTCATATTTCTCGAATTTTTTTGGCGACTGCCATTGCCTAGAAAGGTAAGCTAAGGCAAGCTTATTCGGTTATTATGCCACGGAGTGACTCTAAATAGTATTTAGCTAACACACGCGCGCGCAAAGACACGCACGCACGCGCGCGCGCGCGCGCGCGCGCACACACACACACACACACACACACACACACACACACACACACACACACACACACACACACACACACACACACACACACACACACACACACACACACACACACACACACACACACACACACACACACACACACACACACACACACACACACACACACACACACACACACACACACACACACACACACACACACACACACACACACACACACACACACACACACACACACACACACACACACACACACACACACACACACACACACACACACACACACACACACACACACACACACACACACACACACACACACACACACACACACACACACACACACACACACACACACACACACACACACACACACACACACACACACACACACACACACACACACACACACACACACACACACACACACACACACACACACACACACACACACACACACACACACACACACACACACACACACACACACACACACACACACACACACACACACACACACACACACACACACACACACACACACACACACACACACACACACACACACACACACACACACACACACACACACACACACACACACACACACACACACACACACACACACACACACACACACACACACACACACACACACCATTATCCTCATAAGAAATTTGTCAAACTACCTTCGTACCTTCGAGGCGGTGGGTCGAAGTACATGCGCCCGGATTCAAATCCGTAGACCGGCCGTCGGAAGGATCGAATTCCGGCGATTCCGGCTGAGGTGTCCGTAATCCGAGGGGCTTATCGCAGACTTAGACTTTCGCTAGGGCGTTCCAGAGATCCTTCGCTGGTCTCGCGTGTAGTCCTCCCAGTTTCATTTCCCACACCGATCCCACGTTCCTGGGAAAACGGAGCTCAGAAGAATGTTGAGGTCGAGATTGTAGTACCTGCACGTTGACCTGCATGGAATGACGAGGTTCCAGAACGCGTCCGAAACCACGGTCGAAGGCCTCCTCGGTCTCCTACGCCTCTACCTGGGCTCCACCCCGGTTGAGCGCGAGGAAGGAGTCTTCATTCAGAGGTCGGGGGTGTGCACCGGTTTCTGCCTCGCGCCGATCCTCAGCGAGATTTATCTCTTTTTTTCGTGGATCGCGCGGTACAGGAGCATGTTGCTCGCTCGGGCACTGAATGTAAGATCTTACGGTACGTTGACGACTGCCTGGGTCTTCATCCTGCCTTCATCTCAGATGCTTCCATCCTTGAGGCATTTGAAACTAACGCCAGGGGTCTCACCTTCGCAAAAGGAGACACCACTCAGGAGGGTCTCCAATTTGTTGATCTTAACCTTCAACTGACTCACTCATTTCACGGTCCATGCACGTCTCTTCAACAGCGCTCCCAGAAACTTGTCAACCCCTTCTCTAGCCACCATTCAAAAACCGTCAAGGACGGAATTCTTCAGTCTTTCCTTTTCTCCTCTTGCAAAAAGTTCTGCTGTCACACGATCAGAGGAAGTCTGTCGTTGCAGGCCACCAGGCAACATCAGCAAGAAACTCATTCTGTAGACTGGGAGCCATACAAAGAGGGTCCCAGGCTCTGGGTCCCGGTTTTCCCGCCCTCCGTGCATTTCCCACTCATAACACGGCATACCGATTGGGAGCGCAAGCAGATCGATTTTTCACCAGAGTCCTTTTCACCTCTAAATTTAAATTGGGAGGCATGTGCAAGCGAGTCACCAACCCAGAACCCCCACCCACGTGCACAAAAAAAAAAAAAAAAACACGCGCAGTGCTTCCGGCCCTGCACGAGGGAGAAGGTTTACAGTATAGACCTTTCCAATGTTTACAAATCCACAGCTCAGCGTGCGATCTCCACAGCTCAGCACGCGCGTGTGCGTCGCTTCGGAAAGCGAGCAAATCCCGCGCGATACGCACGAACACTGAAAATGAAACCGGCCAGCAGCAGACACATCGGTCAGACGGGGCGTTGCGTGAGTAGGAGTTTTTGTAGCTCGTTTCTGGCTGTCCCGCAACGTTCTCCGCAACCCACTACGCTAGCCGGAATTCTACAGTCAAGGCCATGGGCGCGCAGGCGCAGTAGCCGCTGCTTCATTGCGGAGTGCTTAGCGGAAGGGGAAACGCGGTCTACGAAAACTCCCTAATGACAGTCTCCGTGAGCACGCCAAGAAGATCTCGTTTCCTTCCCCGGACTCTGTTCATCCAGTCGTGGCTCACGCCCAAAACTGCCCCTCGTGCACCTTTGAATTCTCGGAGACCAAAATCCTCGGAGGGCACCAATCTCCATTTGGCAGGCCTTCCTTTTCTATTTCGGATCGAGAGATTTGGTTCCTGCGAGGCGAGAGGGTTTTTCTTCTCCTCTTCTCCGTGTCCTTTCACAACACCTCCTAGACTAGGAGGTGTTCCGTTTCCCCCTCTTCCCTTCCTTTCCCAAGAAGGCGTCACCGGCCCTCAGGTATGGCGACGTGCCGTAACGGTGACGTGCCGAATGACACGCAGCAGACCTTCACCTTTCGCCGTGAACGCATAGCTGCTGGCAAGGCCACATGGCTCCAGCTTCTCTCGCCCACCACCACCCTATCTCCCTCCCTCCCTCCCTCTGCGACACTCCCCCGCTCCCCCGTCAAGTTTCGGGAGGCAAAGTGAACTGTGAAAGTAGTAAACGTTTTGTTACAAGTCGAAAGCCCATGTCGTCTGTTTGTCTTGCATGTCCCTCTTTCGTTATCGTAATTATAGACACCAAAACGCTCGACCATCTACAGGGATGACAACTGAACGAATATCGGGCAAGTCATTACACCAGCCTTGCCACACTTTCTTCAAATCTCCGGGTAGGGCACCGTCCCAAATTTGTTCATCCGTCTCATAGTTTTGAAAAGCATGCCTTAAAAAACGTAAAAACACAGTTTCATAAAGGGAGATAAAGCTCCCGGTGGATCGAAAATCTTTTGCTAACGTTAGCCTCCAGAAATTTCAGTAAAATTGACATCGAAAATTTCACAACATTCTTCTCTGGGTCCCAAACGATACCCAGAATTTTCGCTGTTAATTACTCACAGATAGCCGCCACATTTTCCGAGCTGCTCTTCTCAAAGTAGAACTTCTCTCGGGGCTTCCGAATTCGCTGGACTTTCTGACATAATTTATGTGTCGTGTAAGGTTTTCTCTTGTTTCCTCCATTTATGTATCCAAATGGAAAATAAAGTTCCTTAATAATAATAATAGCATAATAGACCCGGCATCACTGAATAACTTAACGGCTTCTTCTTTGGCATCTGTGCCAGTTACCAAGTCGTCCCCACGTAAAAGGCGTCGCTAAGTACGTAAACCACATCACCCTTCTACAAGAATAAAAAAAAAAAGACGAGGATAGGACGAAAGATGCTTTTGTCATGTCCACGTCCTTTATGTTGCTTTCCATTTAGTTTAGTTTACTAACATGCTCTGATTCGTGAAATTCTTCTCCATAGGCAGGTTTTTAAGCTATTAGAGGGTAGTAGTTGCCGGAAAAAAATTTACTAAATGCAGCACCAAAAGGTACCCGTCGCCCTTCACGTCCACGTCCACACTTTTCATTCTGAAACTTCGAAGATGGTAGATGTTGGAACTAGAGTAAGCGGGACGCGTTTCTGAGCTTCTTTTCTGACAAACATTTGAAGAAATGCCATTTAGCTACCGTTAAAGCAAAAAGACATCGCCCGAATCGTAACAAGATTGCCAGGAGGTTGATACAGATTGTCTGCTTTCTTCGAACATCCGTTCAGCGACTTGCATCAAGCTGCATGCGAAGATGTATTGAAAATATCTCCAAGTCAACACGTTTTATTTACTTTTTATTGTTTTATAACTTTTTTGTGTGGCATGCAAATAACCTGCAACGTACCTTCGTCATCGGCAGTTTTCTCAGATACCACTTCTGCGTGACCAGCTGTAAAGTACTTTCTGATAGGTCCCTCGTGACGATGTGTTAGGGAATCAGTCCTGGAAAGTCAATTTACTAGTTCCCGAGGTTTTGTCATTGCTATGTGATTGCCCAATGTTTACCAGGCAGGCGGATGTTCTGCTCGAAGTGCCACGCCACTTGACTCATCTCCTGTTTGTTGTTTTCCGAAACTATGATTCCCGGGCCTACTGCTATGGTTCTATGTTTTATGGTTCTATGGTTTTATATCGCTATGGTGTTATGGTTTAGAGTGACAGACATCAAGCGGTGTGCAACTGATTCGATTCCTCATGTCAATTACTTTAACGGCCCTCTTTCGAAGAAGTTGCATAAAGAGAGCAATATAATAAATAATATAATTAAGTTAAAGAAAAAAAAATAGAACGCACTCTCGTGATAAAATTGAAAGCTAGAAGAAAAAAAAAAGCATTAGGGATGTTTTTTTCTCAGACGGTTCACAGGCCCGTCTCCTGCAGAAACTTCAGAATAGCTTGAGGGGTCCCGCAGTTTTGCGTGGTGCAGAGGGGGAGATCTTCGACCATCAAGCAGGCCAGACCACTGATGGCAAACCGATGGCACGGAGTCTTTCCGCTTGGTTGCATTAAACGAGCAGAAAGAACCACGCACGTGCCCGATATCTTCATGTTCTCCCCATAGCATTGGCAGTTTGAAGTCATTAATTTATTTGACTTTGTAAAACGTCGGTCGGGCGTTTGCGGGATCTGACCTTAAGCATCTCTGACGGGTTTTCGAGAAATCGCAGATGGGGGAGACCATCCGAAAGTCTTCAGTGAGTGTGACGCTTTAGGCAGTGTGCGCGGATGAAGCGATCTGCTTCGCTGCACCACCGAAGGAAAACCGATGGTAGGCGTCCCAAATATAAGTGCCTTCTCGGTGCCTAAAATGCCAATATGTGTCGGCCGCCACTGAAAGGCAATTTGCTAACCTATCTTCAGGGCAACCTTGCAGCAGTCACCGTTGTTGCTACCGTGTGGTTTGTTTTCCATGATGTCAAAAAAGTTTGACTTAACATTAGACCTTCCAGTTTTGAAATATTTTCTTGTGTGCAATCAACTGCGAGCAAAGTACCGGCTCAGGAGGATCGAAGATCCAAAGCCGTTCTAGGGTCTGTCAATGTCACATCCTTTTTTTTTTTTTTTTTTTGAGTTCCAGTTAGTCATTTCAATGCCCTTCGTTTGGCTATCGTCCGCCGCATTTGAGCTCGTGGCGGAATTGTCCCGATTTGCAACCAAGGATTTATAGGCAGGTGCGTATACTGCGATGGCTGTCCCTCTTGTCAGGCTTGTGAATGCTTCTGTGCAAACTTCCAGCCGTCCGTCGTACTGATCAGGTACTCGTGGGCGAGTAAATGGGTTACAATACCAGAAACACCTAGAGGGAGGAGCTCGGACTGTGGCTCGTCGAAGGTGGCAGAAATACCTCCAGGTGATTCAATGGAGACTTCGAACAAGTTCGTTTGGTATCGGGAGTAATGTCATTAGGTCGATAGGGAAGGTTCGCAAGTACGTTTCTTCCACGTGTTCGCAAAAGGTGCCACAAGGTGCGCTCATCGGGCCGAAGGCAGACAGGCCACTCGTCGGTTGCTATTCGAGCGTGGAGGTGCTTCCGGTGTAACTCAGGAGACCGACGCATAGCCTCAGTGCCACTCGATGGAATGTTTCAATCGATTTCTGAAGAGCTGCATAGAGCAATGTTTTGAGGAATGGCAGGGTGTAACTATGAAGCCGGGAAACGAGCAAGCCTCAATTGGTAGAGTTGGAGGAGCGCTCGCTGTGGTGTGCATTTATTTCGGAGTGGGTTTCAATCAATCTCTTGGAACAAGTTGGGCTCTGAAGTTTTTTAATGGCAGAAATTTATTCAAGGGGGCGAATGGGTTGCCGCTTTGTAGTGGTCAGTTATGTTCACAGCATTGAAGCTGAAACAAATCAAGAAATGTTATAAGGTGATCGAAGCACCAATTTTCGTCTGCCATTGACGCGCGAAAGTGACGGTTAGAGATGCAGGCTACAAACTTTTTGCGGCCCTGCGGTTTGAAGATCGAACCAAAGGGTTCGAAAGGTTTCCAGTTTCGAAACGTCAAAGTTATTACGTAAAAAATTCGACGATTTTCGAACTTCCGCAATTCTTGCGCAGTGATCGCTTTGAAGTTTGAGGTGGCCTCGGAGGCGTACGTCGCACCTTTTTCTTTCGACTTCCGCACAGAAGATCTCCCGCGCACAACTCCGTAGGTTGCCCCGAGGTAACCTGTAAACCAACAGATCCCTGATCTGCAGGCTCGAAATTCAACCAGGGAGCTTCGCTGGGAGCGTCCTTTATAGCATTAGTTGTTTTGGAACGCAAGTACCTCGATTTCCTCGCGTTAAGGAAAGGCGCGCGCGGAGAGCGACGCCGATGCGCTTCCGAACGCTGGATCGGCGCTTACTTCACTATCATGAGCTGCATTTTAGAGCGGCCAATATCTCCATTCGTCGAAGAAGAAAAGTTTCAAGCAGCGGCAACATGGTTATCCCGATAACAACCGGTCGTGGCCTGACCAGCCGCATTAGGCTGGGTGGTCCCCTAATTTAGTCCGGTTGCATTCTCCCCAACCCTGGCTTGTGTCGAGTGCTGTGCCTGTGTTCAGTGTTTTCTCCATCCCACGGCTCATCCTGCCCTGCCGAAAATAAACGTAGCAACTAAAAAGTTTCGGGAAGCCTGGATGCCTTTATGTGAATGTGTTGCCCCGCATAATTAGTTGCCTTATGTCAGCATTGCATTTATAGGCGACGTTTCACCGGATTGCTACTAGTTCGCAAATAAGTAGGAAGTGCGTTCACCTGACCAGCTCAGGGCTTTTCGATGAACAGTTAATTCAACCAGATCAAGGCTTGTTTCAAAAGTTAGGACAAATAACGAGTAATACAGGTGGCACCGTCAGTAAGCACTGAGAAGGAAGGAGTATTGTGAGAATGCAAGTGAGCTGGTGTAAATAAGTTCATAATAGTCTCGACAATGTTTTTAGTAAAATATGTAGCACAAGTTCGCGAATTTTTTTAAAGTGAATTCATGAAAACTTAGTTTGAAACTGCGGAATTTGATTTCCATCCGTGAAATTCAGACTTGGAACTTAAAATCGAAACATCCAACCTTTTCGAACTTGTACCTCGAAAAAATGAGAGATATTCGAATTTTCGAACTTTAATCTTATTAAATTCGAAGCGTTCAAATATTTCGAACTATCAGTAAAAAGAATCGATATCTTCGACCTCGAACTTTCAGACGCCGTAACGTTATCGAATTATCCGAATTCGAATTTCAGCGGGGTTCTGAAGTTGACAACTTTTAAAACTGGAACCTTAGCGAGGTTCTCAAATTTCGAACCTTTCGAACCCGAACTTCGGGAGGTTCGCGGCATCCCTAGTCTCGAACTGTCTTCGTGTGAGCCGTGAGTCGGAGCAGCCATTTCTCCCATGGCTCGTACGTCGGATCGGATAGCTTTGTCGCACATATGTGCCTCGCGCTTCATGTGGGCACTAATGCATGAAAAAAATATTGAAATTCCTTTACATGATCCTCGACTACTTTCTACAGACAGATAAAACAGCTTAACTACCCTCCTGATGTATCTAGAATTACTCGCAAAAAGATGCTGTCTCATATGTCATTCGCCTGAATTGTTTTGTTCATTCCTTGTCTCTTACGAGGCCTCTAAGGATCTGCGTTATAAGTCATTTAGCCATAGGGTGAGCAAGTGTTCTGAGATGCGTCTTTAACGCATCGGACCGCAATAAGGAGCACGCCAATCAGGGGCAACATAGAGAAGGCGCGGGGAACGTGAGATGACGGGGCAGCGAGCACCGTCATTGGTTCAGGTCGGGGGTAAACAAAAACACGTGGCGCGTCTGACGGGTAAACAAACGCACGAGGGCAGGCAAGGGGTGGACCAACTTGCACGCCGTATTAGCTTTTTTTTTTTTTTTTTTTTTTTTTTGATTATGCGGCAAAATCTAACGTTATTATAGCTAATACGCGTGCGCATGTGTTTGCAGCAGCGTTTGTGTCATTATTATTTATATCGAGTGTTCCGCGTTTTCGGTAAATCCTATAAACTCCGAAAAACACTCGCCAGGAAAATTTTCGGTAATCCGGAATGATCACAATTTCGAAGTCACGATGGCAAACTAAAAATAAAAAATAACGGTATTTTACCAACAAAATTTGTTGGAGCACGGGCCCGGGGCTTTTTGATCCTAAAAAAAAAAAAAAAAAAAAAAAAAAAAAAAATTAAATTGTTTTATTATTATCATTATCATTTTTGAAAAAGGGATGTGCCTGTGGTTTCCAGGTTGGACCATAGTATTTGTGTTTCTTAGGGGAAGGAAGGGTTGTGTTTTTATAACAGTGAAAAACGTGAACCTGTAGACTGCATAGGAGGAAGAGGCTAGCTGAAGGTTTGATACGTGTTGGCTATTACGAAGTACCGACGTTTATTGAAGTAACGCTTGCTTTCAAAATTTGTCGTGGGACTATCAGCACTGTCAATCGCAAGGACGCCAATGCCAAATGGAGCTGCAAAAGTATCTTCTGTGAGTTTCTTATGAATTTAGCGTACGTTTTTGTTCGGACTTTTTTTTTTTTTTTTTAATTATTAAAAAAAAAAATTAAAGACGTTTACAGACTTCTTTAACGCGAAACTAGAGCACAGCTCTTGAGGAGGAGGCCAGGTAATGCCCCTCCTCCTCCCGCTGAATTTGTTCATGGGTGACCTGACACGAAGTCATGTGAGGTCATTTTCCCCGCTAAATTTAGTGGGGAAACTTAATTGGTGTTGAGGTTACATGACGTCAACTTCGCCGCTAAATGTAGCGGGTTAAGTTCACCGCTGAATATAGCGGGGAAATTAACGTCAGGTGACCTCAACACCAATTCAGCTTGCCCGCTAAATTTAGCGAGGAAAATGATGTAACATGACTTGGTGTCACGTCACCTATGAACAACTTCAGTTTCTCCGCTAGATTTAGCAGGAAAATCGACGTCACGTGACCTCACCAGCAATTCAATTCCCTGCTAAATTTAGCGGGGAAGTGAATTGCTGTTGAGGTCACATGGAGTCAATTTTTCAGCTAAATTAAGCGGGGAAACTGCGGGAGGAGGGGAGGGTATGGAGGGGAGTAGAGGGAATGGAGGAGGAGGATAGCAGGAGGAGGGAAGGAGCAGAGGAGGGGAGGAGAGGGTACAGAGGAGGAGGAGGGGCATACCCTTCCTTCGTGTATACATATATATATATATATATATATATATATATATATATAGGCAGTTTTGTTCATCGCAGGGATTGGGATTTCACATACATTTTTTTACAGATAATTCTGAGGACCGACCCTAGCTGACAAGCTTGGTCGAATTCAAATGAAACCACCCATATATATATATATATATATATATATATATATATATATATCAAATGAAACCACCCAGATATATATATATATATATATGGGTGGTTTCTCTTCCTGACGAAGGCCGGACTCCGGCCGAAACGTCGAAGATTAAATCGTCCGTTGTTGCTGTTTTCACTAAGGGTTTTTTTCTTCTCAGTTATTTATATATATATATATATATGGGTGGTTTCATTTGAATTCGACCACGCTTGTCAGCTAGGGTCGGTCCTCAGAATTATCTGTAAAAAATATATGTGAAATCCCAATCCCTGTGATGAACAAAACTGCCTTTCCAAAAAAAAACAAAAAATTAGAAATATGTACAACCATTTCGTCGTTTACCCTGAGACTGGGGTTTTCTTTTTTGAAGAGCAGAAGTAACAGAAAAACAGACAGGTCTCAACTTTTTTTTTTTCAAACTCAGCTACAAGTTTATTTCAACAACTTCCTCTTATATAGTTCGTTCTCGTTGTCATCAACCAATCACATACGACTTGTCCTCTGCACCGTGACTTTACAGGTTCCACTCTATCACAAAAGAAGCGGACACTCCCAACATTTCCAAGTGAAAAGGTTCTAGCACTGCTCTTCAAAAAACTTCTGCTCTTCAAAAAAAAAAAAAAAAAACAGTCTCAGGGTAAACGACGAAATGGTTGACTTCCACCAGCTAGCCTGTACTTTGACTCTTTTCTAGAAATATGTAGTTCGAGAGAAAAAAAATATGGAACGCTGCCGGGTGAAATGCGTGGAAATCGCCATTCCATTTCTGCTCACGTTTAGACGGTCTTCACAAAATATTGAGGTATCACTTACTCCCAGTACTTTTTATGCTATAAGTATGCGACGTGTGCTATTTTTAGAGGTAAATTATATTTTTGCACCATTTTTAGTTATTTTTACAGAAAATCGCAAACATGCCACCCAGAGCAATTTCGATAAACATTGGGATAGCTATATCAAACGAACGGTATGGAGCTATGTCATGAGACATACGTAGCTATTTAAATAACCTATCGATTGGTATGTGTTTCTTGTTTATCGATTTTATTAAACACTATTGATTTCACCCAAAATGCGTACAAAAATTGAAAATCTACACATTTCGAAATAATTTTTTTCAAAAAGGCCATTTTTTATTTTCTTCTAACTTCTTTACTTCATAGCCCATAAGGTGTAGAAATAGTGTATACAAGTCTTGGGTGTAATATTTTTGTTGTATGTTTATGACAACCAGTTAAATAAGCCAATTTTAAGCCTGTCACTCAATCCTTGGTTCAACTATTCTGGCTTCACCACAATGGTACTGGCAGCCCTCAATAATAACAATCGGTTTTAGAAGCCAGTTCATCATGATCAGTTTGCCATCATATATGCTCATGACGACTCCTGGAATATCTGACACACATTACGGAGGGCAAAACTAACCATTCACGTTAACAGTAATGCCATTTTCAGTCTATTTGTGAGACGAGCCGACATGTCCAAAGCTCTGGCAGGTGAACGTTCTCATCTTAAAAATTGCTTACGCACAGTGTAACATAAATAAGTTTAATTTAAATATAAACACCAAATAATCACTCATGAAGCAGCTCAGTACCTATCTTCTGTGATCATGGAAATTATGTTTTCCACTGATGAACGCACGGACATTGTTTTTTGCACAAACTTGAACTGTTTGAGCTATGTAGATAATTTTATTTTGCTTATAAGCTTACACACGTAATATGCAAAGTTCAGCTGACAAAATGAAAAAAAAAAAAAAACGCTGGTATCACGACACAAAAAGACACTCGATTTAACTATACTAATGTATTCACGTTAATAAAATACACATACATAGACATTGATCATGGTGCACAACACTCCCCCGTCTATTCATGCAGAGGCTTTTACGAAACGTCTGCAATTTGCCTAAATAGTTAACAAAGTCACACATTTTGAAACACCATGTAGGCACTAAAATACCGATTATGCAGTTCGCTGAAGACGCACCTCACCTTCTTCAAGTCGCCACACGTGTGAGAGGCGGATGCCTTTTTGAACCGGTATGGATCCCCATTCGGCTCTCTTGGTTTTGCGGAAATCACGTCGTCTTTCTTTAAATTTAGGAGAGTCACATTTTTTACACACTTTCTCACCTTGTGCACAAAGTCCGCTAATTTCTGTATGGCCTCATCCACAGGCGAACGGAGGTTGTGCACCGTCGCCTGATGCTTCAGTAGCCCCCCTACTCCATCACAGGCGCTCCTGCCGTGCCCTGAGGCAGAAAAAACCCAATTCACCTTCGGAAGACCGGCTCGTTGGAACTCGTAGAGCTGAAATCTATTCTTTAAAATGAGCTGGTGCACGGTCAGATATATACGTTAATGACTTATAGACTGAAATGTTGTTCTCCAGCCAGTCCTCGATGCACCTTAGAGCGAGTACCGCGTGGGCAGTGTCATGACACAGGTCTTCACACACGACACCGAAACGTTTGGGACCCTGCGATGTCGACGCAACACATGTGAACACGGAGATTTGACGCTTGTGCCAGTGATGCTCTTGTATTTCGTGTGACAGGGACACCGTCCAGTTTTCCGCAAAATCAAAGTTCATGACAATATGCCTTGTGGTCACCTTGCTCTTCTCAATCCGAAAACAGCTTTCCGTTGACTTCTACGGATGAAGTCGTGAGTAGAAAACCTTGTGGCCCATTTTTGCATCTCTTTCAAAAAGGCGTCCGAGTCCGCAGTCTTATTAACCAAATTGCCGTTCTCCCACGTGCAAAATCTAATCTCCTCATCTGGAACCAATTGTAATTCTTGTAAGGAGAGTCGATCAATGCTAGGGCCATTTCTTGCATTTGCCCCATAAACAATTAAGCGTTGAGTCTGGGCAAACGCACAGAGCGACCATATCCTCAGCCGTTATTTTTTCTTCCCGTACGCTGTTGAGGGCGGATAAGCACAAATCAAAATTTGTGCAGCACACGTATGCACACACGGTTTGGTCAGGGTTCAGCTTAACCCATTTTGGTCGCAGCGAATAAAATTTGGTCAATCCTAATTTGGAGTCCGGGTTAGCTTTCTTAAACAGCTAGTAGGCTTCTCTTATGGACCTGGTCATGTAGTGCTGGACAACGGCTTGTTGTTCCCCATCCTTCATAATGTTTACAGCGTCCTTTTTGTTGGGGCTCTGCCGGCAGCAGTCGAAATCATCGTCGGTGTAAACCGCGTAGCTGACTGCACGATGTCCTCGCCTATCTTAGCGCCTTGGTATGGCTCGAGACGATCCCATAAACCAAAACGTTCACGAAGTCGCTTGGCCCTTTTTAGTATGTAGCTCGATGCCTCCGGGATTAAACGTGCGACCTCGTTAACAGTTACGCTTGCAGGCACAAGCGTGAGCAGCTGGCATCTCTCCTGGTAAGACGGTGTCTTGACAGAGGCTTCTCTGAGGTTTGCCCACCACTCGTCACAGTTAAGGCAGGAGGATTTAATCCCAGAGTTTGAGTCACTCATTTCCAGGCTATATGCTGTAGCCAACTTTTTACGTACTTGTCTGCTGTACGACACTTCCATTTCCCGCTGTTTTCCTGCCGCGTAGGAGTGACGGCTCTTCGGGTTTGCGACAGACGGCATCTGCAAGGGAGTTGTCTCAAGCCCTTTAGCAGATATTTATTCTTTAATGTCATCTACTACTTTATGTTCTTCAATGAAGCTTGCCGGAGAGCTTGAAGATGGGTCACTCACCGCACAGGCTGAAAGTTGCTCACCGGTGCGTCGAAAACAGTTCTGGCAGAGCATATCCGTCGACAGAACAAGAGAAGCTTTGGTTGGAGACAGGATTCTTTTCAATGCTTCTACGTTGAGGTCGGTTACGGGTCGAAAACGTCGGTTGCGGTATATCACTCGCTTATGTCTTTCAAAGTAGTCGGCACAGGACTTCCCTTTGACGTTGAAAACTGCAGCCATGACTGAAACGTGGACGTGAGAAATACGAGTGGCCACCTAATTCCAAGTTCAAACCCGTGTGTTATTCCTTGCCGTGATCTTTTGCTTGTTTATTATTTCTCTCTTTCTGATTTTACCTTCTTATTGTTTTAGTATCGACGACTGTGTGAATATAATCGCTGAAAACCATTACCGAGAAAGAGCGCGCTGTATGTCTTTTAATTTAAAGGGGAGGGAAGTAATAAATAGCGAAAAACGACGAGAATAAAATCGCGGGATAAATGAGGACTGCAAACTTTAGGAAACACATACAAAATCAGATAGACCAACTTAAAAGAGATAGACGCCGACAGAGAGTTCCTCTTTGGTGTGGTGCTTGCGTGCCCGAGACTGGTCTTGCCGGCAACTGTCAATTGTTATGGGGTCGCCGACGCGCCGACGCTAGCGAGCTCCAACCGAAGTCCAAAGCGACCAAGAACAACCGTTCGCGCGCAGCCCGAGATCTAAACATCCGTTCGTCCGCTTCGCGCGTAACCTGAGCGCCCCGTACTAGAGGCGCCTTTCTTTTATTTCGTCTTACATTTAATAAACGACTAAACGAGACGTCAGTCTTCAGCCTGACTCCGGCACGAAAGGTTGTCTTCGTCCCCTTCGCCCTTCGTCAAAGAACGTAAAACGAAACATGGTGTCAGAAGTGGGATCTCTCCGCGAGTCTACTAATAATTAGTAAAGCGCAGGACCAACTACAAACGAAGGAACAATGGACAAGCCCTCAAGTTATGTCGACAACGGTGCTACCGAACAAACGGTCACGGCAACTTTTCGCATCTCGCCACCCGAAGCCTTCAGTTTTACAACACCTAACGAATGGCCGGCGTGGAAGAAGAGATTCAAGCGCTTTCACAGTGCATCAGGACTGGCATCTCAACCATCATCACACCAAGTCGACGCTCTCATTTACATCATGGGACCACAAGCTGAAGACGTCTTTCAGACCTTCAAGTTGTCCGACACCGAGGCCCAAGATTTCGAGAAGGTGATGGAGAACTTCGAACGTTACTTCATTCCTCGTCGAAACGTGGTGTATGAGAGAGCCGTGTTCAGAACAAGGCCCATACACCACGATCGTACTGGATAACGTCCGAGGGTCAAGAGATCCGAAGAAATTGCACGCATTTAATTCCTTTCCCCGATCAACAAGATAAACAATGCATCGAAGAGTTCCCCGAAACAACCACGAGGCCCGCGGAAACGTGTGCCGACACCTCCCACAAACATTCTCGGCACGGCCGATGTGTAAAAGAGCCACACCAGCCACACCGTTTCGGCACTTCTTCGAAGCTCCCTTAGGAAGAGGGGCGCCGACGCTAGCGAGCTCCAACCAAACGAGAACAACCGTTCGCGCGCAGCCCGAGATCTAAACATCCGTTCGTCCGCTTCGCGCGTAACCTGAGCGCCCCGTACTAGAGGCGCCTTTCTTTTATTTCGTTTAATATTTAACAAACGAAAAGTCAGTCTTCAGCCTGAGTCCGGCACGAAAGGTTGTCTGTGTGTGCCGTCCGTCAAAGAACGTAAAGCGAAACATCAATAATCATAGCGATCATAACTAAGATTAGTTGCGACCCCTGCGTAAACAAAGTTCCGCGGGCTCAGGAGATCGGCATGATAAAGTCAAAACTCTATTCTGTTCGTCTCCTCCTCTAGATAACCTTGACTAGACGGAAACAGACAAGTTTGCGCAGTGAGGTCCTTTGGTGAGAGAAGAATAGTTGGGGACAGCGAACCGGTCCGATACACAGCGAGCTCGGTCGGAAGCACGAGGTCAGCAAAGCTTATCGTAGGTCAACGAGGTCAACTAAGCTTATCAATGATTGTCTCAGGTGTATCGTCTCAGACAATCATTGCGCTCCCTCGCGCTCATCAAAAGGGACCGGCGTTTGAGTCAGTTCGATGAAGAACAGAGTGCTTCATCGAACTGATTACGCACCCCGTTTGATGCAAGAAAAAAAAAAACTGTCTGTTTTATTATTTTTATCTTGAAGACGAGTCGTCTTCAAGTTCTACGTGGCTGTCAGAAATATTTTGTTCATGATTTGTTAAACTACGTAAACAAATTACAACCATATGTCCAACTCTTGGTGAAACGCTGGCTGCCGCTTTGGAAGCTCTACGTTCTTAATTCCTACCAATTTCGCTCCTGTTCGTGTTTCAAAGTAAAGGAAATGGCAAGAAGCTTCCTTTAGCCGTGAGATTTGAAGGCAAAATTACAAAGCAACAAGAAAATTTTAATCATTGTCTTTTTAGCTATAACGGCTTTTGTAATAATAGCAAGGGGTTTCATTTCTCTCAGAAACCGGGCTATCGCATGTAACATATAGGCTGCATATTCAAGTTCACTTAACCGCACTCTGCTTCAGCGATTTAATCGGTAAGAACACTCGCCCGCCAAATCTCGAAATATAACGTCTAGCTCGTCCCGCTCTCAGACTGCAGGTGGCATTACTGTTAACATGAATGGTTAATTTTGCCCTCCGTAACATGTCAGATGTTCCAGGATTCGTCATGAGCATATATAATGGCAAACTGATCATGATGAACTGGCTTCTAAAACCGATTGTTATTATTGAGGCCGCCAGTACCATTGTGGTGAAGCCAGAATAGTTGAACCAAGGATTGAGTGACAGGCTTAAAATTGGCTTATTTAACTGGTTGTCACCAAAATACAACAAAAATATTACACCCAAGACTTGTATACACTATTTCTACACCTTATGGGCTATGAAGCAAAGAAGTTAGAAGAAAATAAAAAAAATGGCCTTTTTGAAAAAAATTATTTCGAAATTTGTAGATTTTCAATTTTTGTACATACTTAGGGTGAAATCAATAGTGTTCAATAAAATCGATAAACAAGAAACACATACCAATCGATAGGTTATTTAAATAACTACGTATGTCTCATGACATAGCTCCATACCGTTCATTTGATATAGCTATCCCAATGTTAGTCGAAATTGCTCTCCGTGGCATGTTTGCGATTTTATGTAAAAATAACTAAAAATGGTACAAAAATATAATTTATCTCTAAAAATAGCACACGTCGCATACTTATAGTATAAGAAGTATTAGGAGTAAGTGATAGCTCAATATTTTGTGAAGACCGTCTAAACTTGAGCAGAAATGGAATCGCGATTTCCACGTATTTCACCCGGCAGCGTTCTATATATATATTTTTTTGCTCTCCAACTACATATTTCTAAATTTTTTGGAAAGGCAGTTTTGTTCATCGCAGGGATTGGGATTTCACATATATTTTTTACAGATAATTCTGAGGACCGACCCCGACAAGCTTGGTCGAATTCAAATGAAACCACCCCATATATACACACATATATATATAAAGTGAGCATATGCTTCCTCATATCATAGTTCCTGATAAAACTGATAGTATTTTTAAATAAATAAATAAACTTCCGTTGACACAACCCGTCTCGTGTGCATTTTGCCATGGACATTATTAAACCATGGACCTTGCTCCTGCGCCAGTAAATAACACAAAACGCAAAAAAAAAAAAATTAAGTTTTTATTGTTTGCTTTATTTGAAAATGCTACTGCCTGCCAGGATAAAAACGTTCATGAAAATGGCGTTCGGTGATATTTACACTCTTTTATATCTAGTGCATGTTACAATCATGTAACGATTGGAACTCTGATAAGACCATGGGATGGATGATGACAGTTTGGGAGGTAAATGCACGTGTCACCTATCTACCTAATAAGCCACACTTCACTTACGAAGCGGCACGTGCTTTCCTACTTGAACCCCCCCCCCCCCCCCCCCCCCCCCCCCCCAAACCATGTGCCCATGAGGAATAACAGTTATACCAAACAAGGTCATTTGTTCTCCGGGGATCAATCGAACCGCTAAACACCCACGGCAAAACTACACGTAAAAAAGAAATAATAATAAGTCAATAATAAGCAGCTCGTAAAAAAATATATTCTAAAGAAGGAACACGGTAGTGCTGCGACCACATGCCCCACCACCACCGCGCACCAAGAGTTGGTTGCCACCGGTGTAATTTCCATAATTACAGGGCAATTACGGAGGACGGCGAGTCGGAGTTCGAAAGGTCCGCAAGAAAACAATGGTTGGGCCACCACAGCTTCAGAGGACATGCTGCCTTGGTGAGGGACACCAGCAGCCGCCATGCAGGAAGGAACTGTGCCGTCCGTCGGCGGAGGTAGCGCGGGACACAAAACGAAGGAAAGCGTACAGACAAAGAAAAAGAGACGAGCAGGATACGCTTGCGTGCGTCGTATTGCCTCCTCCTCTCCCCTCTATTTCGTGTCGTTGTTCAAGGTTAAGAAAGACAGAAAGCGGAAAACACAGACGGATGGAGCGAACGGGGAAAAAAAAAAGAAAAAAAATCGCGGTTGAAAGGAAACGGCATGAAGTTCTACTGGCACAGTCAGTGTGAATTTCCACGCCTTGTGGGCTAATCGAGACAGCGATCGTGTGGCAATACCGTTTTGATGTGTTTAGCTCAATGAGAGAAGTCGAACACCTCACGTATGCTGAAACAAACCACAGGTGGAAAACACACAGGGGAAAACCGAGCTTCACCAAACTTAGCAGGAAAAGTACAAAAATAAAAATAGAAAAGACGAACTTTATACTCCTACAAATATCCGTGGCAAAGAAAAACATGCCAGTTTGTCCGTACCTTCTACGTCAATCGGTGATATGATTTATTCCTTTTTTTCAGGAGTTTTCACTTGGGAGTTATGCAGAGAAGCCGAACTTACATACAGTGACGATAAGTGTTCACAGGACGCATCGTAGCTTAAAGGGCCAGGAACATCATTGATCGGACGTTAATCAATAAAATCAATCAAGGAAAACGTAATTTTCTCTCTTCAGAAAACACCCCAAACGCGAGAGCACGCGTAGAACGATCGTTAAAGACCTATATAAATAGCGGAAAAAAATAAAAAAAGAACTCAAGCTTCCGATGAAGCCCACTTATAACAGGCAAACATCGATTCATGAGTAGTGCTATACTCTATAGTTAATGTACGGGTAAACAACTCTTACCGCCGTGCGTTACTGGGATTGACGACAAATCGAGCGGAAGCGAAAAACTGTGCACGAGCACGGTCTTCTCACATCCCGCGATTAAACGGCAATGAAATAATAATATACCTTCGCGTCAGCTGCACGACGAGATGGCACGTTTTGTGGGCGAGCTTTGCGGCTACAGGTATTGCATTACAAAAATACGAATTCGCCGCCGCAAGTTCGTTGATAGATATGCATCTGCATCTCAACAAGAGCAGCGCCGACGTTGTACACAATAAATCCCCCCTCCCCCCTCTAAAAAAGAAATACAGAAAAGACGCGAAATTCCATAGTGTTCTACGTTTGTCCGTACAGGTCAAAGTCAAGCGGGAAATATCAAATGGTCACAGAATCACGCCACACAGTCCGCGCCACGATCCGGACCCGGCTCTATCACAGCGGATCAGCGGATGAAGTGATCGATTGGTCCTCGTACCTCAAACCGCGTTGTTGTTGCTTTTCAAATGCACGTAGCTTGAACAGCGGTAATTTGATGTCGTACTTACTTAGCTTGACAGCAGCTCATATTTCTTTTTCTTGTACGGAAGAGACGAGGCGGGAAGCGACGCACAAAATGTACGAGATTCACGGATTCACGGAGGGACTCAAACCGGGAAATTTATATGCCGGAAAAGCCGGAAGTGACGTTGCACACATAACGCGCTTGCGTACTTTGTTTCGAAACCGAAACAAACCCGTTTTAGTTTTAGGATACGGTAGTTCGATAAATGGGTACGGACGTAATCGCGCTCCCTTTCGATAATTTCGTCCTCGTTTTAAGTTATATTTCAACTCTTTGTACGTCTATCATGACGTCTATATCTTACATCTATGAACATTCACGACTTTGGGCTAATATTGCTTTTGGCAGTCAGAGTTGTCTGAACGCAGCACACACAATATTTGATTATTATTTACTGATTTACATCATATGCCTTACATAAGCACGTTACAGTAAGCACATGAGCACCTTTATTGACCCCCTGTCTTTATATTATTATTGTTACAATTATTCTTCCTCCTAGACCATGTGAAAAGCTGGGAATCCCGAGATTACATTGTGCCAGTCAGTACATTGAAAGCTGAGCTCCACAACCAAATGTGTTTCAAATCATATCCCACACATTTAGGAAATAAAGGAACTGCAACCACAGCACAAGCAAATCACCTACAACGAATGTAACTGCCCGGTGGCTTTCCTCATCGGATGCTTGCCGTTCCACAGAACCGCGCACCATTTTTTTCTTTCTTCTTATTTTACTTCGATTTTGATGCAGTTAAAACGTTTCTTACAAACTTGCAATTCCAGAACTTGAAAGTATACAAACAAAAATAAAAAAAAAAACTCAAAAGCAACCAATTTTATTGCAAATTTTTTTTTAAGCTGACTGCAGAAAGACAGACTGCGGAGTTGTTTATTTTTGAACATATCTCCGTCCAACAGACGCATATAGCCGATTTACAGGATACAACAGTTTTTTAGGTAATATTGCTCAATCACAATTGAGCAATATTTCACGATCTTCAGGCTTCAAGTTCCCCTCCACCATTTAAACCCTTCTGTGCAGTTTCAGCTTTGACTTGCCAAATGGCAAAAGCTACGGCCATACTGAGCCAACCAGTGCTAGAGCAAGGCATGCGACAATCTACCAATGCCCTTCACTACCGCTGCGGAGAGCCGCTGGGGCCGTGAAGTTCTAACCTTTCATAGAAAACACATATTCAGCATATTTCAGCTAACGCTAACCGCATGTTAGGTTACATCAAGCGAAATTTTTCATTAGCCCGTCTCACTGAAATTAACTCTTTACAAAGTTTTAATTCGTCCCAAGTTAGAATATGCAGCTTCTGTCTGGGATCCCGGACTAGTCACTCTCGTATCTACATTGGAAGCCGTTCAGAACAGATCCGCTCGTTTCATCCTCACAAACTATCACCGCACCGCTAGCGTCACCTCTATGAAAACAACTCTCTCCTTACCACCTTTATCCCTACGTCGTAAAAATTCTCGTCTTTCCCTATTCCATAAAATGTATCACCATAATTCTTTCCTGTGCGACAAAATAATTGCTCGGCCTGCCTATGTTTCCTCCCGTCTTGATCATCAACATAAGGTGGGCATTCCTAACTCTATCACAACCACGTTTTATTCATCTTTCGTTCCCCGTACATCCCAGGAGTGGAACCACCTTCCCCGGTCGATCGCCATTATCACGGACTCTGAGCTCTTTAAAAGTACAATAACTAATTACTTTATTACTGAGTGTGTCTAAATATGTATTATGTTGTTTGCATTAACCTTCTTGTTGCTCTCCCCCTCTGTAATGCCTTCGGGCCCTGAGGGTATAATAAATGAAATGAAATGAAATGAAGTTCAAAAGGAATGTAATTACCGCCATACAAGCAATGTTTTTTTTTTTTTTTTTTTTTTTTTTGCAAATACTATACACGAATTCATTTCTGTCATTTGGGCAACCTGAAAATTTAAAAGTAGCTGAAGGTTTCACCTGGAACTCCTTCAGAAGCAGGGCTAGAAATAGTATGCAACTGTCCTTACTAGCAAGTTTTCAAACCCACAGGAAAAAAAAATATATATATATATTGCAATTTAAGAAAGAAATTTTCTTGTGCAAGTAAAACCCGACAAAAAAAAAAAAAGGAAAAAATAAACTTTGCAAGCATAGTTTGGTAGAAATGATGATTTATTTTGACGACTATACACGGGAAAATGGCTGCTACAAGTACCAAACCAGGTAGAAAAAAAACTTGGTACAGAAAGACACCTGCACACCTAGAAGAGCTTTGTATCACCTACACTGCCACAATAAAAAGGACAAATCAACGGCAAATAATGTGTGAAAAAAAAAAAAAAATCAGAATGATCACAGTGAAAATAAAGATGTTCCTGTAGACCCCGCTCCAACTCATCTACCACAACTGGCCAAGGAAACTAATTTTCACGGGTACGGAAAGGACTTCTCCATCTGCGAGGTACGACAACTCAGACCCCAGCTTTGTGAAAAAGAGTCTCCCAGACATGTGAAAGCTCATTCGCAACACTTAAATAGCTCAACAGTTGTTGATGGTCCATGCATGCAATCTTTCGCAGTACTCCCTACGACTTTTTTTTTTTTTTTTTTTTTTTTAGCCCTTCGTTTTGCGGATTCCCGACATATATTAGGCTATCAAAAGTCATTTCTTACAACACAGACCTGCAACGAAATTGATGATTCAGCGGCACTGTGGTATTGGGTCTTCTCCTGCAATAGCCAGAGCTTAACGACTCCTAAAGCACGACCACTCGAAAAAAAAAAAAAAAACGCAAGGAAAAAAAAAAGGTAGAGGACGAGGGAGGGAAAAGCTGGCATCACAATCGCGAAACTGATATTGCGCTGCGGGAAAACCTTTGTGCACTGAAAACGAAAAACGGGAACCTGTCCGAAAGCCTCGCGGGCATTCCAAACCGCTGGCTTCGTATCAAAATAGACAACATCGCACTTGAGCGGACGTTACATTCTTTTTCCTTCTCTTCGTTAAAACCTTGATAAAACAGATCTTCGTAAGTCCACGAGACTTGTCGGGGTTTCTCAGCAAGTCCGAGAAGCGCCGGGAAAGAGCGTGAAAGCACCTTAAAAACACTTTGAATGAACACAATGGCACAGTGAGGGAGAAAACGAAGATGGGGAATAACGACAACAGGAAGGAAAGTAGCAAGAGAGAGGGATCGAGATATAAAAAAAATTACTCTTCGTCGATCTTTGACAAGCAACTGTCGTTGGCAGTTGTGCCTATGTCGCGATAATCCCAACTGCCAAGAGAGGAAAAAGAAAAAGAGGAACCGTTGAAAACAGATTGAAGCGCACGAAAGGTGTGTGTGAAGCGAGGTCCGGACTTTGGTTCCGCCAAGAGCGACCCGCTGGCGGCTCGGTGGGCCGCAATGAAAACGAGGGTTTTGGTCGGGATAGTGAGAAATGAAGGCCGGCTGCATCCAACAAAAGGAACAAAGTCGAATGAAATGCGATGAATCTGGCAATGCCTGTCCGCCGATTCGTCAAAGGAGGCTTGTTTGATTCTCGTTGGAACTGTACAAGGTCCTTTCATTCGCAGCTCACTTTTCTGCAAGAGACAGAGAGGTGGAAACATACTTTCAGAGACCGAAACATAGTTATAGAGAAATCTCTGGTGAAAACAATGTTTTTCTCACATTAGAGGTCACATAAAGCGCCCACAAAATTGCAACTGCAACCTGTTCAAAGGCATTTAATGCAAAAGAAATGTTTCATGTAACGAGTGGGGCCAATGGCACATTGGCCTTTTCAATTGGCAGCAGAAATGGTTTCTTCATATATCACACTATGATTTACTATAGAAATGCCTGCAACTTGTGCATTTTGCGTATGTATCAAAATTACGAAGAATTAACTTTCTAAAGTAAAATGTAAAGAATTAAGAATTTCTCTTCATACTTATAGTGTCTATCTGCAAATAACATGTCTGATTGACGTAACGCTCAAAGGAAGCTATCAGCGTTCTCGCCAAAGGAGGCAATCTTTTTGAATAAACAGGATTCATGTTTCGGTGTTAGTTGTCAGTGCATGATTGTGTTATATTACTAATAAAATGCATTGAATAGACACAAATCCAAACGGAAAAGATAGTTTGCTGGCTTATTTCGGTTATGCAAACACCCTTTGTGGACCGCTGCTGCTATCTGTTACACCAATCAGACGCGTGTCATTTGCAGACGGATGCTATAGGTACGAACAAGCATTATTTTTTGCCACTTTTTAATTAGAATTTTATTATTTGAAATCTTGATACATCAAATGCATTACCTAGATCAACTAAATGAGCTACGCTTAGAGTATCGGCACTCTGTTCCCTGATTAGGTTGTGGGCGCCGCCATCTTGGTGCTTGTGCAGAGCAGACGCAACTGCCAATCGTCACGATTCAAAAGTGGGACTTCCTCAGCATTAGAGTCGGTGTTGGGAAGCTCAGGCAATATTTCTTTGCTCCGTCATGAACTGTTTAAACATTTGTGGAGGACAGAAATGAGTTTCTTTCGATTTCAGACAAAGCTTCATGTAACTGGCAACCATGATCTTAAGCTCCAAGGATAAATGTCGTTACTCTGAAGCGTAGCTTATTTAGTGGCTCTAATATGGCAGCTCTACTAAATGTGGCTATGGGCAGCTCTACTAAATCGTAGTGCCATATATCATAAAATACCGGGGGAATAACCGCCCAACTTTCACTGAAAATCGGGTTACCCTAAGCAGAGGCGCGTGTCCGATCAAATCGGCCGCTTAACAAATAATTTGCAGAATTCCCAAGTTTGGGAAATGTTAATCGTGGGCGCTTGAACGAAGAGGGTGCTTTTGTGGTATCTTAATATATGGATTTATGAGGTCCCTTACATGGACTCGCGAGCCAACAAATGCACCCAGTAAAAAAAAAAAAGACGCAAATACATATTGTACGCAACTTGTCCCCACATTTCGATCAGAGATAAGACGATGTTGTAGTTACTTTTGCACTAAAACAATCATTCTTTAATTTATATTTCACTTAGAATAACACTGGTGAAAAAGATATTAAAAAATGAAGCACATTTTTTAATAATGTTTTAACAAAAATGTAAGATATTTAAAAATGTTTGCACAATTAGAAAAAGAGAACTGCTAATGCATCTTGGTGTATTCTTGTCTGTATGTCTACCGTAAAGTTCCGAGACAATGGCCGCCTCCGAGAAATCGCCTATCCCGTTTTCCTGGCTAAATATCTGTTCTGCGACATAAAAATTCCTAAACACAGCCCTACCCCAATGAATGCATGCAGCAATGGGTGCGATTCCCGTCTGACATCACGCGATGTCAGACGGGAATCACACCCATTGCGCAATCGCTGTACCGGCACGTCTGACAAGCGAGTTCACAGCGGGTTCCCATGTTTTTGTCCACGATCTGCACGTGCAATATCGACTCCCGTAACACGAGAGTTTTTCCCGCGTGCATGACGCAATGTGAAATGTGAATCTGCTGCATCCGCGATCTGGGGTATCCGTTCCCAACAACACGAAGTTTGTAGAGGATTCCCGCATTTTTGTCCGCAATCTCAATTTTACGCGACTTAGACTAGCGTGTATATTGCATTGTGAAATATGATTCTGCTGAGTTCGTGATCTGCAGTGTTTGTTCCCAAAATACACTCGTTTGTAGCAGATTCCCCCATTTTTGTGTGCGATCTGCACGTGCGATATCAGTTCCCGTGAGAGGCAAGTTTGTAGCGGGTTCCCGCATCTTTATTGCACCGTAAAAGTGTAACCTTGTACATCCGCGATACCCGTTTTCACGAGATGCGAGTTCTCGACGGGTTTCCGCGGGTCCTTCACACCGTCAAATCTGCTACGTCCGCAACCTGCGGTATCCTTTCCCGTGACACTGGAGTTCGTAGCAAATTCCCGCGTGCTTAACGCACCGTGAAACGCGAATGCGGCGTCCGCGATCTGCGGCATCAGTTCCCGTGTCACGTGGTTTGTAACCGGTGCCAGGGTGTTCATTAATTTTTGATAAAGTTTTGCTGTGGCATCCCCAAAGATAGCCCACCCCTTTTCACCATTTATCTCTTCATTTTGAGTGGGCGTTCTTTTGGAACTTTACAGTAGCACGTTACAAATTTTCTTCTGCAAGCTCAGAAGCAGTTGCAATTACAAGAGCAGTCATTATCAAGTGCCTTTTGAGAAAATCTAGGGTAATCACAGATCTATCTACTGGAATAATGCACCCTAAAATTAGTCTACTAAATGGTTCTTCAAATATGGGCCAGGATGATTAAGTTCCAGCAACTGAGTTTACGTTAAGATGCAGTGCCCACTCTGCGACCGTGTATCGAGGATCAAAGGCACCTCCAAAATTTTGTTAAAATTTGCTTAGCCTACTGCCTCACAATCTCTGGGAAGGCAAATGAAACATTCTTTCACAATGTGTATGACAGATCTAAGAAATTACAGAATATATGCAGATGAATGAACTGTACTTTATTGAATGAAACAGAGTTTACGAAGCCGCAGAAAGACAGACCCTTTGGAGGTGCGGGGTGTAACACTAGGCCTCCCAATATCCAGCCAGGCATGCTAACCACTACACCACTCTGCCACAGGTAAACTAGCCACTAGTAGTTAGCATAACTGACCTGATACTGGGAGGCTTGGAGTTCCTATCCCGGCTCCACCAAAGAATTTGTCTTTCAACAGCTTCGTAGACCTCATTTCATTTGATAAAATACGGTTCATTCATTCGCATATTTTGAAGAGCACAAACTATGATGAAAGTGCCCATGAAAGATCCAAATAAGCTCAGAAAATATGAAGATATGACTAAGCTCCAACTTCCAACATCTATGATCAAATAAATACTATGGAAGCATAGTAATACAAAAAGAGAACAGAAGCTACGACTTAAGTAAATAGTAATTAAAATTCATACATTGATGCTTTTTTGCATTCTACTAAGGCAAAGGGGCCCTTATTACTTGGCTAAGCGCCCCGACTGAGAAGTTTTTGCTATACAACTAGTTCTCATTATGGTCTTTAAATTGCAAAAGAACACAAGAAAACAGTGCTTGCTTGCTCTTTTTAACTGTGTCTCATTCTGTACAGGTGACAGTGAGGTGCTTATCAGTATGACAAAAATGTAGCTACTAATAATTGTAATAGGGTGCCCCGCAAAATTTTTTCGTACGCCATTCTTCTTCACGGCAAAAATAAACCATGCATCACAGAATGCTCATTCTCCATCCAAATGCAGGGCTAGAGGTTCAAATACTCAATTCCCCACCCCGTTCAGTACGCCAGAATAGGCGGCAGAACCAACCATGCCGTGCAGCACCATTAAAAAAAAAAAAAAAAGAAAAAAAAAAGGGAAGAAGCGAAAGCATGTCTTACATTCCTGATTAGCCGTGATTACGACTAGTACTGACCCCGAAATGGGTGCGGGAAGTTGCCGGCCATCAACGAAGACGCAGCTCCACTGGAATATCCTGCAACGGTCGACATGGGACGTTGGGGGAGGGAGAGGGGGAAGAGAGAAGAGAGAGGACATTAAGTTCGGAGAACAAACGACCTGCTCGCCCACTACACATCCCATCACCGTGCTCATTTTACGAAGGCTTCAGTTCACACCAGTGAACGGACGGGGCTTTCACCCGCTCATTTTGGCATTTGAAGCGAGAAACATTTCGAAACGGTCGAAGCCGGCTCGTTTGGTGTTACGCTGTGCTATGTTATGCATTAACCTAGTGTCCTGCTAGTTTGAACTGGCCTCAATGAAAGTGAGCAGTTGTCCGGAGAGAGGACCTTACGCACAAGTGCTGGCAGCGATACATCCAATTCCTATGTGTTACAATTCGTTGGTTGTAATGTGGGCCCCTGCTGGTGCGACACTTTCCACTTTTCGTTATGGAACCGAGACCGCAGTATTATTAACCGATAAGGACGACAAAAAACAAAGCAAGGAGTGCGAACACGACGAGCCACGCCTGGTGTTTCTGAGGCTGCTATTGAATACGATTACTAGTTTAGTTACGCTGCCCCTAACGCGCACCTCTGCCGCTATAAACCCAGAAAAAAAAAAAAAAAAAAAAGTTTCGTCCAACAAAAAGTTATATTTTAGAACAAGTTACGCGAGGTCAGTAGCCACATTAGGGTCCCTGTCGTCTCGACGAAATGCTGCCGGGTTATGCGCAAGGTCCGTCGCTCGGAAAGAACCCCGTTAGTGGAGCCACGAGGGCGGACAGAGTTATGGCTACGTCTGTACGATCGCCAACGCAGCCACAGTTGCTCAATGCCTCATAGCATTGCACGGAGCCACGTTCTAGACCTTACTTTTGGTGACTGCGTGAAAACTGGTGAAGACTAGCGACCGTTTTAGGAGTAGCAGCACAAGTGCAGCAATCAAACTATGCAGTGAAATGTGCATCACATTGAGGCTTGAATTTCATTTGCTGCACTCTTTTCTAGCACGACGATGCGCTTACTAGACGTGGTCGGAGGCAATACACCAGTTGTGACTAGCCTACAGTCGAGCGAAGCTGGTGTTGTAACCAAGTAGACCGAACGAATAATAGACAAAAAAAGGTAAATTTGATAGATTTAGTGTTTTACCAACCATGCCCCACTGAAAGACAAAGTCTTAGTCTTATTTAGACTGCCTATGGTTAACACGCAACCAAAAGCTGTTTTACGGCACCAATATCACTAAATTACTAAAGCGTGATGGATCAGGCGAATTAGAAAGTAGTAGAACAGGTAGAAGTTGAACATCAAGCTGAGCTCAGTGCCATGCACGTGGTATGCAGCTGGCAATATATCCTTATCCACGAGGCCTCACACTTCTACTGAAACCTGCATGCCTATAGCATTATCTGTCGACCAACTAGGTTGTCCACCTGCCTCTCGGCTGAGCAACTTTCTAACACTGAAATGACTCAACACAGTGAGCTGTAGGTACGAAGCTTTGCTCGTTGGATGTACAAGAACAACAAAAGTTGAACTGAAGGTAATTTAGGAAAGTTCTCTTTCTGTCGATAGAACAAATTGTTAAATTCATTTTCGACACATAATCGGAGCTAATAACTTTATGAGACATGCTTCTAATCATTGCAACTCACTTTCGTTTGATCTCTGGTTCAGCTGCAATTAGAGCCCGAAATAGCATCAGCTCACGCGGTGCAAAGTGCACGTTTAAACTTGCAAGTTCTTGCATTCACCGAAGCTCAATACGAGACAAGAGTGATAAAAAGTATTGCACGAGATGGGCATGAATATATGCCGACATATCTCCAAAATGACAGAAATATGAAGTGCGAGACGTGCCGCTGCGTCGCCCGCGGAGGCAGCACCACAACGCCACTGTGAGAGGAGTATTAAGCAACCGTGGCTGGTTGTGCGACTTGCTCAAGCATGCGAAATGAAATGAGCATGCTTCAGAACTCTTACCAAGAAACCTGCTCAGCAGGTGAGGAACAGTGTCTACAAAGCAAAAACAAGCAACATTTACAACAAAAAAACGGCTGCTGCACAACTTCGACGACGAAAGAACAATGGCACTTCGGTCTGCAAAACACTGGGTCAAGGTTCGAAAGAGTGAAGGGCTGTTTTCCCTCAAAAACAAATTCACTGGAAAAATATATGTATGTATTTTTTTTTTTTAACCACTGAACCATTGAACTGATACCGAGCATAAGAAATATACGCAGACTGAAAACTTGCCACTTACAAAGCCCAAAAAAACCTATGCATTACATTGTCAGTGGCTGCTTGAAACATTTTTTTTACGAGCCAGCATATGTATTTCCAATTTTAGTGAACAGCAAACTTAATACTATGCTAGGCTACTAGTAGTCAGATTTTGGCAAGAGAATGAAGCTATGAAAATGCAGCAGCCAAGCCAGCACGAGCAGCACAGAAGCCCAGCTATCAAAACCATGTCCCTATTTATCAAATACAAAAATCAAAATCACGGTGCTGCCCCCTTCCCTTTCCTTTCCCCCTCCCCCCCTCTACACCCACCAGCTGATTGGTTCTACAACGTTGTCTGGAGATGCTTTAAGCTTGCATTGCACAAAGCAATCGAGAGGGTTATCTGGTCGTCATGCAAAACGAACACAACAAAACTCGTGCTGCATAGCGCGGCAGTTTCAAATGGCTAGCAAGTCACGGCAAACATGCATCAGCCTTGCGAACATGCACACACAAATGAACACGCAACACTCAAACCACCTCTTAGAAAATCTTTAATTAAATTCTTTGGTGAATCTCTTTTCTTTACAATGAATGTGCAGAAAACTCAAAATGCCATTATTGGTTATAGAAAACAGAATCTCTTGTCAAAGCAAGCTGTACAATACACTGGGTGCTCGTTGGTGTCAGAAAATATGACAGAAAATTGTGCTTCTTAGGAAAAAAATAACATTAATTTTGACTCACAAAGCTAAGCAAAAAAAAAGGGCATACTGTCAGTAATGAAATGGCAAAACAGTAGCCAGGAACGATCGATTAAGCTGCAATTCTAGAAATTCAGTAATTTTTGCATCTCTGAGAGATTCTTGACAATTGCAGTAATAAAAAAAAAAATAGTTTGAGCTACCTATCGGATAAAAAAGTACAGTCTGACTAAATGCAAGCGCAAACCAGTTTTTCCTGTTTAGACTGACATGCCAGGATCATGACCTATGAACAAAGGTTCTTAGCTTGCTGGTTCCTCACAGAAGGCTCAAAGGTTATTAGATTGCTAGTTCCTCACAAGAGGCTACTAGGTGATCAACAAAGGTGCCCGCCAAACATGCACAAACAGCGTAACAGGCAGGCTACACCGACAAGGCACAAGCACCAGCCATGCCTAAGCAAAGAGACAAGGCAAAATAAGAACCAGAAGCAGCAAGTAACTGCAAAAGGTTAAAAGGTTAGTAAAAAAAAAAATAAAGAAAGAGAAAGGAAGTTCTGATAGTTGTTAAACTTCCACATCTGTCCTTTGCCTCGCTCTTCAAAAAACTTTAACACTTTCAAGATAAAAAAAAAAAAAAAGTGCAACACAATTTGAAATAAAGCGAGAATAATAATTCAAACAAGCTGCCATCAAATAAGGTCGCTATTATGCAAGAAACAGACCACATTACACCTAACAATATAATACAAGCACAAAAAAATAAAGTATTGCATTAGGAGAAAAAAAAAATTTAATAATTTTCATGCAGTAATAAAAAGGTGCCAGAGCAACCAGCAAGCATGCCTATTGTCCCCCAAAAAAATAAATGACAAAAAAAAAAAAAAAAAAAGAAACACCACTGCAGAGCATTGACACAAACAAATGCACGGAACACGGGCCACGAGAAACACTTCCGACGCCTCCAAATTGGTAGGACGCACATTCATGAAATAGCTGTCAAAACTTCCAACATTTAGCACCAAAAAAAAAAAGTCTGCATCAAGTTTTGGGAAGGAGCAAGGTGAGGTTAAGTGTCCTTCCACATCATAAAACACAAAACAAAAAGAAAAAAAAAAAAAAGAAAACACATTCCAGCAGATCTTTATCTGCGAAGCACAAGAGCAAAGGGGAAGCATGTCGTCACAGTCGAAGACAACGAAGCTAAAAACAGGACCAGCTCAGAGTTAGCATCCCTAGCCACCACTCGCAGGCAAAGTCTTGCCGCTTCGCCGCGCACCGCGATCGCTCCTGATCCGTTTTACGACTCGCCGCACGCGGGAGCAAGCGACGAACTGGGCAATGAGCAGACGGGGCAGAATGTGGAGGTTCGTCCAGATCAAGAGGATGAGGAGGATGAGAGAAAGGAGGAAGAGGAGGCCAAGGCAAAGAGAGCAGCGTCTTGCGGTGTTAGTGGTCTTCCGTCCGTCTCATTTCTTGGGGAACAAACCTGAGGCCTGGGCGAGGGCCGACTGGCTCGAGAAGGCGGCGGCCGCGGCAGCCGCTGCGGCTGCGGCAGCGGCCGCGGCGGCCGAGGAGGGGGCGGTGCCTTGGGCGCTGGCGGCGGCGTTGGCGGCCGAGGTGGCGGCGGCCTGCAGCGGTGGCGGCGGCGGGGCCGCCAGGGCAGTGCCCGGCTGTCCGGCCAGGCGCGACAGGATGCCCCGCTCGGACATCTGCAGGCGCTGGGCCACGGGCGGGATGCGCGCCAGCGTGGCGGGCAGCCGACTCACGTCCGACTTCATGTCGCTCAGCAGCTCCTCCAGCTGGTTCAGCACTGGGGGCAACAGAGGGGGGCAGACCCTCCTGTGAGCTTAAGGCAACGGAACACAGCTGGAGATCGGCGGCCAAACGTGTCGGCACACCGTGGCTGGGAGGATCCCAAGTTCAAGCCGCACCCCTGTTCGTTTCGATATGAATGAGCGTCTTATCAGCTTGCAGTTGTGTATCGCTACCAGAGTGTCAGAGCAAAAGTTTTATTGGTTTGGTTCAGGTTCAAGTTTTTCGGTTCAGTTCCGGGGAACAAAAATAATAGTTCGATCCAGTTTGAACCATTAAATTGATCATATATTTTTCACATTGTTTTGGCAATAGGCACTAGTTCAACCATGAAATCAGTAACTATATAGCTTTTTATCATTTGTACTATCCACTTTTATTTCGAAGTACCAAAAATAAGAAATTGCATTATTTAATTAGGACGAAACAGTAAACGAAAAGCTAGATCAACATACAAAATGCTGTGTTTATCTGACTCAACATCTATACGTTTACCTCACTCTATTTTACCTGAATTGAAATGTCATCAGTCTGGTAGGTCGCCTAAAATACCCGTGATTGGTACAACTTTCAGTCGCACTATTAAAAGCTGAATTCTAGTAGTGTTCTTGAACTCGGGAATTAATTACAGTGCATAATATCATGGAATGGGCATCTTCTCGCCGTATATATTGTGAAATCCAGTTTACGAAACATGTTTCACTATACATATGATGACGACGCGACTGAGCTGAAAGCATTATTGTTTTCAAAATGTCACAAAGGCTTTAGGACAAGCCCTTTCAGTCTAAATTTTGGGTAGAAACATTGAGTGGCAATCACAATGCTTGTTTTCCTGACCAGCATCGTTTACCCCCCAGTATAACCTTTCAGATAGTTAAAAGTTATACTGGGTTTTTCGGTACGGTTGGCAGTGCTGATTGTCATGAACCCAAGCACGTGACTCAGGCTCATGACAATCGAGTATGTCACAGTGTCACGTGACTTGCGGTGAAAAGTCGTGATGCCATGTGATGTCACGGTGTCAACAACGCTAATAAATAAAGTTACATTCTCAATTTAAGCCAACTTGATGCAGTGAATCACGTGACCACGTCACGGGGCCACGTCATGTGACATTACTCGACAACATGTCTTGACACCAAGATGTCACATCACCATGTGACACACAACTGATCATAGTGCCGAATCAAAAGTGCAACGAAAACCCACAATTTCTCATAAACTGCAATTTGGTATATGACAATTTGATCCCTACAGTCAAACCTACTCATAACGAATGTGATAGTTCCGCGAAAGGTGGTCGTTCTATCAGTAGTTTGCTATATCTGGACTTACCTTTAAAACACATTACAAATAAGGATTATGAAGCTGGTATTGGCAGTTTCACTATCCCAGCTCTTTATTTAAAGAAACTAGTGATCGCTGCTTGCTTTTGTAAAGTAGTGCGCTCGACTGTCTGTCCGAGGTTGTCCAGGTGGCACGCGTATTCCTCCGGAACTCCTCTTGCAAAAACTAGGTCCTTGACGGCCATGATGTACTCCGGAGCGAATGTTGCAAAGTATGCTCACTTTTGTGCCTATCTCAATTGCTTTCCGTTTCTTGGGCACGAAGCCTCCACTTTCAGACGATAGGAGTAGATTGTTTTTCTCCTCCGCTACGCTATGGTTATCTGTAAAGAAAACGCCGCAGCTGCGCATGCGCGCCACCAGCCTTGTCTCCATAATTCAAGGTCTTGTGGCGGATTACGGAGAGCTATCCACGTGCTTAGCGGGCTGCGGAAACGGTCCACTAAAACTTCCTATTGTGCCGACCGAGACGTACTGAAAACCAAAAGAAACTGCCACTGCAGCTGTTTCCAGTCGGCACCTTTGTTGAACGACGTTGCGCTATTTCCATGTCTCTTCCGATGGGAACTTGAGAGTTAACTCTTCGTAAACAAAAATGTTAACATGATGTCACTCCTTCGCATAAAAGTCAGCAAAGAGTGGGGCATAAGGGCTACTCAGAGGTGTCAGAGTTAGCTATGTAACGTCATTGAGTACATACAGAGTTTGCAAACATAGAACGAACAAATGCAGGAAGGGGTGAGAGTTAACATTCTCTTTCTTCTCATCTTCCCTTTACCGCGCACGCACAATCGGAGGACTATGCGACCTGGGAGGGCGTTTTTGCTTTTGTAGTTCTGTTTCTTCCCCGGGGAAATATGCCACGCAGCCGTGGAAATGACCTGAGCATCTCCCGCAGCACTTTCTATTTTCTTTTTTGCGCACGGGAGTTTTTTTTTTTTTTTTTCTGAAAGCGGGCTCTGAGTGTATGCTCTAACAGTATGATGCTTTGAAAAATGGTTGTTTTATCTGGATGCAATTTTAATAGGTGCGGCCTTGAATTCATATATTTTCTAAAAGCTGGTCGTTGCAACCGATGGGTCGTTATATGTGGGATCACTATAGTAACTGGGTTTGACT
The DNA here is from genome assembly GCF_016920785.2 of Ixodes scapularis. Taxonomy (NCBI): domain Eukaryota; kingdom Metazoa; phylum Arthropoda; class Arachnida; order Ixodida; family Ixodidae; genus Ixodes; species Ixodes scapularis. Next base: position 80,441,083 of record NW_024609846.1, on the reverse strand, counting down.
GTACATTGAAGTACAGCTGCCAATATTCGTTTCTCATACATTCATCTTGTAATACAAAGAGCAATTACCGTGAACCTTTTTGAACCAGTTACCGTCCTATTTTTCCCAGTTCAGTTCCGGTCCAGCTCCAAGATGGCGGCAAAGATATTGGTTCGCTTCAGTTCCGGTTCGGCAAAAAGTAATGGTTTGGTTCTGATTTTCGGTTCAGTTCCAATTCAACACTCTGATCGCTACTGCGTGATACGTGCTAAAGATCCCAGGCAAGCGGAGGTGCTGCACTGGCTAATTTTCTCATCAACAGCATAAACCGGAGTCACCACTTCAAAGACAGACCGGCCTTACACTGTCAAAACAAACATCTAATTCTCTTTCTTCGATAGTACACACCAGAGCCCAGACCAGCAGAACCCCATTTCGAGCCTACGACAATAGAAGCGGGGGCGGAAACCCTCCTTTCGTATTTACGACAAGGTATTGCAGCGCTGCTAATTGTGCTTACAAATTGTGGTGATTAATGCAGCGAGAGCACGTTGCCCCGTGCCACTTGTAATGTAGACTCACCAGATAATGTGCACCGCATCAGATTTAACTCTCCGCTTTAGCACCAATCCTCGTACCATCCTGTTGTCCTACCATACTAAATTCTCATAACCCTCGACCTGCAATAAACCCATGCAAAAATCCCAAAAGCCCGCGCACGCCACGCGACGAATAATGGGAGTACTCGGTATGCCCCTGTTATCGTCTTTCCTCCCGCTACCACGTGGCATACGCGAGCAGGCACAGGTTACATAGTAACAACGTTCCAGCACCCCAGAGCCGAGTCGTTCGGACAAACGACGAGAGCATGGAGGAGAGGGTCTGCCCCCTTTTTTTTTTATCTCTCTCCTTTGTACCACACAGTCTCTGTCCTCTGCTGCGCCAAAGCTTTGTCGAACCTAGTCGAACCCTGCCACGGTCGCGGTGCAAAATAAGTGGATTTTGTGAGACTGCAAGATGTGAAGGTAAGTTACGACCAATAATGCACTGTAAACAACTATATTTTTGCGAGGACCTAATTTTCGTGAATTTCGCAAATCGCCTACAATTCGCGGAAAATACAACCCGCCAACAATTCGGGCAATATGTGAACGCTGCAGAAGCTACACTCGATTCACAAAAATGAGAACCCGCGAATGGTTTCAAATTTTCAGCTTTGGCCTCATTCGCGAAAATCTGAGCCCGCAAAAATTAAGTCGTTTACAGTACAGTTGAACCTCGATGTAACGAAGTCGGTAAAATTCGCAATTTACTTCGTTACATTGAAATTTCGCTAAATCGAAATTTAGCTATAGCATGCGAAAAAAAAAAAAAAAATTCCGAAACATTTTACGGGTTTGAAAACTCACCGAAAATGACATTTATTTAGGGGCAAAGTAGTCCGCGAGCGCCCAGAGCGCTTGCACGGCATCTTGCTGCCCATGCGACGCCGTGTACCTCCTCAGTACGTCCATTGCGTCGAGCACTTCCCGAGTGCTCGTGATCTCGGCAGTTGCTTCAGGATGGCGTCCAAAACGTTTGCTTTCTCATCCAAAGAAATAACTTTACGTTTCCTTATGGCAGCAAGCACGTGAGTGAACCGCCCAGTTGAAAAATAGAGCTGTTTAGTTTAGGCGGTGCCAATGTTTCCAACCGACACAGCATTCTTGCCCGCACAGTTTACTTGCCCCTTTGCGCCCACAGTGTGCTTGCGCCTTTGCTTTACATCACGCTCGCAAGACGATAATCGGTCTTCTCGGTCTTCTCCTAGATGGCACTGCCCGTGCGATCGCGCGGTCGCGGTCGCACGTCGCTCCCCTGCTGAAGTTGGCTCCCGCGCTACACGCGGTACAGTGGACTATGATGATCAGTGAATGTCAGTGGTGATGCTGTAATGCCGTGTTAACTTTTTGCTCGGCATTTTCTGGCCAGCCTCGCGAAATCCGCTTTGCCGCATGCCTCGCCGGCGCTACCGGCGCCGCATCCTCGGGCAGCCTAGGAACGTTGGAAGGCCTGTCCCCGTGAAGTAACCTATCAAGTGCTCGCGTTTGCGCATAATTTTTTTTTTTTAACCACAATTTTTTTGCGAAGTTGTTTTTTAGAGTTGATTTATTTATTGCCTTCTATGGCAATGGCGCTTCGTTATATTGAAATAGCAGCAAAATAGACTTCGTTATATAGGGACTAAAAATACATGGGGTCTATGGGCAAGAAATTATGAAAAATAAAATACTTCGTTAAATCGAGGATTTCGTTACATTGAAGTTCGTTATATCGAGGTTCGACTGTATTCAAATTACCTTTAGCGATGCGTTTGCGCTGCCACAGCTATGGTACGCTGCCAACGACTTAAGACGTTCCGGCGGGATAGCGGATGGCTGCGATGGCTGCTGGCAATAGCTGCCGCAACGTGTAAGCAGTCAAGGAGGTGCAACGAGAAAGCATGCAATCTGTACCGAGGGTTCCCAAAATTTCCTTGCCGTCGTGGCACTCTACGTTTTGCAATAGGTCCGTTGGCGACGACACAGGATCGTCCAGCGTGTCACCCCCGAGTCACCAAAATATCACCTTCTTGTCTGTTTGCTATAAAGCACAGTAAAATCTCGTTATAACAAAGTTGAAGGAGCGGTCGTAATTATTTCGTTATAACCATTAGTTTGTTATAGCCAATGTCCATTTCTTCCCACTATTAGCAAGCAAGGGGAATTACGATTGCTTTGTTATATCCATTAGTTTGTTATATCCCATTTTGTTATAACGAGGTTGTACTGTATCAACTCGTGCAGGCACACTGAGATTTAAACGGAAATTAATTTTTGCGTCGTCAGATACTTGGCAAGTGACAAATTGCATCTAGGCACACACTTGAGCTAGCAAGACACACAAATCCTTTTGTGAGGAAGTATAACAGTAGCTGGACGCCACCAGTGTAGACCAATAAAGGTAGACGAAAAGCCAGCCGGTAATCGGCTGTGGTCCCGGGAGAGTATTGCAAAAGGACCGCAAAGCGAGCTGCAATACTAAAGAAAGCCTCACCCTTATGGAGGACAGCATTTGCCGGCTTGTTCCCTGCCAGGGACTCTTTCGACAAGTGCTGGTGCGATTCCGCAAGGCACTCGAGCTCCGCAAACCTGAAATTCCCAACAGTCTGTTTACTCCGAGAGCTTTGAAGGTCACAGTTCCGCTCCGAGACAGCTTATTTTCGTCACCATAATTACAAAAAAATTATTTCGTTAACTTGTACCATGAAACACGTTTACGACTTCAAATATAGCAAAATGATCACATTTACAGAATACAACACAGTTCACCGGAACAAGCACTCACACTTTTTTTTGCGTATTCACCACATTGCCTCAAAACCACCACCAGTAATGTAATCAATGTATGGCATTTGATGCTGACCTGCACATGCAAGCTGCAACAAAATGCTATCTTCGTATTCAGAATAACTGGGTTGTATGGTGCATATGACAGCCGATAACACTAACATGTTATCCTTGTTCCAATAAAAACCGAGGTGCATAAAGTTGACACACATTCGCTGCAAAGCAAACACTCGATAACATAGAAAAGAACATGCGTCTAAAGTAAACTGGCCCACTATACCTTAGGCTGCAAAAATTGAAAAGCCAAATGTGGTAAGATCGCAACTTAGTCAAAGCTCCTGTACATCAACGTCTCTAGATGCTACGAGCAGACGTTAGTACGGGGCAGAACACAAGTTCCGGACAATTCTGGTGCTTGAGGAGAAAGTGGATGACGCCCGCTTGCTTGTTGTTCCATTTTGCCTCACCTGGTGTTGAGCGCCATGGCCGGATGGTTTGGGTCCTGGGTGAGGTTTAGATAGGCTGCCCTGCGCAACTGCTCCTCAATCACCAGGGCCTGCTCCAGAAGCTGCAGGGACAGGACAGAGAGCACCCATCCTCTCAAGCCAATGCTGTTCCCTTACACAGACACAATTCTGGGCACTACACAGCCAATTCAGTCACTTCATTCGAATTCTGGTCAGTTGTACATTTGAGGGGCAATCGAAAAGTAACGAGAATGCCTACAGGGCACATCTGCAGCGACAAAAACAGGCAAAAATCACATTTTTCTTGTAGACAAACATATGAAAAAGGCACAGCATGGTCCGAATGTTTTCTTAATTTGAAATGCACTTAATTCGAGGTATATCACGGTTTCTGCGAGCTCTGAATCATCAAGATAAAAGAGCCAAGTAAGACTGAAACAAGCATACCACTAGACCTCTTGCAAAATTGATCCTGGTGGCGTAATGCCATGCTAAGCATTTTGGGATCCCATTGGCAGCCGTTTCAATTTTTATCTTCCAACCTCACTTTACGACATTCCGTCACGATCAAATACACAATCAAATTTAAACTCAAATATTTTATACTTCCAGTTAATTCAAACAAATTTTCAACTTTTGGTTGTCCCACTATGTTTTAATGTATTCGAAGCCACTTAATTCAAAGTGTGTTTTTGTGTAATTCATACTTTTTGTTTGCGTGGCCCTGTTAAATGTGCTTCTTTCTGAGCACCGGTGCACTGCAGAGAGGCAACACCCACGAAGCTTGCTTTCGTGGGCGTTGCTCCTGCACAGTGCACCGGCTCGGTAAAAAGCGTTCTCAACGGGGCTCAAACAGGGCACCACAAGTTATGAAAACAGGCACCACGCGGAAAATGTCCGCAGCAACTTGCATGGACGCTGTGGTGGGGCAGAACAACGTAGGTCCACATCACAGCATCCTCGCAAGTTGCTATGGAAACTGCTGTGCAGTGCCCGATTTATCGCTCATGGGTTTCCTGCTTACTAGTTCACATTAGAAACTTCTTGGCCCGATGAACAAACTTAGTTTTTGTTTTAAGTTGTGATGTGCTGTCTAAACTGCCCTCAATAAACACCATTTTGGGGAAATAAATAAACTTATGTCATACATTTCACAAATGTCTCGTGTGGCATACTTGCTCATGATTAGTAGGCCTATGTAGAAGACAGAACACGGAGGAGGAGAAAAGGACAGGTAGAACGAAAAAGTGCTGACTCGCAATTGATTTATTTTAAAGAGCAGAAGAAAGAAGCCTTAGGAATGGGCCCCACATGAGAGTTGATAAGAAAAGAAAAAAGAAAACAAAAATATAAACATGCTTGATTGATCTTGGCTAAGGAAAAGGAAGAAACCGTAAAGCATGCCCGTGAAACAAAAAAAGAGAAAAGAAAAGGAAAAGAATAGAAAGAAAAGAAAAATACAGAAAACGGCACTTTTTCACTTCCGGCAGACGAAATTCACTCGCCGTAGGCGTTAGCTAAGAATGTCACATTTTTGGCACTCAACGACAGAGAAGGATGGCTCACGCATTGCTGTCCTATTTTTTTAATATGATAAGCCTCGAATATCTCGCGGGCAGTCCGATCTCGAAATCTCCCAAGTACTATAGTTGTGTTACTAAAAGTCTGAGTGCACTGGCAGGTGAGACAGTGTATAGGCGGGCGTGCTGAAGCCACGGCACTCCTCTCCACGGCCAAAAAGGCCCCATAATGCAACGCGTGCAGTGCTGCGTGCAAGGATTTTTGGATGTAGGCTATTCAAAAATTGCTTCATAGTTACGTGCTGCACGAAATACATAGGCGAAACCACGCATCCTGTAATGGGCATGGTATTGAAAACCAATTCAGAACAAAAGCGAAACAGTGCTAACACAGACGAAGGGCACTAAAAACAACACCTTGTAAGTGCACTCAGTTCCTCATGCCCTTCGTCTGTTTTTGCCTGTTTCGCCTATTTAAGAAAGATATGTGTTACACACGATACCTACGAGAAAGAACGCCAATTCTTTACAGGCATGTTAGTACAAGAAACAAATTAGAAAAACACACTAGCATCAAAAGACAACACAGACAGAACTATCTTACAATGTTTGTTTTATATGTGTTGTCCCCCTATGCTGTCGTTTTCTAACATGTAAAAAAGTGGTGCGTAGAGTGACGCAAGGCATTTCTCTAGTTCCCACCTTGAACCTCCTGGCCAGGAACTTGTTCTTGATCTCGAGGAAGTTTCCCTTGCCCACGTCCATCTTGAAGGGCTCGTTGATGATGCAAAAGGCCGGGTCATTCTGGATGTCTTGCCACCGCCCATAGCCGTGCCTGGTACGCTCGGGGTCAAGGCGCAACCGTCGAGAGAGAGGCAGGTGGGGAACAAACAGACAAATAACCCAACACGGGGAAGACACTTTCTTTGTACATAGCACTAAACATAAAGTTGCAAATGGCAAGAGCACCCAGGGGGTAGCGCAAAGAATGATGCACCAGGAAAGGACAAATGTTTCTGCCAGAGTTCGTAATAAAGGCATTTGACCACAGCAAAGAAGCAGTATCTTGACCACACACTGATAGTATCTAACGTGTGCCAGTGCTTCTCGCACAAAAGTGCCCTAGCCTAAACAGAATCTTACCTATTCTTTTGGGTAAAGGTTGCGGTCGGAATGTCCTAAACCTGAGCTCACACCTTTGCTTCACCGTCCCACCGTTTTAACCTTTGTAACATAGCATGTTTATCCTGCCCTTACCCTGAAACCACACTATCCGAGGTATAACACGACGTTGCACAATTCCCTACATCTGCAGGATGACTGAAATGGGCAGATGTGCACACACAGGAGTGCCGACGGATTGTTTCTCGCAAGACCACCAAAACCTCCAGTAGGCGAAGTCGAGGGTTCGAACCCCGGGTGCTAGCTTCCCCGATGGGTATGCGAGTCATCGCTCGTAACCCCAGTCGCTTCGCGACGTAAAACCCCAAACATCCACCCTGAGACGGTGCGGGAAAGGATACTTGACAATGCCGGCAAGCAGCCAGTAGTCGTGGCGGCGATGCCAGATCTCGTACTCGCGGCCGGGCACGGCGGCGCGCTCCTCGTTTTGCCAGAGCGTGTGCAGCTCCGTGAAGCCGCCGTCCGCAATGTTGAACATGAACTTGCGCTTGGCCAGGGGCACAATGGGGCCGGGGGGCTTCTCCACCCCCTCCCCCTTCTCCCCTTCCTTCTTCTTGTCCTCCTCAACCCGGGCGGGGGACTCGGCCTTCTTGCCGTTCTCCGCCTCCGCCTCGGGCCGGGCGCCCTTGGCTTCCGAGAAAGACCCGGCATCCTCCGCGGGCTCTTTTTTCACCGTGACTGCGAGATGAACGGCGTCGAGACGTAAACCGGTTGCATTGCGGGTAGATTTGTACCTGGCCGTAGGCACCGACAGGGCGAGAATGGCAGGGCGAGAACGGCAGAGCGAAAGCCTGGCCTCCAGCATGCACTCGTTGCTCTACGCAGTGTCTTGGCTGCGCATGCGTGCTTGAGACTCGCAAAGCGCCAAAACATTATTGAAGGTAGGAAGTTCGCGCTGGAGGCAAAACGACCTGCCGCTCTCGTTCTGTCGGCGACAGTAACGGTGACACTATTCTCGTTTTCACCTCGAGAAAGAAAAATGGCTTTACGCAAAGCTTTACCAATTTCTCCCTCATGCAGCGAATTAAGATGCCCCTTCTGAACGAAATGAGCCGCAACACTTACTATGTGGCACCGTGACACATTTGCAGCCCCACAAGATGTGTTATATCTAGGCTCGTCAAAAAGAATGGACCTAAACTCTCGTTCTAGCCCCAACCTAAATCAAATGTTTTTCGTCAGACTCGCAGGTACGTAAAAAAATATGCGGAGGGCCAGTATAGCTCATATTGTTGGCGACGCAACTCCTATGTGCTTTTCAGACCAGTTATATTTGTCGGTTTATCGAAACACACAAAACTGCTTTTTTTTTTTCAGGTGACACAGAGTGTATGCATACTTTTGCCCGTGCATCGCATCTAAATGCAGAGGAGGTACAAGAGGCTCACGAGCTGCTTTGAGGAACCCAGCATTGCCGGTGCAGAACGTAGTGTTTGCTTCCACACATACTGTAGAAACACATTCAACAGTAAGTCGGTGTTTCATGGCATGCAAGTGCAAACAAAAGACCACAGCTTAGCCCTATGTTCTTCACTGCCAAACTATTCAAAAGTCTCTTCCCATCTTCTTCGCAAACACAAAAATTGGTGCAAATGGGGAACCGAATCAAGTCAAGTTACGTTGAGCATATCACACTGGCATGTTGGCTTAGGATCAGCACATATGCACTAAAAGACCGGCAAGATGCCTTTGTCGTCTTGTCGTGTCACCTACTCACCAGCCTCCTTGCTCTCCTTGGCCGTGGCTTCCCCCTCCTTGCTTTCCTTCTTGTCCACCTCTTCAGACGCGTCCTTCTTGTCCTTCTCCGAAGCAGACTTGCCCTCCGTGGGCTCGGAGGAATCTGGCTCTGCTTTCACGTCGGCCGACGAAGAAGCCTTCTCGTCCTTCTTCTCCCCCTCCTTTCCATTGTCCACTTCTTCCGAAGTTGTCGCCGAAGCAGCCTGCGCGTGCGGCGACGTGGGCCCGCCCCGAATTAAAAGGACAATCCCCTCTTCATTTGTTAGGAAACTGGCTGTTACCCCGTATCGCAGCTGGGACTGCTTTTAGATCGACACTCCAACAACCTACATCCACCGGTGTGACTAAATGTAATTTCTGAATTTGTTGGGAAAGAGGACCACAACAGGGCAAGCTTGCCCAAAGCAATGAGCATGGAGCAAGCAGACCCTCCATGTTGTTTCGGTTTCATTGTGCCAGCAGAGTGCATGCCCTACACAAGTCTCGGAGTTGATAAAAGCTCCTCCCTAGCTCTTCTTGATCCACTACTTCCCTTACAAGCAGATTCCTTAGTCTTTAGCAAGCCAGTCCTGTCACATACTGGGTCAACTGTGCTGTACTTGCTACAGTACCCGCTTCCGATTAGATGCCTCCAATAGTAGTCTAGTCGACACTCGGTAAATCAGTTGCCTTGTTCCGATTGTCAGTTATTTCAAAGCACGGCTGCAGTCCTGACAATCGTATGTAAGCCTATTGGGGAGGAGGACAGACCGTGACGCCCCAAGCGGTTAACCTAACAACTACACGGATGGGGACAACAAATACAATGACGCAGCGTTCGGCCGACATAACCGAACGTGGTGTCAGCGTTCGGCTGGAGTTCGTGCTCTCCGGCGAGGGGGAGGAGGGGCTGTTTTGTTTCCACTACGGCCTGCATGAATAATGCAGCATGCACGATTCCAGCTCAGCACAAAAGCCGAAGTGGGTCAAGCTCGCATTCTCTGAGGAGAGATCCGGCACTTAACGTCGCTTCGTCGATTGTTAGTATTTTTTACATTAAACTGCGCCCCGCGCTCTATTGTAGAAGATGACATGGCCATGCCCATAAGGCTTGTCGGCATGTGCACAGGCCTTGTGTTGAGTAAACACCGAGCGTGGGGAAAACAAACGGGTCAGAGCGCCCCCTATAGTTCGATCTCCTGCCCAATAAGAAAAACTGTATGACAATTCGAAGTTGAACTTCATAGTCAGGATAATTATAAAGATCTCTCGCGTGGTATACACGATTATGCTGATTATGCGATTATGCTGACCACAACTAAAAGATGACCATACACGCATCAACACTTTTCCCTCCCTTCCCTGCACCCCCCCCCCCCCCCCCCCCCTTTGGCAAATGAAAGGTTCCCAAATCTCGAAATTTACTTAGAAAATCGGAAGTCGACATGCTGAACGACTGCAATGCTAAACCCCGCGGCTGGGAGTGCAACTCCTGGGATGACAACCCTCACCTCAGAGTCCTCCTTGTCTTTGGGGGCCGCCTCCTTGTCCCTGGAGTCGCCCGGCGGCGTCTTCTTGCCGTCCTTGTCCTCGGAGCCGGCGGCCGCACCGTCCGCGTCCACCGCTCCCTCGGCAGTTGCCACCGCAGTCTTCTTCTTGTCCAGGCCCAGCTCCTCAGGCGAGATGCTGTAGCTGCCATTGATGTGCTCAAACTCTTGCACCTGCGAGAGACGGAAGGGCTCTCTGCAGCCTTTCGACTCGTTCCGGGCCTCGACGGCACCCCTATCGCATGGGGAGCCACCCTAGCCACCAACAAGACGAGAACAGCCTTTAGCGCGAGCCTGCTAACTTCAAAACCCTTCGGGACCTCGCGAGCCTCAACCGTGCTTGCCAACTGTCCCCACCTCCTCGGCGACCATAGGGTCTACAACCTTAAAAGGCTAGTTCGCACGCTTGAGTTTGAGTGTGTGTGGATCGGCGGTGTTGTGACCTTCGGCTCGACAGCCCTCGAAGCTTTGGCAGCCGGGAGTTAGGACGCCGAGACGATGGCGACACTTGCATTTGCTCGTGCTTTTACCGGAACTTCTCTGACCGACCACTGGGATTGCAACCTCTGACGGCGCAACACCTTGTAGCAATTCGGCCGCAGCATGCTAATGCAGGGGGGGGGGCTCGTGTTGCCGGTGTTGCTCCGTCGAGTAGGGAGAAATTGCTCCATCCAAAGTGGGCCCTACGTTTCGACGCAATTTCCGAGTAATTTGCCAAAATCTCTAGGTATCCACGCTTGCCAAGTTCCTGAATGCGGTGTCTTCCGTCCAGTCTGGTCGTACCGTACCCCTTAACTGCCTTTCTTGAGCGCGTCCCATCTCCTCCACGATTACTTAAAGCCTCAAGAGTTAGTTGTACGACCAGAAGCCTATCTTCCTCCAAGCTTCATTCTTCACACAGATGACTCCTAGCCCACGCCTCGTCCTAGGTACGCCTTGCACCTCCCCAATCACTCCTAAAGAAACATCTCTCGAACGGCGACATAATGTCAGAGCAGGCGGACGCACCTTCTTGCGGATGAGGCTCATCACCCCGATACGGGTGAGCACGTGCTGGCGGCTGAGCCCCTCGCGAGGCACCCCGTCCGCAAACGTCTCCGCATTGTCCACCCCGGGTTCGCAAAGGTGTCGCATGAACAACGACACGTACGCCTTGAAGTTCTTCTCAGACTTGCCACGCAGGTCTCTTACCAGCCTGCAAGCAGAGAGGGTACACATTCGGGCACATCACTTCCATCAAAACAAAGCATGGTCAATTGAGCGACAAAACAATGACACTCGACGAGGTAATGCTGAATTTTTCAACTTCGAAACATTCAACGCATCGTCTCTCAATGTCAAGTATGTGGCGTTCTTGACAATCCAGACCTACAATTATTTTGACCTGCAAATCCCCATTAAAGACACGCCTCTCGGTAATCTTCAATGAGACGAGATACTGCAAACATTCTTGCACAAATCATATACTATACCTGGAGAAGTTGCAAGAGTACAAGATAACAAAACATGGCCTCGCGGATACTTCCCCTTACCGTCCTTGTAGACCCAACTTGTGCCAGATCGAGAGCCGGTCATCATCCGGAAAACATCTTCGGGCAACAAGCATGCACACTAGAGTCCTAAAGTGAAACATGCGGCGGCCTCACTCACCATTGAGAGTTAAAAGCATCCTGAGGAGGCATGCCATATCTCATAATAGCGTTCAAGAAGGCCTTCCTCTGTCGGGCGTTAAATCCGAGAACCTGAAAAAAGGAAATGTGTGCTCCCGTTCAGACAGCTTCCGAACTGCTGAAACCCCAGTCTTGGATGTGCGGCCACAACACCTCCTGCACATCCAAGACTTGGAGTTTAACTTTTCCAAAGTTCAGAACCTGCAGCAACTAGCTGGTCATGCCTTACACTGATTACCACTATGGTGCAGAGTGACTCGACGCACCACCACCACAGTAGTCAGCATAATACTGTGCTCATTCATACCACAAAATCACATCCAGTCACAATACCCCACTGAAAAAGGTACCATCTCATTCTGCAATCTTCACAGAGCAAGAGTTTCGAGGGCGGACCACTGAAAACTATTTCAAGCATTTTTGCCATTTTCTGAATTTTAAAATCGACTAGATTTTGACATTGTGGTTAGGTTCGACATCTCTTCAGCTGTTTGAATGTTCTTGGGTGCACGTCAGTTTCAAAAAGCGCAAAACAAACAAACCCCCCCCCCCCCCCCCCCCCGGCATCAGACACAGTTGCTTGTTTCCATCAGCCAACACGACGACAAGGAAAAAAAATGTTCCAGGCTTCCTTTAGAACTTGCGGGATTGCTTTGCCCGAGTCCCCAAATGGCCTGGGCCGCTTCTCCCCCCCTTTGCCGAAGCAAAGAGGGAGGAAGCAACAAGATTGTTTCGTCCACGCTGATTAAACGTCGCCCACACCACTCGGCAGGCGTCGTCGACTGGCAAGGTCTTTCACTCGACAGCAGTGGACATTCCTGTACGTTGGTCAGATGAGTAAGGCGTCATCACTTGCCCTCCCCAACCCCGCCTTGACATCAATCCTGTCACAACCTTGATCCAAAAAAATCATCGGAAATCCGCAATGCAGTTGAACTTCCACTTACTGTCAGGTTCAAATAAAATATACTTAGAGAAGCAAAACCAGATCAAACATTAAGCATGTATACATTGTGTCTTCACTTGCCTCACAACAACTTACAAGCCAACTGCCTGCTCTGTAACCCTAGTTGGTTGCCAAGAGCTCTAGCCTTCGCCCTTTGTCAGGTTTAAGGGGGAACACTGGTCTTGGAGCTTTTTTTCTTATTTTATAACCAAACTCATTGAAACTGCACAAGCTTGTTCAGCTGTTTTTGCTGATTTCATATATCTGATAATTTCTTCATTCAGTAGAATTGTCCTGAAGATAATTAAAACTTGCCGGCCTTTGTTTGGAGGAATGATAGGGAAATAACTGCTCAACAAAATATCCCTTTAAACACATGGTCATATACTATGAAGTGTAAAGAATACAATGTTGGAAGTACTTTTAAGATAAACTCATTATTACTGATTTTACAACATATTGAAGTTCAGTGCTCAATGCATGGCTAACAAGTAATAAAACAAAAGATCAAATAAAAATTTTTCTAGACTTATAATAAAAAATCTGCTCTCAACATTGTATGCTTCACACATTTAGCAACCCATTTCAAGAAAGGTTATATTTCTGACAGCTGTAGATGCTGAGATATCCCTCCTGCAAATTTTCAACGAGTCTCAAAATTGTGTTATGTGAAAACAATGTTTTAGAGTCAACTTTAATGCACATTCAGCCTGCATAGACATTATAAATTAATTTATAGCTTAAATATTCATCCACGAAACTAGACGCTTGGTAGATTCAGAAGAACAACAGCCATCGCCGTTTTCAAAAGCATGCGGTTTTAGGAAGTTTTGGCTCCAAAGACCCATGTCCCCCCTTAAGCATGAATAGTCAATGAGGTCTGTGTGTTGTTTTGTCCCCAGCATGAGCTCCTTACCTATGATAAGGCTTTGCATCTCAAAAAAAGTTTCGAGCGTGCATATGCAGAAAATGCAGAGCGAGCGCGCCTCGGAGACTAGGCGTCCGAAAGAAACACCCTGCTGCTCCCATCCTGTCGGCAATCCCAGCCAGGTGCAGGAGTGGGGTTAAACCCGGGCCGTACGACAACCGAATCGGAACAAGCAGCGGGCGAGAGCCCGTCCAACAAATGATGGTGTACCCACCTCGATATTTCCGCCCACTCGCGCCAGCAACGGCGGCAGTGGCCTGTCCTTCTCGCTGCCACCCCTGCTTTTGCGATTGCGAGACTTCTCTCCCATGGCCCCTGAAAGAGACAGGAGGAAGAGGGGGGACGCGCCCCGCACCACGACGGTGCACGGTTAGGAAGTGCGCAGAAAGGATGAGTCCCTTCCCCGTTGCGCCGGAAGAACCAGAAGAGCCGAGAGAAGATCCCAGATGGAAGAGGAGGTCGCCGCGCGAGATGTTGCAGCCAGTTACAGACTAAGAACCCAACAGATGCTCCGCCTCAAGAACGAGCTTTCCATCTTGTGCAGACCCAAAGACCGGCGACTACTGGGCTCTTAACCTGTCACCGACTACGTATGCTGCATCTCTGTCCAACTGAAGATAGCTACCCGTGCAGTAGAGTCGTTCTTGGAGACTACAAGCCCACGCTCGCAAGTCCCCCCAGTTGGACAGAGAAGCAAGCAGGTCACTGTGCAGGAGCGTAGTCTAACGTATGTGCCAACGATAATAGTGGAATTGGTGAGGAGTTTCGGGATGCAGGAACGTGGTGAGAGACCCTCGTACGTCGCATACTTTCGTGACCAGATGCTTTACCCGGAGACGACTTTCTGTGGCATTTCGAAAGCCAACGGTGCACGTGCCCAGCTTTGATCAGTGTTCGAGGTGCACATGCACGCACATAGCTTCAACTTCACAGCCACAAAATGTTGCCCCCAAGTGAACCACGTCCACTCCCGCAGTTCAATGCACACTGGCAACCGAATGTGTGTAATGCTAAGATCCGACACCTCTGGAGAAAGGCTGACAAAAATCTTCGTCCGCATTCCTCTCACCCCAAGGAAAGTTGCACCGAAACAAAAGAAAAAGAGGAAAAAGAGAGAGACAGAAAAAGAGGGGCCACAAAGAGGGGTCCGGGCGTCCCCACTGCTCACCGTCGTTCTTCTCCTCGAAGTCGTCATCATCTTCTTTGTCATCTGTCGAAAATGAGAATCAGGGTTCAAAAGAACGGGTAATGCGCACCACGTGGAGGCGGTGGCATGTGCAGAGGATGCACATGTTCAGCTGAGAGAAGGAGTGGGCATCCCTCACCGTGCAAGCAGCTAAACCCTCCCTTCCTTCATTCCATTTTATGCTTTGATGCCTCACTCCCCCAGAGTGCCAGTTTTTTTTTTGCCCTCCTCTGCAAATGCCACCAGCTACTTGCGAGTGCGTGACACATTGCAACAAAAAGCAAGCTCGAACCAGCTCCACTAAACTCAAAATTCTTCCAAACATCACCTTGACAAAAGCAGTATCTTACGGAATACCTGCAGAAATAAACATGAAACATAGAAAAGTCTGTATGTTAAACACATGACAGTGTAAACAGGCAGTAGAAACACTAAGTGGAAATATTGTAAATGAAACTTTCTCAATAAACAAAGCATAGCAAGATGTCTATTTAGTTTCCCATGTTACCAAAGTAAGCCTATGCTGTGGTGAACTGGCTGTGATAGTTTCTTGGAATTACTTTACTGTGGTTACGAAGTGTTGCATCCGGAAATATTTTGCGGGCACAAAACTTTTTCTGATTGGGAGTTGTAGGCTATTAAATTGTTACCATGGGGTCGAATATATGTGTGATCAAGTTTTTGAAATATTTTTCAGGCTGCCAAGTCCGCAAAAATTAGGTCCTCAACAGTGGCATAGCATTGGGGGTGGGTGGGGGAAGGGGCCTGGGCCCCGGGTGCCGGATGGCCTAGCTATGCCACTGGTCCTCGTGAAAATTATGTTGTTTACAGTGTACGGTGGAATACTTAAACTTCTTTTTAGAAAAATGTGTATATGAGCAAATGTGATCATACATAGAAAAGCCACGCTCCTAATGCAACGTCCTAGAGGAGCCACGAGAGCCGTCAGCCACAGGAAGCAGGCACCATGCACTCTGCAATGTCTCCAGGCAGATGGCAAAACCAACACGGAGAAATCAAGCTTATCGTGCTAGAAGGAAGACGTCAAATCATGTAATGGAGGTGGACAAGCACCCAAACCCTCGTCTTTTTGCCCCTTCTTAGCAAGAGCTTGATTCCCTTCCTCTTGATTGCAGGGCATGCTTTGTCCACCTCCCTTCAATCTCCTTTTTCCTTTCTTCATTACCCTTGACAGTTCCAGAGGAGGACCCACAAAGAAAATCTTCCTCACATAAAACCGAGGCTGCACACTGCAGGGCTTAATCGGCACGAACGCAACATTTACTTTTTTACATTTGGCTCAAGGACTGCATTGATGTATAGTTCTTCCTCGTTATAACGAAATCAATTTTTTTGAATTATCCCTCTTATCGCAGTTCAACGTGGTCCCGACCGAAATGCACAGATTTTTAACTGAATTATTCGAGGCGTATTGGCAGGCGACCACGCATATTACGAAGGCCGCGGTGCCGAAAGCATGCAAGCATACACGGGGGAACACGGAGACCCTTGCGTTCCCTCCCCCATCTCCACCAAGGCAAACGGTAAACCAGGAAAACGGCAAACAAGAAAACGAAGTAAACGGATGATGCATGGCAAAGCGTGCAGAGCGCTGCTCCTGAGGCACCGACGCAAGGACACGCGTAGGCAGCAGCGGCGCAGCGTCCACATTCCGGCGCTACTCACGGCATTTGCGGCCGACGCCGCCCGACTCCTAGTCGGAATCGCGTCAAGGGAGCGATGGAGCCGGAGGTGATCACCCCTTCAAGAGCCCCCCGAGACGTGCGCCTGCAGAGTACTACACTCAAACGTGCGTCGTATGGGAGATTGAGAGTGTTTACCGAAAGTCACTTAGATCTGCAAGGTTAAGTAAGTGGCCAGCCCAAGTCCAAAGGTGCCTAAGAATTCGACATTCCGGCAATGACTGTTCGACACTGTCCACCATATCGCAGAACAAGCAAGGTTTTGGATGGGTTCGAGAAGTTTCTCATCCAAGAGAAAGTGCGCCGCGACCCGAAAATGAACGATGGTCAACTGCTTTGCGATTGTCGGATTTTTCCTTGCGAGAATGCTTGCCGAGCCGGTGCACGATTTCCAGAGCCCCAACGATCTCAACAAAAGTGTGTAAAAACACGTTGGCAAAGCCACTGAGGATAACTTTGTTTAATTCGCGCTTGTCGATCGATGCGGACGTTCCCGTTGTTGCTCCTGCCACGGATGCTGCGATCGTAAACCTTGCTTGCGGCCAGGGTAAACACGAAGCAACGTCGAAGAGGCACCTCGGGAAACGCCGACAACTGCGAAGACGCAAAACATCCTACGGCTGCTTCGAAACGAAGTCGAGCGCAGCAGCGGGTGACTGTGTTCTTGCGATGCCTGGATCAGTTCGAGGAGAACTGATGCCAAAATGAGATTATTGGCAAACTCCACTTAATTATTTTTTTACACGGTAAAGCTGCCGTGAGATGTTCATAACTAAGATTTGTTTGATCAAACCTTAGTTATACGGTCAGAGTGTACCATACTGCTCCTGTCCACCTTCAAAGCTACTGGCAGTTTTTTGTCTCTGTCGCTTTTATCGTATTGCCACTTATATTGAATTGTTTTGCCGTCTCAATGATTTCGTTATAACGAGGGATTACTGTATGTAAACTCATACCGTCCAAGTTAAAGCCCAGGATAAAGTAGAGGCTCTCAACGAGCCTCTACTTTATAAAGAGTGCTAGAGTTGCACACGTGACGCCAAACTTTTAACGCAGCGAAGAGCCAAAAGAAGTGCAAAAACACAAGAAAGGCAAAAGGCTAACTCCTCGAACGAGCCGGACCAACCGCGAGGAAACGTTGCAGAGTCCGCGCACAAGGGCAGGAGGGGGTACAGAGAGCAAACAAAGACGTTTCAACACACCCGAGGGCACAGAGAAGTCTGAGTTGTAGTCGGAGAGGTTGTCCTGCCAGGTGGCGTCGTCCTGGGGCCCCATGGCGTCCGTGTAGTTGACTTGCTTGCGTACCCGCTTCCCCTTGCCCAGGGACCGGGCCATGTCCTCCTGCTGTTGCTCGTAGTGGTGCCGCAGCAGCTTCTCCCAGTAGGCCGGGTCCGCAGATTCCACCTCCTGCTTCAGGATCTCAGTCTCGGGCTCTTCCTCCTCGGCCTCCTTCGTCACGTATGCCGCAACCTGCGTTCATCCGCACATACCGTCCTCGGGTTAGCAGTGCCACTCGGTTTCGTGTTTGGGGGAACCACGAAACGTGTGGGTCAACTGTGTTTGGGCGATACCACCTAAAATACAAGGCCTGCCCCCTTCCACACCCGGGGAGTTTGCTTGCTTGGTGAGAAGTGCACTCAATGGGGCTCGAGCAGGACTCATTAGTTACGAAAACACGGGCACCACGTGGAAATTCCCAAATCAACTTGCGCGAACACTGTAACGTGACAGCATAGGATAGGTCCATGTCACAGCATCCTGCACAGTTGCTATAAAAAATGCCGCACGGTGGCAGTTTTCATTGCTCATGAGTCCCCTGCTTAAAGGGGCCCTCCGGAGCTTTCTGCAACCGTCTGTTTATGTTGTTATATTGCGTAGTAGGTGCAAGTTAATATGTATACAAAGTTTTAGATTACAAAACCATTTATTGAGCAGATGGCAGAAGAAATATATCGGGACTATTTTCTCTTGGAAGACAATCCCCCATTCCCTGCCCATCGCTATAACTTGACCAATGGAAATGCTGCATCACGCGGTGAATGCGAACGTTATTAATGAAACACTTTTTAAGCTGGTTGTAAATTCGAGTGTGAGAAAAACGTAAACTGATTGTGGTGCGGGAAACATAGTTTGCAATTATCGTTCCAAAGCCAGCGAACTATGTTTTCTCCCCGCAAGCTTGTTGCTAGGGGGTGATGCGCCGGCGCGTCGGCTCGTTTGCTTCCCGGGGCGTCAGTAGGCATGCGTTTGCGGGACACGTGTTCCTTCTTCCCGTGGATCCAGACTCCGAAGCCAGCTTTGCAATCCTTCCACATCAACAAGTCAAACTTTTCCTTGTCATCTGTGGAATGAGACTGTGTATTGCAGTAGCAGCGCGACGGTGCGGTGCGACGAACGACGACTGCCGAGCACAAAGTCCGGGCTCCTTGACGACGGTCCGCGCGTGTTCGAGAGATTCCTCCGCGGGTCGGCGGTTGGCCGCGTTGATGACGCGCAGTGACGATGGAATCCTTCGCTTGCTTTTGGCTGACGCATAAAGAGATGCCCCTCCCGTTTTTCGGGGTCATCTCAGAAAGGGGGGCGTGCCGGGAACTTTGATAGCAATTTAAATAGGGAAATCCGCCACGCATGACCGTAATTTTTTGATCTTTAGGATCCTTAGGGCCCGTAGATTGAGTTACCGCCATAAATAGACCATCGCAGAGCGCTCCGGAGGGCCCCTTTAATACTAGTTCCAATTAGACAACTTCTCGGCCTGATCAACAAACTTAATTTTGTTTTGAGTTGTCATGTGCTGTCCAAACAGGCCACGATAAACAACGATCTTCAGGGATAAAGTAACTTACGTAATACACTTCACAAATGTTTCATGTCTGTTATTGATCAGTACGTCTATGCAGAGGAAATCATCAAATATGTGCTTTGTGTGTGAAGCCGTCATTCATATGGCAAGTAACAATTTTATCTTGCTTTACAGTATTTTAGATTTCTGATAATTCCAGCTTCCGATAATTGAAATGAAATTTGTGGCTTCCTGCAGTCTGAAATAATGAGTCTACTGTAGTATGCGCAGTACAGCTTACAAGGTCTGTACGCTTTTGTTCCAATTTACTGCATCAGTGCCGCGACCGAGAGGGGTTCCTAAGCCGCCCAATAGAGATCGGAAAGTTTCTCATTTAATCGACCGCCCGCGGACTGTCCCTCAATAAGCGTGGCTATGTTGCCAGGAATGCGTCTACGGCTGACTGTCCCATTTCGCCCATAAATCCGAAGAGGTCCAAAGTGTCAACAGATGGCGTCGCGGGAGCCTGCACGTTGTGCTGCCGTGATTCTGGCGGTCGGTCGTAGAAGCGCAGGCAAAAAGGGCAAGCGTAGATGCGAAGGTTTCCGTCGTCGTGGTGTCCCGTCTTGCGTGCGCTTCTATTCCCGTCGACAGTTTGGCCACGGAGCGACCCGGAGCAAACGGACGTCTGCCACCTCTACCTTAGCCGCCGCGCCGTCGCCGACCGCGGCGGGCGAAAGCGTGACACTTTTTTGTCATCGAGCACAAATCGAGGGACAACTTTAGAAAATGTGGTAAACGCACCCGTATGGGCGCCACAGCAGGTCGGCGCGTCATAGCCTTAGATGCTTTTGCGCCATAAAAACTCAATCCACCGCCCACACCGTGGCGCTCCCAAAAGAAAGGGCAAGCCCACCTTGAAGGAGCCGAGGTACTCGTTGGCCCAGAGCTCCTTCTGTTCGATGCCTTCCTTGGTGCGGTCGAGCAGTTCCCCGATGGCCTTGTCGTCGTAGTGGATTGTGTCTTCCTTGCCTTCGTCGTCTTTGAAGAGCTCCTCTGTGCCGAAGCGCAGGATGTCGTCCAGCTCCTGTTTGGACATGGTGTTGGAGCGGCTGCCCATGCCCGGCCGCACCACGAGGTGCGTCAGCATCATCTTCTTCTTGGCCACCTGGGTGATGCGCTCCTCGACCGAGGCGCGCGTCACAAACCGGTAGATCATCACTTTGTTCGCCTGCCCAATGCGGTGGGCACGGCTGAACGCTTGGATGTCGTTGTGCGGATTCCAGTCCGAGTCGTAGATGATTACTGTGTCTGCTGTAGCCAGGTTGATGCCCAGACCGCCCGCCCTCGTCGAGAGGAGGAAGCAGAACTGGGGAGCATTGGGTGCTGCGACGGGAAATAAAGTAACAATGAGACGCCATTGCGCTTACGCTCCGTTTTGCCTCGCGACGGACCGCGGCAGACGTTACCAAGCCATTCTGACCGACCCGGTGCTTTGAAGATATTGTGTAACTACGCTACCCACGTGTCACTGCGCCCCTCCTGAAGCTCATGTGACACTCGTTTGGCAGTGAATTTGTTCCTACGGCGCGTACGCGAGTTCGGCACAAGGTGAAATGGAGTCCAAAAGTCAGTCTGGTACATGTCACTCGAAAAAAGTAATCTGTCCCAATTACAATTAATCCCACTTAAAACATGTTCAATTCGACTATGTGATTACTCTACAAGAAAAAGAATCAGACATTACTTGAAAACACAACCGTTACTTCTCCCGATTACTTCAGGTTTTAAAAATGACACCGTTTTCTGCCTGTTAGGAAACGGGTCTTTCGTACTGCCCATCATTGGATTAGAGTCGCCAAATAATGAAGAACTTATCTTCTTAACACACCAATTTTGGTAAACCACCCCCCGTCAGAGATTTGGTTCGAGGATTCCTTGGTTGGAAACTCGTGTAAACAAGGGGCACCATTAGAAACGGGAGGGAAAAAAGTGACGGTTCATTTCTAATTGTTCCAATGTGTAAAGAACATGGAGATTGGCCTTGATGTGAGAAAAGATATAGTAGCTAAATTGTGTGTGAACCTACGATGATAACGTACAGTCGCAATCCATATAAGTGTGCGCAAGCGGTCGTCGACCACTATGTAGCAGTGACCCCACCGCCAAACGGCGGCCATGGCAGCACACGTGCTTTGCAAACCAACCAGGCGCGATGCTGCTAGTGTGGAGAAGTCAATCGCATGTCCCCTTTCACATTGATTGTGACCGTACATCGGTCCTCTCTGACCGCCGTTTGCATTTAAATGCCAGACCCAAATTGTATCTGCAGTTCAATTCAAGTGCTGGCTCCTGCAGTCGCATCGATAAAAAACACGAACTGCGGCCCTGTCGTGGCAATGGAATGGCAAAATAAAATATTAAGCAGCATCGTCAGTCTCTCGGGAATCAGCGTCGAAAAGCCAGTGAACCTGCAGCCCCATCTTTCATGACGAATTTGCAATTTAAGAACTGCTATATATACGACATCAGAAAAGAATTGGCTTCAAAGATGAGGCCGAAAGCAATGCGAAAACTCAATTCACCCGAACGCAGAACCTCACCATTAAAACGGTCTATGGCTTCTTGCCGTTGACTGCCAGTGATCCCACCATCAATGCGTTCATACTTGTAGCCCTCTGCCTCCAGGAAATCTTCCATGATGTCCAACATCTTGGTCATCTGGAGAGCAACAGGCAAGGAAGTATGCATCAGTTCATGTGCACACACACAAACATCTAGAGGGTCTGCACCAAGCTGGATATTAAACTACAAGGTCATTTGTAATGAATGCATTTCACATTACCTAGTTTTCTCAATACAATAATAACACTCGATAACAACATTGGAAAGTTATTGGTATGAATCAGAATTCAGTTGTAAGAGATTGTATCAAGGCCGATTTTGCTGGCAGTACATAGAAGCATTAACCCATGGGACGCCAATGTTCCCAACTTGACCGCAAGAAAGAAAAAAAAAATGTGAGACTAAATTTTATTAGGTTGTTTTGTCAAAGTAAAGAGTGATAATGACTGGTGTTTTAGAAAATGCAAAGGCTACCATGGTAATATTGCTGTGTGCGTGGCAGAGTTGGCAACGCAAGCGGCTGCCACGCAGAGGAACAGTTATTTTCTCAAACATTATTTTTCTGGAAAGTTTCAGCCCATTTCCGGCTGTCATCGTGCGTTGTTTCAGAACGTTCCCAAACGCACGAAGTGTACAAGAGCACAAGAAGACGCTGCTTTGGGACAGTCCCCCTTTTGCCACCATCACAAGATAGATGCTGGTACCTTTCTCATCAAGTCTGTAGGCCCAGGTTCGCCTTCCTTGACGTTTGTTCTTAGTTCCTTGACGTTTGTTCTTAGTTTCTACACGAGCCTACGTTTTGATCCTCGACAGTATGGCACCAGAAACGAGGGGCAAAGAGAGGAGAGACGCCAGGGAATCTCGGGGAACTCACCTGTGAAAAAATGAGAACCCGGTGGCCAGTCTCTTTGAGCGTGCGCAGCATCTTGTGCAGCAAGATGAGCTTGCCGCAAGCCTTGGTCAATGCCGAGCCCTCGTAGGCGCCATTGGGCATCCGCGGTGCCTCCTGCATCACACACGCAGACGGTGAGCACCGGCCACTGCCAAGTGTGCTCGCACAAACTCTAATCAGAGTAAAAGAAGCAAAAACGAAGGTGCCCATCTGTCGTGCATGCACCTTGCTTCTTCCCGTCTGTTCTAAATGTCTTCATAATGGCTGACTGTAGTCTAACCCATTCAAATTTTGTTAGGTCTGCAATTGTTTCGATTCATCCCTGAACCACCCAAAACCCCATTTTAAATTTCGAAAAATAGATATATATATTTTTTTAGTTGTTTAGCTTTCTTTTTAGCTCAGTGTTTCTTGTTTGTTTGTTTTTTTTAAGTCATAAAAGGTAGAGCATTTTACAAATTGTGTCGCATGCATTTGTGAAATTTGAACAAACAGGACGGACGAACAAGGTTTTGACGTTGATGGTGACGCCAGGGCAAGTACAAGAGAAAACACATAGTTCTTCCTAGTCTCTTAAACATTGAGATGCTCCTGGTTTGGATTTAGGGCAGCTAGCATAGTCATGAGCAGGTGAAGAGCAGAGTTGGACAGTTTCCCAAGCTTTTACAGACTGAAATTTGGTCCAACTCTCATTTTCTGTTAATTAGGTCTTTGCGGGTACATAGATTGGCTAAGCCAATCCATGTACAGCCAACATCAAATCTAAAATAGCGGCTTCTCGGTGGTGTTTCCCTCAAATCACTCGAGATGATTTTGCCTAAAAAATCAAACTTTCGGTCTTCAAGCTGTCCGAAACATTTGTTGTGAATATGCAGTATTGTCAGGTAGGTCACAGTTCCTCCTTTAGGTCTGAAATATTGAACGAGTCTGAATTATTAGCGTCCGAAAAATTGGTCGGCGACTGTATATGATGGAGACAGTACAAAACGTCCTATACGTAGCTTTCCGACTTATCCCTGCTCCAATTCGTCGAGATTGATAAGCATCTTCGTATTTCTCTAATTCTAGATAAGAACAGCCACCGAAGGCATCACCTGTGAGGCAGCCGGGAAGAGGTAGGGGTGGTTGCAGCACTTCTTGAGGTCCATCATGATGTTGAGGAGGGACACGGAGTGGCTGCCCCCCTTGGCGTTGAGGGCCTCGTAGTTGCGCGTCAGGATGTACTTGTAGTACTTCCTGCACAGGGAGAGGGAGGGCCATGCTCAATCAAAGGATTGACGAGAGAAAAACGTCGCAGACGGGATTCTTCGACCGCAAGGTCGACCTCACGAGGGCGGGGCAACCCCTCAAGTGCAAAGAGTGACGTCGGAACAGGCAAACTCACTTTTGGAGTGGTGTCAGGTCCACACGGATGATAAACTCGCTCTTCGAGGGCATTCCCTGACGGGAGAATGAAAGGAGAAAGGAAGTTATAATGTGCCTCGTTTGAGTGTCGCAGCAAGATTGCTTGGTAAAGGAATGAATGCAGAGACATAAGGAGTTGTGTAAAGCCATTGCCCGTGTCTCTGTACAGGAAGAAACAATCCGTTTTTTATCTTAAGATTTCATCAGGTACACACGAGCCCAAAGCCGACTTCAGAGGTCAAGGCCGAGGCGCTAAACGAAGCTTGGCTACAAAGCTCAATCTAAATGCACATTTACACGTGCAAAGGCAATTTTCATTGGCACATTGGCAACCATAGCAGTTCACTGCTGCTGAATGCATGCCAACAAAAAGCTCGTTTAACGTTAACACAATGTGAATCGCACACTACTGAGGTCGTAATTTTGGCAGTTGACAAGCAGGGGCTCGTAAGTAATGTGCTTGAACGTAGCGTCCAGAAAGCTAGTATGCTAGTTTACCCAAGAACTCTCCCTAGCTCCGATCTCTATTTGCGGCATGCATCATGTGACACACTGCCACCGTGACGCCCAACAAAGAGTTTGTGGGGAAGCGTGCATACCTTCAGCACATCTGCTTTCAGCCGCCGCAAAAGGTGGCATCCCAGCAAATCGTGAAGCTTCTTCACCTGCTCCTCCTTGGCCAGGTCAGCAAACTCGTTCAAGAAGCCTTGAAGGTCACTGCAAAAACGCGAGATCATCAGAACTCTTCTCGTGCCAACCCAACGCTACATTCCCATCTCCAGAGTTATGTGCAGTGTAGTGGGAGGCACAGGCATGAGTGCATGGCTTCAGAATGTGCTTTCGTCGCAAGAGTTTTTGCGCTGCGACGCCAGCGCCTTTTGTAGCACTGTGCACAACTCGCGAGGTGGGAGTATAGATGGCACTAACAACGAAGTGTATACGAAACTCACTTGAAGTTTTGTGGACTGAGAAAGTTCAAAAGGTGGAACAACTCCTCTAGATTGTTCTGCAAGGGTGTTCCTGTGAGCAGCAGCTTATAGTTGATCTTGTAGTTGTTCAGGACTTTGAAGAACTGCAACGTACCATACAGGGAAAGTGGACAATGTAAGAGACACAATATTTGCTTCATAGGTATACAGTGCTTTGAAACTGTAAACACTTCTGTGGGATTGCTTCACACATATAACTGGGATAGCACATCCTACTCACTAATGTTTCCCATACACTGTCCATGATTCGAACATCCTACTGAATTATATATTAAAAAATTCTTCAGAATCGTCCTTTGCAACTCTATGGTTCTTGTAACTCTTGTTGGTACTTTTTTTATGTTTCAGTTTGTTCAAAAAGACAAAAAGATATGCCTATATGCAAACAAGCCCAGAACCCCAAAGTCATGAAAGCAGTCTCGCAAGAATATGCAGCAACAATGTTTCGTTTTAACTAGAAAACATAAAAGTGTTATTTCAACAATGTTCACACTCTATCAATGGCCTCACTTCTAGCCTAACATAACCACTTCGAAGTACGGTATGAAGTGCACATGAGCAGGCCCATAATACAGGGCTTGTTCCATCACCAGCTACGGAAAGGCGGCACCGCCAACTCGAAGTCTGCACAGGTAGATAGAGATAAAGACAGACGGGAGAAAAGGAGGCTGCCGACCTTGGACTGGTTGTTCTTGAGCCGGTGGGCCTCGTCCACAACCAGCACCTGCCAGTCCACCGAGCCCAAGATGGTGGCGTCGATGCACACCAGCTCGTATGAAGTCAGCAGCACGTGAAACTTCACCGAAGCGTCTTTCTGCACGGCAGCGCAAATGAAATATCCAAGAAATATCACTTTTTGAATAAAAAAAAATTTGCACAGACTATATCAAATTCAGATCAAGAAGCTTTATTTCCCGGGTAGACACTGAAGGGGTACCCAGCCAAAAAAAAAACTACTCTAGGACCTTTTTTCTTATTTTTTTTTACCTAACCTGATGAAACTGCACAAGCTTGTTTGGATGTTTGTGCCGATTTCAAATATCTGGTAATTCTTTTTCTATCTGTGGATTAGTCCTTGGAATAATTATTACTCACCCGCCATTCTTTGCAAAGACAACAGGGAAAAAACTATCTTAAAAGATCATATTTTAACATATGGCTACGATCTACAAAGTATGAAGAATACAATATTGAAAGTACTTCATGGATTGAACCATTATCAGCAAAAAGTAATTTTACACCTACCTATACTAAAACATCTGCTCTCAACATTGTAAGCTCTGCACATTTAGCTACATGTTGCAGAAAAAGTTTGTTTATATGTGCCCTAGATGACCGAGATGTCCTTCCTAAACATTTGCACAAAGTCCACAATTTGTATCATGAGAAAGGACTGTTCTAGCATCAACTGCAGTACAATTTCAGCAAGCATGGGCATTATAAATTGATATTATGGCTCAAATAGTGATGCACAAAATAATAACCTTGGCAGTTCAAAAGAAAATTATAGTTTTCAAAATCGCCCCTTCGTTAAATCGAGAACTTCGTAAAATCGAGAAAGTCATTTTTCTGACATTTCATTCAGTAAATGCGAAGTCTTTAAAGCAGCAGCATCGATAGAACTACCATAGTATCAATACTTTGTGTCCACGCACTGAAAATTTTAAAAATGCACGGAAAAGTCCTCAAAGGGGTCACACCACAAAGGTGTTACACTAACGTCCTTCGATTTCGAGATTGTCAAAAGCGTGCTGGCTGAGATGACATGCTCTGCAGCAACTTCACATTACTTCCGTACGCTCGTGACAGCACAAATGATATCCGCCTTCTCTTCAAGGGTCAGCACTCTTCTTTTGGGAGCTCCATTTCTCAGCAGTGCAGAACGCAGTAAAACTGATACCATATGCAGAAAGAACCGGTCGTGGGGAGAGACAGGCAACAAAAGAAAACGAAAATCCTAACAAAGCAACAAAGAGCGGAGAGACAAAGACTATCAGTGCCATCTGTCGCACGCGACACGAAGCAACCGTCGCCGCCGCTAGTGCCATCTAGTCTGGGTAGTCGATTCAGAGCCATGCGGAGAATCAGTGTTCCGCGCAGTTTCGTTTTGTAGGGTACCTCCGGTACCTCGATACTACCGCTGACACACGAACGGCAAACTTTGACCTATACATGCCTTGCACGTGACGTCATATGGCACCGTACCAGCCGCCATTTCTCCGTACCAGGTTCCTGTACGGAGCCTTCTGCGGCATACATTTGGCACCATCGAATCTGCTCTTGTCGGCAAGCCTTGACCAGAAAAACAAATTCGATGGTGTCAAATGTAGGCTGCAGAATTTACGGCACAGGAGAACGGTACGGAGCAATGGCGGCTGATGTGACGTCAATGCAAGCCATGTATACTGGGTGAAATAAATGCAGAATAGCTTTCTTTTTGCATACAGTTTTTTCGGGAATACTTCTTTAACTCAGGTTTGGGAGTCAATTTACTTTGCTATTATGAGTTCATACAAGGGTTAAGCCCTGTAGGAAAACTTCAGCAGAAACACAATTTGTTCGTTAGATCGGGAAATTCGTAACATCGGGGTCCGTCAAATCGAGTTTTGACTGTATTTGTACAAAATTTCATTCAATTTGGTGCATAAATAGCGGAACTATTTTTAACTGCCACGTTTCCAAGTGTTTCTAGTCAAATGCAGAACCGCTTCACTTTCCTTTCAAAGGATGGAGTCAGCCATGCGGCGAGCATGTCTGAGCGGAGAGAGGGTCGCCCACCTTCATGCGGCAAGCCTTGTTGGGGTTCCGAACGGCCTTCTCGTCGAAGGAGAACTCGTGCTCCCGGATGACGGCCCGGCTGTCCTTGTCCCCAATGTAGGTCACCACGTAGAAGTCCGGCGCCCATAGCTCAAACTCTCGCTCCCAGTTGATGATGGTCGACAGGGGGGCACTCACCAGGAACGGGCCCCGGCAGAGGCCCTGGGGACGAGAACGGGGGGACTCGCTTGCTCAGACCGCCGCCACGAGGCAGAACGAAGGCGCACGAACCACGCCACAAACTGTCGATCTACCAACGTCGATCCAACTGATTCGACACACTGGCCAGGTTTTGACGACGCTCAATTTCTTTTTATTGGAAGTGGTGGCGCAAAATACTTGCCCCGAATCCAA
The DNA here is from genome assembly GCF_016920785.2 of Ixodes scapularis. Classification (NCBI taxonomy): domain Eukaryota; kingdom Metazoa; phylum Arthropoda; class Arachnida; order Ixodida; family Ixodidae; genus Ixodes; species Ixodes scapularis. Next base: position 80,413,008 of record NW_024609846.1, on the reverse strand, counting down.
CGCTGAATGTTTAATTTTTAGACTGACAATACTTACCCCTGAATTCGAGGTTGAATGTGTAATCCTTAGACAGAGCCATAACTATTGTTTATATTCACAAATGTAAACACTTCCTGCTGGTCGTGCTTGTTCCAGGCACTATGGCACAGCTTATTTGCTGTAGTTGTTAGTCAACAGGTGCTACTCGCTGAAACACCACATGCCCGGCGTACGAGAAGCGCTCCTCTACGTCAAAGTGACACTCCCTGCTTCTCGCACGGTGTTTCCGAGAGCGCCTGCTCTACGGCACTGGTAGTATTGCAGCGGTCACAGCAAACAAAGTCTGCTCTAGTACAGCGATGTATACGATGGCGACAGAGGTTGGGCCACCAATGCACAGCTCAGTAAGATGCGCCCAAGCTGAAGGAGTAACTACTCAGAACTGCTTGAACTTGTGAAGTCCGAGGCAAGCGTGCATCTCGAGCACCGGGAAACCCAGGCACCTGGGGTCCAGGACTATGGAACCCGGAAACTAAGATACCTGGGAGCTAGATAACTGGGGACTAAGGTTCCTGGGGACAAAGGTCCCTGTGTGTGAACTAATGAATCTGGGAAATAACATATCTGGGGATAAACATACTCGGGGACAAACATATCTGAGGACTTAGGTTCCTGTGAACTAAAGTGCTTAGGGATTAAGGCACCTCAGAACTAAGGCTGCCAAGGACTAAGGTAGCTGGGGACTAAGCTACATGGGAACTAAGATACCCGGGTGCTAAGATGGCTAGGATTAAGGTATCTGGAAACTAAGGTAACTGGGAACTAAGCCTGAATGTCCCCAATTTAAGCAAAACCCCTACTCCGTCCCAGTGGCGTAGCCAGGGAAAGAGCTTATGAGGCACCAGTCCCCCCGCACCCCCCAAGGTCCAGCCGACCTTATAATACTACACATGCATTCTAAACCCCTAACCCAAATCATGGATATACCAGCCATCTCAAGCCCCACCCGAGAAAAATTCATGCCTACGCCACTGCTCTGTCCTCCTGGAGCAGGGGAGCAAAGAGAGAGAATGGGCGTACCTCCTTGAAGAGGGAGTAAAGGAACACGATGGTCTGGATGGTCTTGCCCAGCCCCATCTCGTCGGCCAGGATGGTGTCCGTGTGGTTGGCCCAGGAGAAGCGGAGCCAGTTGACCCCCTCCAGCTGGTACGGGTGCAGCTCATTGTCGTTCTCCACCACAAAGGGGGGCTGCACCTCATACTTCTTCTTGGGGTCCACGGGGGCCCGCTCGGGCATCGGGGAGCCCCGGCCCCCTCCACGGGAGTCCTCGTCCCGGAGATCCCTAGACTTTTTGCTTTTAGACTTGCTCTTCCCCCTAAAAACACATCCAGGAGAGAAAAAAAAAAAAAAAAAGAGCCTTATGTTAATGGTTAGAGACTTTGCTGCGGCAAGCTGCAATCAACAAACCCACAGTAGGGTCCCACTTTCACCTACAGAAGGCTCGCAATAATTCACTCGGATATTTCATACAACCGATTAATTCGAAGAAATAATCCAAATTTGGTTGTCCTGCTGTTTTTAATGAACGTAGATGCCGCTTTATTCAAACAGCCTTTTTTTGTGTAATTCATACATTTTCTTCTGGCAGCCCGGTTGAATGCACTTCTTTCCCAGCATCAGTGCACTGGGGGGGAGTGACAACCACGGAGCTCACTTCCGCGGGTGTTGCTTCTCTGCAGTGCACCAGTGCACTGCAGAGAAGTGCACTGGTGCCCTGCAGTGCGCCGGTCCTCGGTAAGAAGCACGCTCAACGGGGCTAATAGTCCACAATGGACAACTTTTTTGCTAGATGAGCGAAATTTTGGGTAGGGTTGTCATGTCAGCCTAAACAATCCACGATAGACAACATTTTTGAGGAATTAATAGACTTCTCCCATACATTTCACCAATGTTTTACGTGCGACATACCTGTTTATGATTTGTAGGCCTGTGTAAAGAATATCATCAAATATCTGCTTTGTATCTGCAGTCATCCATAGTCACCCATTTTATCTTGCATCACATTTATGTGCTGTAAGATCGATGCTTCCCTAAGGGTGTTTCGCAACGAGTCAAGCACCCTTATGGAAACACCAATTTTAACAAATTGCCATGCTATGGAATTATCTTGCCTCAAAAATAGTTCTGGCACCGCCTTTCACATAAACTTGTATTCAAGTACAAACAATTCATGGCTGAGACTGATCATTAGATCTATACATCTTTAACCGTAGCGCAGAGCAAAGCTGGAGACTTGTAGGCATACAAACAGAAACATACGCACTAAAAATGCAAGGTCAAGGTGCTTTTGTTGTGACTGATTCTTTTGGCTGAGGATAGTAAAAACAAGAGAGGTTATCTTCGCAATTTTTATGGCATTGGCATTACGGACCTATGATAAGCTGAAGTACAGCACCTTAAAGGTCAGATTGTGAAGGCCAATCTACGGAATCTCCTTCTACAAAGCAGAAAACCCTTCCTGGTCGCAACCTGTTCTCCTCTCCTAAAAGGAAAGGGGAAATCGGTGGCCGAGCGGGCTAGAGCGCACACCAGATCGGAGCACGTTGAGCAAAAGCTCGTGCTGCAGAACCCAGAAATCCTGGGTTCAATCCCCACCCCTGCTTGCTTTTATCTGGATTAGCATCGTAGCGGCAAGCGGGTGTGTGTCACTACTGTGTGGTGCACTTAAAGACCCCAGGCTAAATTTCTCATCTACAGCTGGGAGACAATTGGGGCTGACTAACTTGTGACTGTATAAGCATACCCACAAAAAAAATTACTGCTCCCAAGCGGGGTCTCTGATCAGAATGAACGGAAATCGAGGGATGGTTTCCTCCTCTCTAGCTACTCTTTCGGTCCACAAGGTCCATCGAGGACCTCAATGTACAAAGGAAGGAGTCAGTGACAGGGGCTAAAGGGGGAATAAGGAGGCAATATAAAGGGGAGGTGCTCACCCAGAGGCCTTCTTGCTCGTGGGGGGAGCGTCCTGTGCCTCCATGGAGGCCCTCAGGTCCCAGTAATCCTGGGTGGCCTTCTGGAGATCCGGGATCTCAAACTCCCCGGGGTCGTCGGGTGCCTCCCACGACGACTGGTCGTACGACAGCTCCCGCCACTTGACCAGGTACAGGGTCGAGCCGTCCTTGAGGGTGCGGTGGTTGATCACCCGGTGCACCTGCAGCCACTCGGGCCGGATGCCGTAGCGGTAGTACTTCTCCTCCAGGTTCTGGTAGTTCTTGCTGCCCGAGTGCTTCTCCTCCCGGTTGCTCTTGTCGCTGCTGCCGTTGCTCCCATCGTCCGGCAGTGGGGGATCGTCCATGTCATTCTTGCGGCAGTAGTTGCGGTACAGCCCCGGGTGGTACACGTCCAGCTGCGCGCCACCACGGTCGTTACAGCATATTCTGAACGCCCGCTTTCGCATGCCCCTACTGGCAATATGGCAGTAGGTAACCTTAGCAGAGGGACAGCTTTGCTCTACCGTTGCCAAATTGACAACGGCAGACTTCCTCTCTATATAATGTCAGGCATGGTGGTCGCAGAATATCGATAGGAACCTCTTCTGACATAAAAGTAAGGTTTGGACGCCAGACGTGGTATAAATGGATGTCCCTTCAAGTATGAAGAGTTAATTGGAACTGCAGTTTGTGAAGCAACTTTTTGGCAGCAATATTAAGGGTTATCTATTCAAAACAGAAGACAAAAATGACCCGTGTAACTGCACTTTCGGACCCATTTTTCTTCATTTTTCCCAACCCCAAATCTTCAATAAGTTTTGCCAAAAATAGTTAGCACCTACAATTCAACTGCCTTGTTACTTTGGGGGGCAGACTCCATAAAATCTTCTACTTCCCCCATTTCACCTAAAGTAGTTTTTATACATAGTTTTCCAATCTCTCATTACATTGAGGCAAACACTAACGATCACCACTGAGACTTCCCCAACTTTTCTCTAAGTTACCACCCATGATTTCCCCAACTCCTTACTTCAAGCAAAAGTTCCCAACAGTCCCTTTTCAGACTTTCTTAACATTTCCCCACACTTCCTCAGAAAAAGTTACGATAAATGATTTGCCTAGCTCTTGTTACTTTGAGGTAAAGTTTCCAAACAATCCACCCAGAGATATCCCCAACTTTGCCCCATTCTTCTGAAAATAGTTATCCCCATGATTTATCCCAACTGTCCCCACTTTTGGGAGAAAACTCTCCTACAACTCTCTCCTAACTTCCGAAGTACAATCCTCCCTCACACTTCCCCACCTTTCCTCCATTTCCCTAGGAAGAGTTATATGTACCATCAATGATTTCCATACTTTAGGGCAAAACTACCAAACAATCTCCTCGCAGACTTCCCTAACTTTTCTTCCATTTCCTAGGAAACAGTTACCACCAATGATTTGCCTCACTCTCATTACTGGGGAAGGGGAAGTTTACCCCAAGATTTCAACAAACTTTATACACCTCACTAACTCTCACTACTTTCTAGGGCAAATTCTCCATGGGGCTTCCCCAACCTTTCCCAGATTCCTCAGGAATATTTACCAATAATTTTCCTAAATCTAATTATTTTTGGGCCAACCTCTTTAACTATTCTCTTGACCCTTGCTCAACTTTTCCCAGGAAGCTGTTACCACCAAAATTTCCCCAACTCTCTAGCTTTGGGGAATAAAACTCCTTGTCCTTTCCTCAGACTATCCAACCTCCCCAATTTTCCTATAAATACTTCTCCCCCTTCTACCCTTACTACGTTTGAAGGAAAGGTCCCTTACAATTATCCACGAGGCTTCCCCAACTTTTCCCAGATTTACCAGGGATAGTTACCAGCCATAATTTCCCTAAATACTCACCTAAATACTTAAATACTTACTTAATAACTTTGGTGGGAACGCTCCTCACCAAGGCATCCCCCCAACCCTTCCCCGGCAAGCAGAGCCCGCGGGCTCGGACGCCGCGTGCATTCCTCGCCCACCCACCTGGTTCTCCGAGATCCAGGAGCAGTGCCAGTAGGACATGTCGTGCCACTTGACAAAGAACTCGCGCAGCGGCTTGGGCTGCGGCTTCTTGCTCGTCGACGGCTGCGGGGCCGCAGACGATGTCGAGGGGGTGCTGGTCAAGGGGTCCTCGGCCTTCCCGCCTTCCTCCTTCTTGACGTCAGGGCCGCTTGCGTCGCCTTTCACCTCGGCCCAGCGCCAGAACAGGATTCTCTGAACCTTGCCCTTGAGTGGCTCCACCTGGTGACGCCACCGCCGCACAGGGGGGACAGCGGTCGCGGGGGGAGGGGAGAGACACGGGGGAAAAGGGGAGGAGGAGACCGGCGTTGTGGAATGCTGCGAGAACGCTGTTGCCACCCTTTGAGCCGAACGCAAAAGCGATGGCGGCAACCCGGCGAGGGGCTTTCGAGCGATTCAGGGACACAAAGGAGATACACATGCCACGGACGATAATTAATGTCTCTTGTTTTCAATAGATAATGGAAAACACTGATGAATGTACGGCAAAGTTGTTTTACAGCTATGTAGATAGCAGCAATAATGCTGTCTGAAAGGTGTGCAATCAGAGGGACTAAAGGGGATGAAGATACTCCTGAAATTTCACAGGGTGTAATACAGCACTAAATACACATTTGGTGAAAGATTGTAATCGTTACACGCAGGTGCCAATTTTTCCAGTTAATTCTATGGCGTGCCCCCTTCATTTGTAACACACCATACAAGTGTCCCCGGGCATAAAAAAGAGGTTCATTATATGCAGGTGTGGTCAGAGCACCTCAGATGGCAACAGCATCTACAAATCCAGAAAAAGACTGCTGCCACTACACAATATCCATGGCCTAAAGAAAGATATAGTGAACCTCTGTATCCCCCTACAATGTGGCATTGGTCCTCGTTTATATCCCTGAATCTCCCTTCCTGCACAACCCCAGGAGGGCCAACAATACTTTTGTTTCAGGTGCAAGCAAAACCAACAAAAGTGCCTCCCAAACTCTGCATTGTGAGACCCTTCTGTTGCATATCAGAGGCGTTTGAAATTGGTCAAAGTCAAATGAGCAGTAGAGATGGTACAACAGAGAACAAAAAAAAATATTTCTGGGCACCGCAATCACTAATTACCCCGAGGCTAAAGCAAAAGAAAGACAAAGTTGATAAAAAAAAAGGGGGGGGGGGGGGGGGGGGGGAACTGTCGCTGTACCAGCTCTTCTGCACTTTAGCCAGCCGTATTGCAGTGCTCACAGTAGAATATATCACAAAAGCTGACAGATCACGAAATTTCTCTGGTGCAATACACACACATACATAAAAGGAAACAATGCTGCCAAACCAAAAAGGAATGCTTACATTTTTCCTATTCTTAGATTATTCCAGACATTTCCAGCATTCAAGGCATTATGCCAATAGCAAATTGTTTCCTCCCAAGTCCCTTATTGAGGGGGGAGGCTGGTCTTTAACTTTGTGTTTTTTATCTTTCATTTATCGTGCTGAAATTCAGGATACTAATGTATTTATAAGTAGTGATTTCAAATGTGCAATTAGTTTTCAGATAGCTTTACGAAATCACGAGTTATTAATAAATTTGCCATTTTAATTAGGTTCTCTTTACGGGTCGTTAGCGTAAAATTCTTCAGAATCTTTCAGAAATTTTTATAGAATTGCATTAACCTAGACATGTTTTGTGCGGTGATGCTATTTTTGTCGCTTTATATCTCATACAATAATTTTAATTAATTAATCTAAAAAAGATATAACCTCCCATTTTGTGCAACTTCATTTTAAATGTTTTCTACCAATGTAATATCATTAGATTAGGCTTAAAATAGCATCACCGCACAAAACATGTCTTGGTGAATGTAATTCTATAAAAAATTGTGATATATTCTGAACAATCTTATGGTAACGGCCCGTAAGGAGGACCTAATTAAAATTACAAATTTGTTAATAACTCAGGATCTAGTTAAGCTATCTAAAAATGAATTGCATATTTGAAATCACCACTGAGAAATACATCAGTATACTGAATTTCAGCTTGATAAATGAAAAATAAAAAACAAAAAGTTAAAGACCAGCCTCCCCCCTTGAATTACCTAGCTACAGCTTTCCATAATGGCCATAACAATTTAGTAGACCATTTATTGGACGTATCTGCTACTGGATCCCCCTTTCAACACTCGTATTGATGCACCACATGCAGAAAGTAAGACAGCAGAATGAAGCCAACCAAACTGGAACTGGCATTTTCTGAGCAACAAAAGAAAAAAAGAACTTAACAGTAGTCTGTTGCAACAATGCTATAAGCTTCATAATTTATAGACATAATTTCTCTCATTTTCACAGGCACATGAAGCAAACCAAAACACTGCTGTGCAGTCATTTTTACCCAAACACCTTACCATCTAAGAAAATAGAAAGTAAAACAATGAGATTTCATTGTATTGTTTCAAAATGTCTGAGCTGATCCAGCTTTCGCTCTCCAATTCATGATACACTGCAAAGGTATGTGCCTACAGGGATAAATTATTATAATTATTAAATTACTAAAGTAACATTTCTCTTATACCGTATTTGCTCAAGTAATAGCCACACTTCTTATGAACAAGGACCTTGCGTCTACTTTTCTGCAGAACACACATACAGCCAATCATCGCATTCTGCATAAAAAATGCAGCGAATAACGAGGTCAAAAACACAATTCTCTGTAAGAATGTGATCAGGGTAGATAGCATTTTCGCGTGAAGACATCATCTCTGTCCCATAAACCACTGCCATTTTTCTGCCGATCGTGGTGAATCACTATACCTGTGCTCCGCCAGAAATCCGACCCAGAGGTCTTGTTCATAAGCAGCACGGCTATTGCTTGAGCAAATACGGTGTTAAAAAGAATACCAACATAGCCAAAAATTTATTTCTTTATTTTACTTTCTAGACTAAGTTCTGACAGTGAACGCACAGATAAGAAAGAAAAAGAGACAAGGAATCTCAACAACAAGGTTATGTTAAAACACAAGCTTGCTACATTTTGCAGTACCAAACAATGAATAAACGACGCAATATTAAAATAATTTGCCTGCCATGCCTATAAAGTGGCTACTCATAAAATAGCATAGGCAGATGACTGCACTGGCGTACGTTGACATATCGGTGAAACTCCACATTGCCATGAAGCAAAGCCCAAGAAATCGTGCCGCAATTATTTTTCTTTTTCTCAATGAGAAGTCGAGAAATCCCACGACATAATCATTGCGATGTCACGCTTCCCACTGGCACAGTTCAAGAGAATGAAAAACGAAATTCGACACTGTCCCTTGTCACCGTTTCATCTGACTGCAAGGCCTTTCTCTTCCTGCAGTTGCAAGGAACAGAAAGAGAAAGAGACATGAGAAAGAAAAAAGAGGCCGACAGGACAGAGAAAGGGAGACGTAAGGAGCAAAGGAGACAACACGAAGAAAGGGTCAGAAAGAGGAAGCCCAAACGTCCAAACCTTGTCCCGTAGAATACGAAAGGGTAGAGGCCGAAAGAATCAGAGAAAAAAAGAAAACGTTCACACACACGCAAGCGAGACAAACAGAAGAGTAAAGGCCGGTTTACATCGAGGCAACAGTTGGTCAACTCGATCAAGAACACGGACAAAATGCTTTGTTACCGTCCCGTTATGCCGATCATAGACAGGTAAATCAACCCCATTTCACCTGTCAGTTTGCACCCTGTTGGCCAAGCGTTAAATAATGTTAACACACTAAAAAAAACAAAAAAATTTAACACACGATTTGTGGCATACTTGAAGCTCTAGTAGAAGCAGGAGAGGCTTTCACAGGTGAAAGTACAGGACCAGGCAGTTCGCAATAGCGGCGTTAATATTGACCAAGAACATGCGTAGCGTGGCATGCGGAGAATAACAAAACCAAAACTCAGCCACGACAACTCTCGCAAAGAGTGCTATCTGCGCAAAAAAAGAAAGCAGCTAGGAAGCTCTGGGCATTCGTGCAGTCAGCAGCAGGCAGGCAATGCACCATTTTGTGTCTGACCACTGTCAGACTCCCATCCCAGATTTATGAGAGCAAAACACTGCGATGTGACCTTGGAAAACTTCAGCCCCACTAAAATGTAATCGGGACCAGAAGGAGCAGGCCTAAAACATCTATGACTTCTTGCACAAAGGTAGATCACAATAGTACTATGTATGCACATGCAAATGACCCCATAGTTGTGGGTGCAAGAAAAATAGTGTTACCTAGACATCCAGAGGTGCTACTACAGCTTCAGAGGACTAAGCAGTTGTTTTTAGGAAAACTATGATCTGAATGATGTAGAGCCTTGAACAAAAGACAAACACCTAACCATACAGTAAACAAGATTTCTTTTTCTTTTTTTTTTTCCAGTTTGGTTTGGCAGCAACCTTGTAACATTTAGTACCCCTATTCAGGCTTGAAGTTATAAAACTCGGCACCAGCTTTGCCGAATAGAGTAACCCCTGTAAGACAGCATAAGACATGTCACTTTTCAACCACAATGACTGCACCATTTGTTATGATTCCCTATCTCCGTCCTAAACGTTTGGTAACAAAAACAGTATTCACTGCCATTTAGTTTGCATTGTTCCAGTTTCAAATGCATCCAATATATAGCCTCGATCCTTCGACATATTTGCACAGGGTGTTCCTTTTAGCGTGTTACAAAGTTTTACAACAAAACATTCTACTACTGTTACATTACAAAACTGCAATCAATGAGACTCCATTCCAATTTAATATTGCTGCTGAAATACAAAATTTTTTTGAAGGTTCGATGAAACCCCCAGTACCCTTTGAAATTTAGAACACTGGCAGAACAGTTGACACATTGCCTCAAATACAAACCCTAAAGCCGCAAGTCCAAAAAACATAGGTAAAAAAAAAAAAGAAAAAAGGACTGCTTACTTGGACGTTTTGTTATTTCATGAAATAAAAAGAGACTCTAAAGGGAACACCCCGTGCCAAACCTCGCACAGAAGTCGTCAATACCTTATCTACTATTTATTCGAGATGAGAGAAACGGACAGCACACAAACGACTTCTGGTTACCAAAGAGGGAAAACTGGAGTGCGTTAAGAGAGTAGCGAGTGTGTTAGAGAGAGAGAGAGACAGTGAAAAGCCAAAAGCAGGCGACTCTCCTCATTACAAGGGCAGAGAGAGAGAGACAGAGAGAGAGGCGTAGGAGAAGGAGACCACTTGCCGAGCAGCGTGGACAGTTCCACTTTCCGGTGGGGACGTTTTTCAGAGGGGGGTTCAGACAAAAGGTGTGGAAGGCCGCAGGACAACTGTCACAACACAATAACTCGCCACCGTCTTTACACACCCGGCAGAACTCCATGTGCTCGTCTTCCTCCTGTTCCTGGATGCCTTCCCCTTCCTGCAGTGCAACCAGATTGGGGGAGAGGAGAGGGTGGGGGGAAAGGGAAACACAGCCAAAGGGGGAGGGGGGACCGACCTGGTCTCCCCCTCGCACCCGCAACATGGTTTGCACGGTACGCAACTGACCAAGCAGTTATAGCTGGGGTTCCGTGTTTTCGGGGTTTAATACGGGGGTGTTTTTTCGGGTTTCATCTTTTTCATGGATTCGTTGTTTTTCAATTTTTGGACAAAAATAGTTTCTCAGGACTTCCATGCAAGTAAATAGGGCACAGATATAGACTTCGGAACCTTCGAGGAACACACACGCCGCCCGAACACTTGGAAAATGTCTCCGTATCTACAATAGAGGAAAACGAAATAATGTGAGTGGTTCCGAAGAAAGAAGCGAATTTGTTAGGGCCCGTGGGCAGGGCAAGCCAAAAACAACGCCGAAGGTTATGATCTCTTCCTGCAAAGCTCGGTTTTTTTCCTCTTCAAAGGTCGGCTCGAATTTTAGGCTTTTCGGTTTTCCCCGATTTTGACAAGACTGGCTCGGGGGCGAATTTTCGGGGTCTGTCGGTATTTACCGAAAACACGGAACCCCGGTTATAGCCACTGACAGAACGAGAACGAGCATGACGGGAGGCAAGGAGCCCGTGCCGGAGGCCGGACATTCTTTGAAAAAGACACCCTCCTGTTCTCGTTCTGTCGGCGACAATAGTACGAGCAAATTGAAGGCGGGTTCATTTGACCTGCCTAACCGGCCAAACTGGTTCGTGCAATTCGGGAACTGGTATGTTTGATTTGGTTGGAAGTTACAGTTAGCTGGCTTTCGTGTTGCACGGCTCCTGCACTTCGCTGAACCAGGGGTCTGAACTGGTTCAGAGCTCGCTGCCAAGTCGAACGAGCCTAGTAAGTATGATTCAATGACATTTGACATCGGGTGATCACTTCCCGCAACTGCCCGGCCCATTGAGAGTTTTCTTCAAACCAGGGATGGGCAAAATACATGCAAATATGTATCGAAATACAAATACAAAATACTTCGTCAAAAATGTATTTAATTACAAATCTAATTACATTTCCAAAAAAGTATTTAAATACAAGATACAAATACAACCAAATGTATTTGGTCTCCTCCAAATACTTTTCCAAATACATTCCTCAAAATTTACGTCAGCGACTTCCGGACACCTGCAACGGGTTTCTGGGTATCTCATTTTAATTTTGCATCCCCCACTCGGGAGTTAGTGTGCGAGGCTCTAGTAACGTAACAGAAATATAATCACAAAAAAAATGCTATTAGCTTGGATGTAATAGGTAAAAAAAGTACAGAGCTTCAAGCAGCTTTTTTTGTCGATTACATTTTGGTATAGACCAAGGGTGGCCACGCTGACCCGGTCTCAGAGCCGCAAACAAAATCACGAAACTTCCAAGAGCCGCAAGGGGGGAGGGGAGGGGGGAGGGGGCGCAAACTTTTGTTCAGAGCAATAAACGAAACTCGAACTACTTTCAATCTATCCGAGTCAAAAGCGGCCCAACTCTACGTAAGGTAGCAGTAGCGCAAGACTACCAAACCGCAACCTGTCTTTCGATTTAAAACGCGTTTCATTTCTCTATTTGGGGAAGTGCTTGTGTGACAAGGAGGGAGGCGTGGAAGGGGGGGGGGGGGGGGTAGGGGAGGGAGCCGCGAGCCGCACTTTCAGACGCGAAGAGCCAGCTTGCGGCTCGCGAGCCGCAGCTTGGCCGCCCCTGGTATAGGCCAACAGAGAACCGAGACGACCAAGACGCGCAGCACTAGCTAGAGAATTTTTTATTGTTGAAACTCGCACCAGTTACAAAAATCTGGACAACCCGCGCATTTAGAATGTTCTAGGCAAAAATATGGAGGGAAATCAGGCTGGAAAGCATCACAAGTTGTCGCAGGTACTTATTTAGCCAGTCTGCCTGTGAACGTCGATTTCGTCACTATTCTTGCCCTGGACTAGCACCGTAGTCACAAAGTCACTAAACGCTTGTGCTTGATTGAGGGACACTGCATTCTGTGCAGAACGTAGTTTTCTTCCTGCTCTGGACAGTGACAATAAATTTGAGGGATGTATTTTCGTCCACAAAATTGTATTTAATTACAATTGTATTGGAAATACCCACGTTTTAGTATTTAAATACACACGTCAAATACATTACCCAATTTGTAATTAAATACAAATGCAAAATACACAAAGTATTTGAAATACGTATTTCAAATACTTGTATTTGAAATACTGCCCATCCCTGCTTCAAACCAACGTGTTTGCGGTATCTCAGTGGCCATAAAGTTGTCTTTTGTAGGTTTTATTATTTTCAATTCTTAATGTATGCCTTGGATGGCCTAGAACGTCAATATTTCAGGTTCCGAGCTATAACCGCGCGCAACCGAGGATTCAAGAGCTAGAGCGATCCTGAACACTCGATTCATGAACGGCAGTTTTCGTGTGGCGAAAAAACAAATTTCGAACCGCAAATATGCTTTAATTCTTTTTCTGGGTAGATGGACCTTCCTACGTTGTGTTTGGGTTAAAATATTGGCTAGCATGAACACGTTGTTGGTGTCCATTGACCCATTGACCTGATCTAGCCCCAACCAAGCCTAGCCGAACTCATCATCCTTAGAACCAGGATAACCAATCAGGCACTGTCACAAACAGCGGCAGCTTTTTTGTTTATTTTCGTTCATGCTCACGCCACCGTGAACCGGGAGATGCGCCACTAACAGCTCCTGCTGTAATTTCCTTTTTGTTTTATTTCGTTCATGCTCCCGCCGTCGCCAAATTTTTCTGCCAAATTTGGCAGGGAAACGGAATTGGTGCATAGGTCACGCGACATCAATTTTTCCTCTAAACTTAGCGGTGAACATGAATTTGTCTGTAGGTCCCGTGACGTCGGGTCACGTGATATCAAATTTGCCTCCAAATTTAGCGGGGAAATCTCTCAATTACACTCACGCAGTCGCGAAATTGGGGAACAGGCCTGTAAAAGCTGCCGCTTTATAACTGCAAGACACCACATGCCTCGATAGAACGTATAGTGGAGTAAAACTGGTCTTATATTTCTACTCGGGCGTGTCACTAATCGAATCAATAAATGCTTAGCACAAGCTCCTCCAGGGTTCTGGAATAGTAAAAAGTTAAGATTTAATCGTTCCACTGCTATTGCACCTACAACTACCGCCACCAATGTGCGCTTCACTGCAATTGTGGAGCTTGCGGAAGCTGCTGAGAATGGAACTTGTTCAAATAAACTCGAGGACAACTTTCAGAGGCAACTTGGTTCTCCAATACACCACAAAATGGCAATGTAAAAACTTTTCTTCTTTTTTTTTTTTTCTTCTTTCTTTTTCTTTTGAAGCTCCCAATTTTTAAGCGTAGCACGATCATCTGCCAAACTGCACACAAGGCCACTCTTTCACTGCCCTTCCACTTCTCCCAAAAAAGAAAGCAAACGGTCCAGTCTATCGCATGCACACTACTGCCTTTGCACAGTAGTATGCACGCATTGCGCGTGACAAGAGCACACGACCGATGCGCACGCACACTGCACACAAGAATGACGCATCTGCATGGTGGCTGTGCCGTTCCGCCTTCCGAGATTTGAAGCGCAATCCCGAAAGTGCCCAACGTCAGAGGTCGCCGCCGCTCAGCTACCAATTCCACAAAACTGGCACAGAAAGATGTCCTCGAGCGGAACGTACCCGCCCTGGCCGTCTACCTCTGCACTAAACGAAGCAGAGCTAGACTTTGAGCCCGGGGGAGGGGTTCGTCCCCGGGAGGAGGGGCGCGCCGGAGGGGTCCACTCACGCAATGGGGACAGCTCCATTTTCCCTCGGGGGGCTCCTCCAGCTCTGGCTCCAAGCAGACCAGATGGTAGGCACGTGGACACGTGTCGCACAATATGATTTCACCCCCTTGTTGGCACACCTCACAGTAGTCCTGATGGTCGGTCTGCGGGGAGAAGCACCAGACGGGTTCAAGAGGAATGCACGGGGTACGGCGAATTCGCGCCGAAACGCAGGAGACGTTTGCGTCTGCTCTTGAATCCAAGCAGACGTCTTCGCTTGGGAAAGCATCCTACGTGCTAGAAATCTTTATGTGGGTCTATGCAGAGTGCAAGTTCGTCTGCTTCTTGAGCGGAGGTCACGGTGACACGTCAGAACGTCGAGTTCTGACTGGCTCCGATTGGAAGGAGAGTGAGTAGACCTTAATGCTAGCAGCCTCAAAGTCTACTCACTATCCTTCCAATAGAGCCAATTAGAGCTAGGCACTTTGATGTCACCGCAAGAAGCAGACAAACTTGAGCTCTGCATTGCTGCCTTCCCCTATTGATGTGTTAACTTTGGAATGCATGCGCAACCTCAAGAATGCAACCTTCAAGTTTGACAGCAATGCTCATTCATTATTACAGTTACGAAAATTTAAGAAGCAACGTTTGTCACCACTCTAACAACAATATTTTTAACATTTCCAGTTTCTCTTTTTGTTTTTTTTACCATAAAACAGGTCATAGACACATAGGTTGTTTGTGTTGCATCCTGCACTCAGTGGATAATAAAAAAAAAAAAAAAAATAGTGGACTCTTTTACGATGCTCTTTTGTATTCACGCTACGCCCCAAAGTGCACAAAACAACTTTCAAGAGATACTGTACCGAAATTTGGATTTTGAAAAATAAGGCCGCAGAAGCGTTGAATGGGGGGGCTACGAACTCTAAAACCTCACTCATACATCGATATCTCAAACAAAGGGCCTTATTTTTGGAAAAGAAGGGTGCGATCAAGCGAGGACTCTGACGTCATGATCCTCCTGAGAAAGTTGAGGATGAGGGAAAACGGCCTCACTTTTCTCCTCCTCACTTCTGTTCACCAGCTCGACGGGACGAAGCGAGGAGGAGAGGGAATGAGAATCGTGACGTCACATGTCTCGTCCGCCTCGTCGGCCGCGTTCAGTCGCACAATTTTTACCAAAAAATACGGCCATCCGTTCGAGGTATCGCTGTACGAGCGGTCTTTTTGGGTACTGCAGCATCCTGCATATCGCTCCAGCCGTGTTTTGCGAGCTACAAATTTCGGTTCAGTATCCCTTTAAAGGGGTGCTAAACCACTGTCTGCGATAGTCTACTTATGGCCGTAATTGAATCTATGGGCTCCCGCATGACCAATTTATTTATTAAAATCGGTATAAAAAATCTAGACACCACAGGGCACCCTTTATAGTCTGTTGCAACTCACAACTCAAGAAGGTAAGGCGAGGGTAAGACGGGCCGGGGAGGAGAAAGCAGATGGAACGCCGGAGAAGAGAGGAAAAACCTCCTCCTCTCTTTAGCGTTCCGTCTATTCCGAGGTAATCAATCTTTGATAGCTATTTTAATAAAAAAAAATTGGCAATGCATTAATGTCATTTTTTTTTTAGGATACTTAGAGCCCAGAGATTGAGTTATGACCATAAACAGACTATTGCAGTAGGTGGTTTATGCCCCTTTAGAGGGCACAACATCACAAACAGCAACGAAACAAGCTATGTCGGAACTAATTACAGATTTGAAGAGAAAATATAAAGCTCTATACAAATTTTCAGTCGGCTATCAAGAATAATAAAAGAAAGAATTTCTGAGGTCCCCTTTCAATGGAAAGGTTTACAAGGTTATTTGTTTTATTAGAATTTCTTTTGCCACATGCAATTTTTTTTCAGAAACATACAGCTGAGCAAATAGCACAGGATCTTAAACTGCACCAAATTTTATGACTGGGACAGGAAGTTAAAAATAAGACTTATTTATCCCTGCTAAAATACTTTATGCAAAATTTTAAAAAAAATTTAAAAAATAAGTGTTAATTGTGTTTGTTTTGACAAAACAATAAAAACAAAGTCAACACGACTGGTGTAAATTAAAACACCAAGCCATAGAAAAAAAACACATCTAACTTTTATTTGACCTATGCAATGAAGAATGCCTCCAAAAAATTGCAGTGGCTTAGCTCGGCCATGCCAGGATATACGTAGCATGAGCTCATGCGCGCAAAATGAGAGGCGCTATCAAGCGGCTCCGGTGCAGCGTCAGACTTGGCTACTGCGCAACAAAGGCGCACAGCTGGGCACGCGGCGGTGCCAGTGCGTCTGCCGCGGCTATAATGTCACTCCTCTGGAATGCGCAGAAAGGCGAGCTGCTGCGACGGCGGCTGTTCCTCGCGCATGCGCAGCAAGGCTCTTTGGGAGCCACGCGAAACTGCTCAACTTCGGCCGGTGTAGCCCACGCTACAAAATGTGCATTCACCACCTAGTTACAGTAACCTTAAATGCAACTATATTCAGATACAAGTCAAGAATGTGCCAGAAAACCTTTCCTCCAGCACGAGCTCTAGCTCCAGCAGGCAACGTGTTCTTAACTTGTATCCAACTACAGTGGCAACGTGTTCTTAACTTGTATCCAACTACAGTGAGGTTAAAAAATCAATTTGAGCACTCCACTACATCGCTGTCACAACAAAATCTATCTCCCCAACCCCCTTTTGCGAGAAGGAGGAGGAAAAGGTGAAGGAGGAGGAGGAGGGGGAGGAGAGGGAGGAGGAGGGGTATGCACGTTACCTCGTAGCCGTCGTTCTCGGCGTCCGAGTTTGGGAAGCTCGCAGTGGTCTTGGTCTTCTTCTTCTTCTTGGCCTTCTTGGCGCGTCCCTTCTTGGAGGAGGACGAGGAGGCCTTGTCGCTCTTGGCAGGGGGAGGAGTCATATTCTGCGCCTCTTCCAGCGCAGCCTCAAAGTCAGCGTCGCTCTGGTCGCTCACGCTGTTCTCTTCCTCCTGCGGCACGAGCGACGCATTGTCAGCAAGGCCGCACAACCGACCTCCACCGTCTCCCATGCTCCGTTCACCCCTAGGCTGACGGTGTGGTGGGAGCTGCGCAGCTCGCCGGACCCACTGACCATCTCCCCTTCGTCGCCCGACCCCACTTTCTGCACGTGGGTGTGTGGGCCAGAGTGCGACTGTGTGGCGGAAGATTGGCGTACGACTGGTCCACCGAGCACGAAGCTTCCGCTGAACTGTCAACTTAGCAGTGAAGGCGGAACAGGTGGACTTGATAGTGATTACGGGTTTTCTGGTAAAAGGGCATATTAGGCCATACTGCACCAACCTAGGTTAGGCGGACAAGAGAATGGGTAATTCTGCCTTTGTCGTTCAGACGAACAGGGACGTGCTGGCTGAACTAAGAGATCTGAAGGCAGCAGCCCGGTTATCAAAAATGGCCATATTTCCCCTAAAAAAAGTGCACTGCAGGCCCCTGTCTTTCAAAAGAACATCGCTGAGTTACTATCAATGCACACTGGACCATGCTCGCTACAGCTTACTAAACTATAGTCAAATTTCTCCTCAACAGAGTGCAATAAAGGCCCTCACCTTAAGAAAAAATGGCTGAGCAACTATATTTACCTAATTACCACTCATTAGTGTTATGCAGGGCCCAGATCTAAGAATAAAATGTAATCGAAAGTTGTTAAAAACAAAAAACAAGTCTATTTTTTACACTGGCCAAATCAAACTTTCATGGGATAATAGAGAACCCTCTTCTTGACATTCATTATCTGTGTTACCCAAATAAAAGCTCCTTGGCTATGTAATGATTCTGTACAGTCGCTAACTAAGACAACTGAGCTGCCATTTTATGAGTGACACAACCATCTGAGTTGATGCATGCCACATTCTACAGGTATAGTCAGCTAATTTTGATATGCACAAATGATGTGATGCACCTTAACATAAAACATGGTCCATTAACAAAAAATGGTGTGCCGCCCATATGGTGTGCCGCCCATACCGTCCACCACAAAAGGCTGCTTGCATAGCTAGCAAACGGCACACGCAGGACCCAAATGTGGAAGTACGTACCGAGCTTTGCTTCTTGCGCTTGCCGATGCCACCTAGCTTGATCTTAAGCAGGGGCACCGACTTCTTCTTTTTGGTTTTGCTCCGACTCGACCGCTCTCCATCTACGTCCCATCACAACCGCAACAAAGGAATGAAACAATTGCACCAAACAAATGAAAAAAATGAAGTATACTGGGATGCCGTGTATCTCCACACCCCCAAAACAGAGAAGCAGCCTGCAGGAATTTTCCGGCAGCCTCGTGCAAATGCGAGACAAGTTAGTTTGCGAGTTGAACAACGGCGTTGCCAGCTGCTTTCACGTGACTGTCACCAAGTCAATCGGAAGGCATTTTACTTTCGAAGCATTGCCAGTTCCCAATTTTCTTCTTGTCCCAGATTAAATTTTCTACCAGTTTTATGTACGAGTCATTAAGTCGGCATTCCTTGCCTCTGCCAATCGAGACAAGGACCCGATTAAAAAACAGAATGTATGGACGGATGTGCAAAGTGCCGGCTCCCAAGACGTGCTCTAGCATTAAGATGAAACTGCCACGGCGCAATCTTGCAGCACATATGACAAGAACACTTGAAAAGAGGACTGTTATATTAGAAAAGTGGTCGAGCCCCAGTGCGGAACTGGGACGATTCCCACAGCGAAGGCCAAAGGATCTATTGCATCATGTTCTTATTAATGTAGCAGAACCTCATTGATACTCGGTTGATACGTTTTCCCAGCTGTTACGTTCAAAAACGACGGTCCTGTTTTACTTTCATGGAGATAAATGTATTAGTTTCCCGCCTGTTACGTTTGCTTTCCCGGTTTTTACATCCAGAAGTGTCGGCATTGTGGCGCTTCGGCACGCTGGGCGCCAGGCTGCCACGCTGGCTTCGAAGCAAAGCTAGCGAAACAAAGCCGAACCATGCAATGTGCTTCCCACGGCACGTGTGGGCACGCAAACGCCTGTCTTCCCTTTACTCCTTTCCCATTCTTTTCCGCCTCCTCGCTGGGCTTTGCTGAGCTTTGCCGCAGCTTCCCATCCTTCCCATCTTGCCCGGGTGTGACCTTGGAGCACCGCTCAGATGGGGAGCGAGGCTGGAGAGGCGGCAAACGCTCATTCTCTCTTTCATCTGTCCTTCTCTTTTTCTGGCATGAAGTGCACCCGCATGCACGCTGTGCTTCTAGTTTCTGTTCCGCTCGATTGCGTGAACCGTGGCGTTTCGGAATATGTGCGCTTTGCGCCCATTGACGACGGTCATGGCATCGCGAAAAAGGAAGGCACTCTTTTAAAGAGAAGTTTGATATACCTTCACATGGTGCATCACAATCCCAACCGGAAGAGATCTGACATTGCAAGAAACCTCGCACTCGTGCCGTCAACTTTGAACAGCATCGTCCCCAAACGGAGATTGAGGCGAAATCTCCTTTTTATTAACCAAGCTTTAAACAGGCTCGGGGGACAGAACACGCAAAGTTTGAGTGCCTGAGTCCTCAACAGTTCTGCAAGTACACATAAAAAAAACCATTGTATAAGAGCTGCTTTCTATCTCTTGTAGAACCCCCCTAAGTCCGTCATCGGTTGTTACGTTTTTCTAAATGACCTTTTTTCTGCGGTCCCCTGAAAAACGCATCAAGGAGGTTCTACTGTATCTCCTACTTTTCTAACAGGGAGAGATGCTAGGATGGGTGTCTGTCGCTTAGCAGTGACGTGCTGCCATACTAGTTCATGAAATAAGACTAAACACTTGTGCACATCCTATTAACAGTCCTAAGCTCCAATGTCAAACAGGCACATAATCCCAGCCTTCTACCGCTCACTTCAGTCCAGAACAACGACCCTTTTTCTTGAAGTTTGCGGTACGCCAGTTCGAACTGGGCAGTGACGACGGGGAGCAAGTGCACGAGGTATCCGGAAGATTCCAGCAGGGCATCAGTTGCGCGTCAGAGAGAGAGACAGAGACAGGCAGAGTGCCCGAGATGTTTCGTGCAACCCAAAAAGGAGAAGGCTTCTCCGCAGGCAACGTACTGGGAGTCTCAGAATCAGCATTTCGGGCAGAATCAGTGTTTCGTCGGCGCTCATGCCTAGGTCGCTCCGTGGGAGTTTGCGTTTCACAACGCACTAGAAGGGGCGCCAAGTTTGGCAAGAGACAACAAAAAAACAATGGCAGAGCATCAAGCGGGGCAGCAAATGGATGGGGGGGGGGGAGGAGAAGGCAAAAATAAAACATCAAACAGCAGCAAAAGAGTGCTTCTTACTAAGGACCATGCACGCACCAAGCAACCAGATGGGAACATAAGAGTGCACATTGGCAACAGGCAGAAAGCCTGTTACTAATGTACGCCTACTTTTTTGTAAACAGTCAACCTGTGCTGAGGCTTCAAGGGACCATGAAAGGATTTTCCAGCGTTTTTTCAAATTAAGACCCTAATTAATCTTTAATGTTCATAAAATCCGGAGCAGGGTTCTATGAACCCTGCTCCGGGTTCGTAGGTTCATCAACCAGACTCGGCCCCCAACATGTGAAATCACGTGGCCATGACGTAAAGTATGCCTTTCTAACGTTTTGACGCGAGGACGTCGGAACGATCCCACCTGCTGAGGTTTCTATGAACGCGGATTGCTTCATAGGACTCGTAGGTCCTCGATGCTTGTGCAATCAACTTCATGGCTATAGATGTGTCACAGCTGAGTAAGGTGCAGCTTAAAATGTTTCGGTATAGTGGTGGTGTCAAACTTTATTAACAATATATCCGGCACTATCGGTATAGTGAAAGTATGGTTTTTGTTCCGTATGCCGAGACGCCCAGACGGCAAAACGAGAACTCGCCCAACGAAGGCTGTAGAAGTTTGGCGCCGGAACCGGCTGCAGAGTAGTGGCGATTACTCAGTACGAAATGGTAGGTTCACATTTCGGCTGAGAACACAAAACGTTAGAAACAAACCTCCCATGCTCTCGTTGAAGCTGCGGCTAATGCAACCGAATATTGAACTCGGTCATTTCCGTGGAGGGTGTTTCAAGGACAATTTCATTGTTTGCAAGCACAGTTCGAGTGACACACTATTCGTGTTCAAAACGGAAGCTAAATTCAACTGCCATGCTTGGAAAAAGGAAAAATATAAAACTCTATCATTGTGGATTATGCGGTCACTTTGCTAGGTGGCGCAAGCTACCGCCCACTACAGAAAGTTCACCACAACTCGTTTATTAATCTAACCATTCATACACTCAGCTTTGTTGTAAGCATTTGAGGGAAAGAGTGTAAGATATAGTGCATGTTTATTTGCCAAAATTTGATGCCAGAAATTAGGATATCGCCTTCCTAATCTTGTGCGCTAGTTTTCTTTTGATCCCACAAACGATATACAGTCAGTGAAATTCTAAAATCGTTTCACGGTCCCTTTAAGACAATCAACAAAGTATGGCACCTCATTCTCTAAATTAGTCTCCACTTTACTGTTGTGTACCTTGACAATGATAAGAAGATATGCAAGAGTGAAATATAGAGATATATCCAACCTGAATACTGCAACATTTTTTACTTCAAAGATTGCCCGGTGGCATGTGCCAGATCGTGTCCCTCCAAAGTGTGTTAGGATATTCAAAAAGGGCTGTTCAGTTCAGTTTTATTTTCCTCAGATGTACTTCAAAAACATCACTTTACTGATAAGCGACTCTCTAATATTCCCTAAATAAACTTTTCGATGGAGCAAATATGCAATGAGCTCTCATCTGTCACTGACCCTTAAGATGACACTATGCAAGACTCCTGGCGTCATGCCAGTACATTCTCACTGACACAAAGCAGGCAGGACACTACTAGGGCCTCAATCAAGCAGAACAGTTTGTCAAAGACATGACTGATCAAGCATGTCGGCTCATTATAATTGGAAAAGACAAGCAGAACACAATATGCTGCATAAGCAGTGGATTGGCTAGACCGGGATTCAGCCAATTAAAAATCCACCCCCCATGCCACACAAAACACTGCAACAGTCAAAGCGGGATGGGCGATGATGGCTCTGTATTTGAAAAGCAAGTAGTAGATGCAACACCCTGCTGCGACACAATGTTGGTGGTTTGAGGGAAGTGAACAATAAGCAGTACAGGTTATTATGTCAGCATGTTATACCAAGAAGCCGAAATACCGAGAGAAAAGATACCTGAAACCAGATCATTAGTACACATTTTTTTTTGTAAATGCCAAACAAGAATCCCATATTTCACTTTAGTGTACAGACAACAAAAACTGTGTTGACCAACTTGCTCGACGACAAAGAAGTTCTACTCTACTTACTATACACCCATATTGTAGCACTTCCTGTCTATGATGCAACACGTAAAACAAAGTATGGTAGCCGCAATTTGACAAGTGCTCAGTAGGAAGCAGCCCAGTGGCAACAAAAAGCAAAGAACCTTCGCTACCGACCAGCTTGTTCAAAGGGGAAACCGGGGCAGAACTTCTTAAATTACTAACATGTACGAAAAAAAAAGTTGCCAGGCTGAGACATTCTGTCAAGTGTAATTAAGGTGATACCAGTTCATGGAGTTGACGGGACAGGGTTCACTCCCGTTGGTCGCAGCACCGTAAGAGGAAAGGAAGGGATGGAGGAAGGAAGAGTGCAAGTGACGTGCTAACACTCACCCCCTCCCTTCCTCTTAGGGTGCAACCAATGCTAACAAACAAGGTCTGTGGAGGTTCCCATATAAGGCCATCTCCCTAAAATGTGTAAACTGCTCGATAATAAACCGAGAAAAAACCCGGCCTGCAGAAATAAAGAAAGACCTCCACCGCATCTTCCGTTACTATTTTTTACAGCAGAGGTTGGGGTGCTCGGGAAAACATTTCTGCCGCAACGGAGGCACTAACCTAGCATTTCAATCGGAAGTATGGCGCCTAAAATGCGTCTCCGACCAGTCTGCTTACCGCGTCCTAAAAAGCGGTTCCTCGATTTCCGCTGGACGACGTCGCAGGAGCGTCGCGTCGTCACCGGCCGCGATCTTGGTGGCATTGCGGGTCGGCGGCGTACGCCCGTTATGCTGTGGGTCGCTCCGTCTCGGCGATCCACGAAAGCTTCGGCAGCCGGGGCCCCGCGACGATGGTGATGCTCGCATTTGTTCGTGCCTTTTACCGGAACGCCTAGCCCCCAACTACCGAGATCGCGACGTCCCACTGCGCGACGCGCCGGCCTATGCAGCGTCATTTGTTGCCACTTCGGGACCACTTTAGACGCACGGGCAAGATAGGATGCTAGACAAACTAATCAGAGACACCTTCCAGGTACTGTACCGTAGCACCCTGAGGCAGCCCGGTGCCAGGAAAGCACGAGCACCTACCGTTGTCCTTGGAGGAGGAAGCGGCGGAAGCGGCAGAGGGCGCCACCCTCGATTGGCGCACGGGGCGGTCGTCCTCGTCGAGCGCGTCGTCCGCATTGGGGTTGTCCCGCAGGAACTCGTGCCATTTGGCCGAGATGAGCAGCACGATCTTGGCCATCGCGATTTTGGGGTTGGCCTGCCACACGGAGGACCGTGAAAGGGTCACCGCAAGTTCGAACTTGCCCCAACACCGACGCGAAACAAATCCTAGCTGAGACGACCATCGCGCGCATTGTCCCACATACAAAAGGCACCGTCGACGACAAGGCTCGCTCTAAAATTGGTCAAAATAAATCGGCGCCTGCACTCGGCAATCTCAAACTTAATTTTTCGCGGCACATCTACCTTCCTGTGAGGAACGAGACCAACCCCCTTGGCATGGTTGACGCCGCCGCAAGACAACGCCGTCGTCCGTTTGCTTTGCCTACCGGGAGATGGTGCCACAGGCCACAACCCCTGGTTAACTCTTTCTAAAGTAACCGGACATCCTGATTTAGGCGTGACGGGTCCTGCCGTCGTCCTGCTGACGTGCTTGTGGGACAGTGTTTTGTCCCGCTTTGGCTCCCCCGAACCCCGAATAGATAAAAGATGTGGTTAAACGAAGTGATACAGTGGAAAAGGTTCTTTCTTTGATCAATAAACAAGATATGCTTTAAACCGATGCTGATACTGAACGTTAACTTAAGTATGAGATGTGAACAGTACTATAGACATAGTATCTACAAGAATAAATACATTAGTGCTAAAGAAATATTCAAACCGAATGTATTACATATGCATGCTAAACAGTAAGCGAACTGCAAGGGAAAAAAAATGCATGCGGTGTATACAAATAGGTAATTAAAAAAGGAGATATTTTTTACCTAAAGTTTTCAAGTCTCACAACACCCTTCTGATACGCGTCCAGCTTTGGGGCCCGAGAAATATGGTCACTTTAACTCTGTCATCTGCAGCAGAGTCCTCCGTTGGTCGCATCAAGAGTGCCGACTTCGTTTTTCAAGAGCACAGAGTTACGCCCTAAAATTCCACAAGGGAAGATTCCCAACTAAGGTACGCCTCGACCAAATTTTCAGATCGCTACATGCAAAATTTTTCCGACTGATTTTAGAGCGAGTCCCGGTCCTTGCAACATCCTACAGTAGTAGCTTGAGAAACTCATGAATGAAGCTTCAGAGTCTATCTTCTGGTTGAGCAGGGGCTCTCCAACTTCCCTCCGTTCTTGACACTGATACAGTAAAAAAATATTCAGGAACCCAAAGAGTTTGCACACAATGATACTATGGAGTGCTTTGCTCAGAGTTATGCATCGAGTAGGGCAGGCAGGCAGCCAGGATTTTGATTGGGGGGGGGGGGGGGGGGGGGGGGGAGCTGCCAATGACAAAATGCCCCCCCCCGGCGACGTGCTTGGACTAGGGATGTCGCAAACTTCTGTAGAACCCAAGGTTCCACGTTGAACCTCTAGGTTCCACTGGTTTGTCAAACCTTCAAACATTTCGCAAAAAGCTCAATGAAGTTCAACTTATGGGCAGCAATGCCCAGCTTCTACCCCAAGATTTCGAATTCTGGATTACAAGAAATTTGGAAAGTAGCTTATTTTATATTTTATAAAATGATTACCAATGATTACACGATATAAAAGCAAAAATAAATACTTTTGTTAGTTAGTAATACGAACTAGTGAAGCAACACATCCAACAAATGTTGCACTTTTCCTCCGCCAGGTGGTGTCGAATCATTTTGAAATTTTCGCGCATGTGCACGAAATTTGAACTTCGGTCAAACTTCACATTGCAAGTTCAAGGAAGTCGAAGTTGGTTGAGCTCGAGCCTTGCCAGGTTCGCGACATCCCAAGCATCGATCGAAGGATGGCTTAGATAGGCCAAATTATTAGAGAGAGATCACTTTAGCTAGGGGCAGGGACAGTCTAAAAGATTCAAGACCTCGGGGAACCCACGTTGTGGAGTAGCCAGAAGACCATCAGTGCTATTTGGAGGAGAGTGGCCGAGGACGAGGCACTGACGTCATTTCGGTGCCCTACCTATGCGGAGCGCAAGTTTGTCGGCTGCGCAGAGATTGCGGCAACGTCAGAATGCCGAGCTCTGATTGGCTCTGACCGGAAGGATAGTGGGTAGACCTCAAGGCAGCTAGCATTGAGGGCTACACACCATCCCTCCAATCGGAGTCAATCACAACTTGGCGTTCCGACGTCGCAACAACCCCTGTGCAAGAAGCAGGCGAACTTGCGCTCCGCGTTGCCACAAGTAAGAAACGCAGGTGGGAAAGCATCCTTACCTTGGTGACGAGGGGACGCACGTGCTGCGAGAAGAGCTTGTAGCTCGTCAGGTTCTGGTAGTCCGCGTCCGTGTACTCCATGGGCACGTCCTGCAGGCCCAGCTCCGCGCACACCTCCGTCGAGCTCTTGTGCTGCTCCGGCTCCGGAGCGGGAGCCGGAGGGGGCTCCGGAGCCTGCTGGAACGCGCGTCCCGACAACGAGACATGCGTGAGTAAATCACGCTCGTTTCAAGTAAGTGACGAGCGGTGCCTCGACTCTGACGCTTGCACCACGGCAACAGAGGTTGAGGCGCAGAATGGTACGGTGCCTCAAACGCGTTTCCTACTAGTGCGCTTACTGCGTCCGAAAAGTGGTTGCCCAACGACGTCATAAAAGTATCACAGTGTCGCCGGCCACGATCCTGGCAGTGTTTGCAGCAGCGGCGGTGAATGTTGCAGATGCCTGCTCTGCTGCACATCGCTCTCCAGTTCAACAGTCCACGGAAGCCTTGGTAGCCGGGAGATGCCGCGACGACGCCGCTGCTTGCGTTTCCTCGCGCTCATTTCCAGGAATTCTATACCCAACTGCCAGGATCGCAACATTTGACAAAAAAAACTCTGGCTTCAGAGACATCGTTCGTTGCCCCCTCAGAACTGCTTTCGATGCAGGGCAGAATAGGACGCTAAACACACCGGTCTGAGACGCGTTCCAGGCACCATAGATTGACTGAGCATCGTACCGGTGGTTGTGTATTACTACTGCGTGACGCACGTCAGACTCCAAGGTACCAGTGGTGCTGCACTGGCTAAATTTCCCGTCTACGGCCCAACTCTACACCACCAAGCACCCTGGGAAAATTCTGGCCGTGGTGCCTTTGCCTTCTCCCTCACCTTTTTATGGGAAGCAATGCCCCCCTCCCTTTTTTTTATGTGCGGAGGCACCCTCCTTTTGATGCACCCTGGGCGACCGCCCAAGTCACCCAAGCCTAGAGCCAGCCCTGACAGCGTTACCTCAAAGTTGGACCGACCTTGCACCATCT
Source organism: Ixodes scapularis (assembly GCF_016920785.2). Classification (NCBI taxonomy): domain Eukaryota; kingdom Metazoa; phylum Arthropoda; class Arachnida; order Ixodida; family Ixodidae; genus Ixodes; species Ixodes scapularis. Next base: position 80,386,064 of record NW_024609846.1, on the reverse strand, counting down.
AAACCCAAACGTCTAATTGGGCTTCGGTCTGGAGCCAGTCGGACAAACGGGCCCTCACCTTTTCCATGCGGGGCTTCTTGGCGGTCTTCCTGTCGATGACATAGTCGCTGTCGTTATCCGACTGGGCCCCCAGGAGCTGACTGTCACTGTCCTGCTGTCCCCGAAAAAAGAAACACGAGCAGCTCCGATACAGTTTTGCATTTCACTCCAAACAACTAAAACGCCAAGTAGGAATGTAAAAAAAAAAAAAAAGATAAAGAGGTTTACGATTTTCTGTAACGACAAATTAGAGCGCAGCTCTTGAGGAGAAGGAGGGGAGGGTATGCCCCCTCTTCCTTCCCCGATACATTTAGTGGGAATACCTTACCCTCGTGACGTCACACGTGATGTCACTAGAAAAAATGTAGCAGGAATTTTTTCTGACAATTTTAGCTTAATTTAGCGGGAATATTGGCAATGTTAGATGCATGTGAAGTCACCCGATGTCACATGTGACGTCATACGTCCCGTGCTTTCTATAATGACGACACGTGACGTCACGTGCAACGTCACGATGGTAACCCTCGTGACCCTCTTGAGGGTAACCCTCATGACAATAGTGAGGGTAACCCTCGTGAGGATAACCTTGTGAGGGTAACCCTCGTGACCTTCGCAAGGCTAATCCTCGTGGCGTCACGTGTGACGTCATTATGGGAAACTTCCCATAATGCAACGCCCGGTTACGCCAAAGGCAACGCCACTCAAGCCAGAAACGGGTGCCTAAGAGCTGCGCTCTAAAAAATATTGGGATGTATAGAACTTTTAAGAGAAACTGCATGCACGTAAGAGAAGCTAGAAAAAGCTGGAGCATGCAAAACGGGCGCCATCCGAAAGAAACTCGAATAGGTTTACCTAATTGCGCACAATGTCCTCAGTCTCTCTGAATTCTCTCCTACACAAGGTGAAACTCGATTGCTCCTTTTAAAGTTTCCCGGGGATCCCTCATCCCCTACTCCTCGTCCCACCTTGCTCAACCCTCTCGGACTCGCATCTGTATCTAGGCTACTCTGTCGATTCTCTAAAGGCGAGGGCTGTGAGCTCACCGCCTCTCTGAGGCGCTCTAAGTGTCCCTAAACTTGGCGTCAGCTTACTGCGCTACGTTGTCAAGGTCGGTATAGTTTCCGCAATGCTGTCAATGCCACTTGCATGAGCGCGGGAGAACGAACCACAAGAAGAAGCCACATGCCCGCGCAGTATGCTGTGCGGGGCCGCAGCAGTACGAAAACTACGACGGGCTCGACAAAGTAGTGCACAAGTGCCAACACCAAGCATGACGATGCTCCGACGCCAAGACTAGAGCCACCAGAAGGCCACGCTCGAGCCTCGTCCACACACGTGTTTCATTACGACCAAGTTCTTGCGATGTCTTACGACGAGCGAACACGTTGGCAAGCTGGTGCCGTCAACGACACGACCCTGCAACTGCGTTTCGCCAGAGTAAAAGTTTAGCGGTTGTTGCGAGATCAAATGTATGTAACATCGATGAATAATGGTTGTTTATATTGTCGCCAAAAGTTTTTTGTGGCAATGGTGAACGAACGATGCGCAAAAAATAGGGAATATGCAGAAATGCGAGTGTTCCGCCCGACGGATGGCGCCAGCACATTCTCCATCATTAAGAGATTTTAAAAGGTTCTTTAGAGAGCTCAGTCGTGTGTAGTCGCAAGTGCGCAAACCAGATGGAAGAGTCGGACCGAAAAACCGCGACCGGCGGTCCACTCACGTCGTCTTCCTCAGAGGCAGCCCGCTTCTTCTTCTTCTTCTTGCCCTTCTTGCGCTCTCCGTCCCCGCTCTTGCCCTTGCGCTTCTTGCCCTTGGTTTTCTTGGGCTTGGGGGGAGTCTCAGGGGGCTCCTCGTCCTCGTCGGGCCCCCCGCCCGGGCCCTCGGGGTCTTCCTCGACCCCGCCACCCGAACTGCCCAGGTTCGGCGTCGGGGGAGCCCTGGTCGATGCCCCGTCAGACTCCTGGCTGGCCCCCCCGCCGCCCCCGCGCCCGCCCGGGTCTTCGTCGTTCTCGTCCTCCTCCGCCGCTTCCGAACCTGCAACGACGAAAGTTGCGACGGCGTCAGGGCTCGACGCAGAGGGACAGCTTCTCCCCAACATTGGGCCACTAAATATTCTTCAATGGGGAAGTAAAACAGAGGGAAAAATGTACTTGAAACAGCAGCAGAGGTTTTCATTGACAGACGTTTTGTTTAGAACTCTGCACAGGCCGGGCCAACCTGAAAGCCTGGCTCAACCCGTGCCAGGGCTGGGTAGCAAGGATTGTTTCCAAGCCCGGGCCGGGTGGCACAAATTGTTCCCCTTGGGCAATGGTAAAAAGCGCACTTTCTAAAACGTTGGGAAGGAAACACAAACGCATTAATTGTCTAATTTGAAAAAAAATGAAAAGCCGAAATGCGATCTTGTTACGACGCCAATAAAAAATGAGATGATTACATATCTCTGCAACGCGAAATTAGAGCGCAGCTGTTGAGGAGGAGGAGGGGAGGGTATGCCCCTCCTCCTCCTCCGTACAACTCATATAGGTGTTGAGGTCACGTGACGTCGGAATTCCCGCTAAATCTAGCGGAGAAACTGAATTTGTTCATGGGTGACATGACACGAAGTCATGCGACGTCATTTTCCCCGCTCAATTTGGCAGGGCGGTTACGCCGACGCCAAAAAAAAAACCAAAAACAAGTGCCTAAAAGCTGTGCTCAAAAAAAAAAAAAAATCTTTGAAAGAAATAAACAGATGAATACTGGGGATTCCATCAGCATAAAGGGACAACTACCAGCAGGCAAGAAGGGCAATTTGGTCACAGGGGCCAGTGTGATTGTCTTTCACTTTTCTTTTTAAACTCGGGAAGAAAAAAAAAAAAAAAGCCCTCTGGCTACCAAAGATAAGTTATGCCCTCTATGTTTGTGCAAGATTTCGAATGCTCACCACATGGACTGCAAGATGACACCATATTTCATGCAAATTAGTAATTTAATCAAATGCACCAACACCTTCCCAGGGCAGCTTTGATTTTGAGATGAGGCACGCTTTGGCCTTTCCCCGGGCCAGGCCCAGACCAGACCTGATCAGGTAGGCTACCCATCGGGCCGAGTCCAGGTCGGGTAAGATAAGTAACATAAGAGTCAGCAGGCCCAGGCCGGGCCTCAAAAAGTAGGCCCGTGCAGTGCTCTTGATCTATGGTTCTTCAACTCTGAAAGTGCGGCTGAAGAGTACTTTTTAACAGTGTAATGGTATCAACACTGGGGGTCCATGCAGAGACCCCCTGGCATTGTACCAATAAATGTTCTTCGCCAGGGAAGTCAGACAGAGGGATAAAAGTTAAAATAGCAGCAGAGGTTTTAATTGAGAGACGTTTTGTGATTCTTTAAGTATGAAAGTGCAGCTGAAGAGTACCTTTTATGATAAAACAGCGTGAAAAAGAGAAAGAGAATGACAAGAAAAGTGAGTGAGTTGAGACGAATAACACAGGTGCAGCACAAAAAAAAAAAAAAAAATCAAAATGCCTCTCCATTTTCTCGAACACAGGAAGATGAAGATGACCCTTCCTACTAGACAGACTATGCTCCTGTATTCTTTTCTCTCTGAACAATAAACTACTACTAAATGCAAACTATCAAAAACAGCAACTAAAACACAGTTGTAACAATTGTGGAAAAAAGCATAAAAAAAAAATTTCCTCTGGCCCATCAAAATATTGTTTCTAATACAATGTTTTAAAACATCTCGCCAAAAGAAGAAAAGAAAAGGTGTACAGGTCAGGAGTTGTGACACATGGATGGCAGAAGGGGCCATAAAAAAACACGACCTGTTAACATATGAGCAGGATATGAAAATAGAACCAAATAGCAAAAACAACCTTCATTACTTAGTATCTACACCGGATGATCAGTAGAATGTCTTATCCCATCTGCCTGTCGCGTAAAGATACTATTAAAAAGCAGTGTTGGGTGAAGTGCATCTCAAAAGTACTTGAAGTAAAGTGGAAAGTAAACGAGAGGTTATGTACTTGAAATAAAGTAAGTGCACCAGGCGTAACATACTTGAAGTAAATAACTACCAATACAACTAAAGTATGAGTACTTTTTAACACAATCTTTCATGGTGTCCTTCCAATCCTTGAGGGGGAAGGGGAGACACCTCAATTATTGCAGGAAATGGCGGCGAATTTTGAATTAAGTTGAGTGGCCACAGAATAGTTGTTTACTCTTGCATACAAACTATTTAACACAATCAACTTATAAGGCACTTATTTGTATCTGTCTTATAGCCACCATTACTTCACTAAGAAAAATGATCAGATGTTGTCTAGAAGACGAAAGTGTGTTTCCACATAACTATATGCCTTTATTTTATTTATTTATTTTTTTTTTGTTAAAGGTTGGTGAATTTTTATACCCGGCCTCAGAAGTTGTGTATAGTACTGGGGAAGCCAAGGACTTGAGCGCATGGCTCTTGAAAGAGCTTAATTTCACCGAGACCAAATTTGGGAAATGTACTTTGAAGTTGGAAGTTATACTTTCCTCAGGAAGTACCAGAAAAAATACTTTTAATAAAGTACAAGCACTCAAAGAACATTTTTCGAGTAAAGTACAAGTTTTCCAAACCTACTTGAAGTAGTACTTTAAGTACAATGTACTTAAAGTACTTCCCAACACTGTTAAATATTGTTAAAAGTCATGTTTCACCCCTAAAACTCTAATTCATCTTTTGTAATGTCAAGCTGCTTGAACAACTTTTTTCCTTAGCCCCCACCATGCTTATACATGGTAAATAAAGCTATTAGTATTATTATTATTATTAACTGCAGTGTTCCATTTTCTCACTGGGCTCTGAACCTGCTGCTGCATGAAATCAATGCAAATTTGGACATAGTGAAGCTAGCGAGTTGCCAAAATTCAAGGACAAATGTCCCATACATTTTTTTATGAAAATACAAGAAAGCCTAGCTTGGTTTGTATGCACGTTTTCGGCACTTACCGTAAAATACCGAGATGTTTCCAATTTTAGGGGTGGGCGCTTAGTGCGGAATGGACAGATGCATGGTATTCTATGGTACTCTATTCAAATTTAAAAATATTTTTAGCTTCTTTGGAACACAATTTGCAACTCTTTCAATACCAATAAAAGATACAAGGCATTTGGGTGCGACGCCACCAAATGGTGAATGTTTGGAAAGTGAGGTAGGTCTTGGCAAAACACTTCACTGAATACAAACACGAGAGTCCAAATGTAATGTGTGGTGCCTTGATTAAAGAAAGCTGTTAATTTGGACGTCCACGTTTCCCTTAAAGAAATGGGCTGCTTCAGAAGCTACAGTCTCATCCTGAGAACCAGTGTCATCTGACATAAACCAAACACCAAAAAAAGGACTTCTGTACATTATTGTTTGAGGCTTGAGCATGAGTTAATGGCTTTTGAAAATGCCTTCCTTGTACTTGTGCACACGAAAACACTTCAATGAGCCGCAGTTATTCCTATGCCTTCAACAACACTGCACTCAACTTTTCAGAAAAAGCCTACCCCTTTTCCTAAGCCTTCCCTATTTCTAAAGTTATAAAAAAAAAAAAGAAAAATCATGTAAAAATACAATGCAAGCTTCAAAGGCAAACATTTGCAGAACTATCCGTGTACTCATAACCACAGCATAAGCCCAATTTGAAGTCTGAGTTGTTGTCAGTACCGGTTACCCTGAAAAATCAGTTTTAGACAAGAGTTTTTAAAGGACCAGCACTTATCTATCGTTTGGGAGAACAGTCGACTAAACCCTTGGATTAATATTTTGATGGGCGTGTTGACGCACCTATCTTCATTTTCTTAATAAAAGAAACCTCAAGTGGCACCAGTTGATGGAACTGACAAGAGGAACCAATCTTACCAATCTTGAGGTACAGACCGAGAAAGTACTGGGCCGACATTGTCACCTCAAAAATAATGTGTGAGGTTCAGCTAAACCAAAGTTGCTCACTCTATCCCTCAAACAAAATATCACTAGATACCTTACAACAAAAGCACACCATTAAAAATCAAACAAAAAAAACATGAAGCAGGCAATGCCAATGGACACGCATCGACACTGTTGCGCATGGGATGCTTATATAATGGAGCTACCACTGGTTTAGAGTAAATTAGTCTAGGTGATCAACAACTGTTACTGCTTCTTGGAACAGAAACTAGAAAATCATAAACACTCTGCTTGAGATCAGTGAAGGCAAGCTGCTCAGGGGGGTTGACAGTAGGGTTGCAAATCTGACTGACCTACCAATTAAATGATTATTGCATTAGTAGCTAAATGATTTCTTATGACCCCAATTAACTGGCCAAAGGTGGAAGCTTCAATGAAGTTGTCACAAATCCCAAGTATTTCAGCCACCTTCGCCACGTGAAACAGTGTTTAGCACAAGACTCGTAGTTGACAAACACAGTAATCTGCTGTATTTGAAAACATAAATAAATTACAAAACAAAAGAACTAGCAATGTCAGACAAATGTAAATAAACTGCTGTTTATCTAACTGGCAAAATAAGGTGCAAGCAAATTAACAGTTCAAATTAATGCCCTGCTTCTTCGTACTGTTATTCATTACAATTGTGATGAACAACCAGTGAAAGTGTAATTCATCTTGACTTGTCAATCTTGCCCAGCCATATAAGCTAGTCATTTTGCACATTTTATTATTCAGACATGTACTCAAGGAATATAAATCCTGCTTAGCTTCCTGTGCGACAGCACTTCTTATTGGCGTTGTGCCCCGTCATCCGTATAAAAACACTGTAGCTGGCAACCTGACATCAGTAGAGAAGCATAAAGATTTGCTGTCCTCTACCTCTGACATCTGACCACGGAATTTCAATTCATTCCAAAGACCACTTTAAACAAAACAAAACAGCATAATCAAAAACACACTGTCCCCACATTGCTCAGGCTACATGAATCCCAGCAAATCTGTTCCCCAAATGTAAAAATGTATAATTCCACAATACTTGAGCAATTCCACCTCAGCTTCCAGATAACCTAGGCCAATTAATCAAGACATGAAAGATCACCGATCCATTGGTTCAAACTTGTCAGTCAGTTAAGTCGGAGTCCTACTAGAGTGGCAAACAGAAGCAACAGATGCCCACATGCCTAAAGCACGCGCAGCATGCTAGCGAAGGCATGTTTGACAGGCATTCAGTCTCTCGGTGCTCTTGAAGTAAGCATGAGTGATTGCAAGCCTGCCAAAGATGCCTTAGCATGCGTGATGCTATACTCATTGTCACCTCAAAAACAAAATGCAAGTTTTGTGCGTTGTTCATACGCCATGCGAAGGATGTCTTACAGGATTTGGTCGCTGGAGGAAGAGGCGATGCTTCTGGCACTTCTGTGCGTCTTGATAAGATAACATATATATCTAATCTAAAATTCACCTACATATATCTTAATTGTCCACACACACGGGGAAACGTGCAAACTAGTATAGTGTTTGAGGCTTGTTGGTATCGGTGTCGGCTGTTTGTCTGTCGCTCTTTTGGGACTCTGGCATTACGAAGCCAGTGTAAAATTTGTTCTGCAACCCTTGTGGTACATGGAACGAGTGCAATATCTGACTTGGTTTTGGCGCGGCATCGGATTCAAGGCAATGAAAACCAGTCTCGAAATAGCAAGTCTGTTGTTCTGATCGCGTGACTGCTTTGTTTAGAGCCAAATTTGGAAAAGACTACAGTACCATTTGGTTGTGCATGGTCAGCATCACAACAGACTACACTGGAATCAGTATTATTGTAAATCGGAATAGGGTTTTCCACACAAACTATGTGCAAAACAGAAAAAAAATACTGTCAAGGGCCTCATTTTCATAAACTCTATATTATGAGGAATCAACCCGGACTAACGTTTTGGGCATTCTGAAGGCAGTAAATTGAACAAAAGCAAAGATGCAGAAAGGTCACATATGCAACGAATCATGTTTTGCTGAGCCACACTTAAGATTGACAATTCTAAGATTAGGTTCCTAAAAGACGGGTTGTTTACATTAACGTTCCAAAGGTAGGTAACAAAAAAATTATTATTATTCGTTGAAAGTAAGTTATGTCATGGCTTATCCAGCAGGAATGTATCAAAGTATCAGATATGTGTGAACTCAACAAATTATCACAAAATTTTTAAAAACTGTTTGCACTGGTCAGCACAAAAACAAACATAATGGTTCCCAGACAAGGCTTTTTCCTAACCTTCTGCAACCATCTAGATCAGGGGTGCACAACATGCGACCCGCGGGCCGCATCTGGCTCGCGGACACTTCCTGTGTGGCCCGCGAACATTACACTGCGAGATATGCTTAAGGCGGCAACCTGTGCGATGATGCCAGATGTTGGAAACGTGTCTGCCAGTTATTAAAGACCTCCATAGTTCCCAATAAGGATTAGTTTGGCCAGCGTCATTTTGGAGTTCTGCAGCCCTGATCTAGATGATAGGCAGATAAAACAAAGGGTAGGAACAATAGATTAAAACAATTTATTATTATGATTAAGTGCTTAATGGTGTAGAAGGCTAGATAGACGATGCTGTGCCAAAGATTAAAACAAAAAACACTGTGTTATCCAAAACATCCAATGCACGTTTCCAAACCCAGCTAACCAAACCACATGGCCACTAAAACTTCAGATTGGTGCTAGATTGACAACAGCCAGTAAGACAAATCAGTAGTGTTGCATTGGGCACATTGATATATGTGAGGGCAAGACCAGCAATCTCCAAGCTCTCATAGTGATATGATAAGCTCAGGGCAGAGAAACCACCTTTTTCTTTTTATGTGCTCTTGTATAAAGACTTTCATGCTTTTCTGCGAAGGAAAAGATAAATTGGTTAAAGCGAGTGTTGTAATTATGAATACTTAAAATAGAAAGAAAAAAACAGGATGTTTTGTGGTTGTCTGTGAATGTCTTCAATGTTTTTGTTCTTTCCATTTTAAGAAAATATAAATTAGTATGTTGTCTTATTTTTTGCTCATGTGCGTAAGTTGTAGCTATACCCTATGATGAAATGTTAAAACACTAGGTGATTTCACATTGCTATGTTGTCATTGAAGGAATGGTTACACGCATATAACACTCCCCATGAGCCCATGGACGCTCCCAAATAAATGCCACACCACTAATGTGATTGGCTGCCATCAGTCTTGCACCTCGCACAAATAAGAGTGCAATCGAGTCCTTTAGCTAAATGTGATTGGAATTTTACAGTAGTCTTTGAACTGAAGGGGTCAGAGACGATAAAAGTACTACCCAAAGGAAGTTTTCATTTGCACAACCCTACAATGATTGCATTAGTAACTATTAAAAGTTTCCATTAAATTTATTTTAAATAGAAAACAGTAGTGTTATTGCATAAAAATGAATGAGGCATAGAAACCCTGCTGAGCTAGTATCCGATAAACAAGAACCTTCGAGATTAATTTTTTTAAAAGAAGCTCCCCCAAAACAAATGTCACCCGTGTCACATTTGCAGGTGCCTGCCTCCTAAAATTGCTTACTCAAGCCATGCAACGTTCAGTCAGGAAATATTCTTAAGACCCAATCGGCAACAGATTGTGAATGTGCCTCAAATTCGTTTGACTTTTAATACCATGTGATTAGTTCCCTTGAATGTTTTTATTGTATGACTGGCACTTTCTTTGTATTGCACCTCAATTCCTGAGATATGCTGCTGTTGTAAACTGCAGTCTGCCTAGAATGACCAAGACAATCTTGAAGATCCTAGGCAAATTGAGTCTGGATCATCTATGTGCCATTGCAAAACACATCTATGTGTGATCATCAACTGTTATAGCCTAGTATCATCTGACATGATTTATAATGTCATGCAAAACCTACAACATTCACTTTCTTCAAGGACATCTGTAAGCGTTGTCAAACAAATTAGAAATTGCATAGTTGGTAAGCAAAAAGGAAATACCAACGGAAAAGGCGAGATCAGGTCATGTTCATACAAGTTTCACGTTTATTCGCTTTCTTTGTTAGTCGGTGAAGCAATTACTGGCTTTTGTCCTATCCTAGTCTATGTCGACGGCGAACAGCGTCAGTAATGTCAAGAGAGTCATTCATTGATTCCAAACACTACAGCTCTCAACCCAGAAGTATGACTCAGGAACGTCTTAAACTTTCTAAATCTTAATATCGTGTGAAGTCCTGGCTGATTGGCGATGACCCGCGCAAAGCAGACGATCATAGCATGTAGAAGCTTCTAGAGATTGGACGCTTCGACAGTTCAGCGAAATCGCAGAGAACGCCCGTCCCAGCTGGCAACCTCGCCACCAGCGACACAAAGTCTGCCTGCCAAGAAAAATCAAATTTAGAAATAGGTTGCCAGCTTGACGCTGCACTTTCGAAATTGAAATTTTATTTCCAACGCAACAGCCATTTTGAAACAAAAACAGACAAAAGCTTTCCTAGCCTCGTTCCTGGGTTCGAATCAATATGATAATGAGATATATATATCCGGATAGTTATCCCCCCGCCGCCGTCTTCCTCCATTGACGATCCGCAGCAGCAAAAAGAAAGATTAGACCCGGGTCTCAAAAGAGGCCCCGATCTTGACTCTGACTGCATTTTCGAACCTCACCGACACTCCCGGGGCTAAGACAGGGGCGCGGGACGACCACGCGAGGCCACAACAACAGTCCCATGTGCTCGCAGCGGCGCCGGTGAAAAAAAGGTTGCGGGGCACAACGCCGGGAGCGACTAGGCCTAGCGCGATCGCGGCGCTGGCGCGAAATTTCGTCCCGGCTAAAGAGCTTTCAAACGAACCGCTCGCGCTCGGATTGGGCTCGAAATCGAGCACAGGTCGTCCGCACATGTCCGCGGATTCGAGCGAGGCCGGCAAAGTAGGCTCGGACGGCGATCTCGACGGTAGAAAACGCGAGCCGCGGTCGGGGGTGCGGGGAGCTCCCCATCAAAAGCCGCCAGCGTTTCGACAGGTAGGGCAGGCGCAGACAGCGTCTCGTCGGGTCACACACACACAAAAGCCCGAGTGCGAAAGGCTTGCTCACCGGCTAAAGAATCGTCTTCTGCTTCTTCGGTGGCCATCTCTTGGTCTTCGGAGTGATCTTCGTCACGTCCGGGCGGCGTGGGCATAGCACTGTGGCGAGAAAAAAAAAAAAAACCTCTGTCCAAAAACTCTCGTGGGGCCGGGGAGCCGCAGCCGCCGCCGAACACAGGACTATCGGCGTAAAGATGTCTACGTTATTTTCTCGCTTTCCCTCCGCTCCTTCCTCGCTACAAAAGTGGAGGAGGGAGGAGGGGGGGATGAAAACGGAGGGGGGGTCGGAAAACTGGATCTGCGCATGCGCGAAGGTGACGTCACGCACATCAGATAACCCCACCGCGGGGAGGGGGGTAAAAACAAATATAAAAATACAAAAAAGAAAAGAAAAGGAATCACGTGATTGCAGTTAGAAATAATAATAGGCCTCTTTTTGAGGAAGGCGCCTCGGAGCGTACAGTACTTGCGTCGCGAACTTAAACATCACTCGGGTTCTTTAAAAATCAAGTTTTAAAAAGCACGAATCATGGCTACTAGCAATACGCGTTCCGGTTTTCGTCTAAATAATACAATAATAAAGCGAGATTTTTTTTTTTCTTTCTTTTTTTGTTATTTTTTGTTGGCCTATAAAATGTGTGGGGTCATTAACTTTTCTGAATAGGCACCTGTCATTCACAGGTTCGGGATACGTTTGAAATCGTCGACATAGTCACAGGGGCTCTCTACTCACGATGGAATACATAAGGCGATCTTACGATTCCTACCGTTCACGCACATCTCCCAAACACTTGAAGAGAGCAGATCGCGCGGAAGCCCAAGATCACGAAATTTTACATGACCTAGGTCTACAGTTCGAGATAATTAATGTCCTGCTTCTGCCACTTCTAGAGAACGCTTTGCATTCGCGAGAAACTGAGAGCCCACTAAGAAATGCGCTGCAGAAAAAAATAATCCTTGCGCACAGCATATTTTATCAATCGGAATTATTCTGTTATATTGACAAAACGATCGTAATCGATAAGTGATAATCAAATTCGATCAACATTACGTTGAAAAACAAGCGCAGCAGCTGTTAGTGGCACACGTCAACCATTGCTACACATTTTGCGTATATATAGTTTTTTATTTTTTTTTTTTATTTGTTCGGTTCTTTTGGCCAACAACTGCGTCGGTCTGCTCTCTTGGTTCCCTTTCTCTCTCTTAGTGGGGGAGCGGGTAGCGGAGAAGGAGGAGGACCGGATATTTAGAGACAGATAGCTGCAACGCGAGGAGAGGGAAAAAATGAGGGAGAGAAGAGAAGAAAGAAGGGACTTGTGGAGAGGAGAAAAATGGGGGAAGGCACGGGGGACCGTATACTCAACTACTTTATATTTATACCTATACTTATCCTCGTCTCCCCCCTTTCTGAACGCAACGCGCAGAAAGAAAGCCGAGCGATTCACTGTATGCAAAAATGGCGGCGAGGCATCACTCGATTTACTGTCTGCTATAACTATCTTTCTGAAAAAAAGGGGGTTCTTTTACTTCGAAAGATTGCTCGTCATTAAAGTGGTGCAAGCGCCGAATCGAACCGCAGATTTCATCGGATATTTAAGCAATGTTGCACGGGATCGTAATATTGCTCCCTTGTTTAATTTTTTTTTCTTTTTTTTTCTTCTTGTATTTGTATTATTATTATTTTAGATTTTAAGCTACGTGGAAGCGACAACACGTTAGCCGAGGAGACATGGGTGATGACGCGTGTTTGTGAGCGCCGTTGCCTGTTTGAGCTGTCTGCTACGTCGCTATGTTGTACAGCAAGCGTCAACAAATTGTGATGCCCTGCTATTTTTTGTATAATATCTATATAGAAAAAAATAAAAACGGAAGTATGAAGGAATGGTCGCCTTCCATTTGGATTTCTTGCCTTGGACGGCGCGCTAAATCGCTAACCTTTTTGGAAAGGGCGCAATATAGTACACGCGTTTCATAAAATAACTTATAGGCACTTCTAAAAATATATATAGATAATTTTGTTTGTGTGCTTGTTTGATTTAATTTATTCGAGTTAATTCGAACTAATTGTAAAGTTTTAATTCTCAGGTATGTAGCAACCCGCCCGAGCTTCAACTTGAGCAACAGAGAAATAGTTTTACGTCGCGTTTATTGCCTTCAAGGTACAACGTTTATTCACTTGTCAGCATAGTCGCCTAAATACTGTTAGCGCTTGTCGGTACAAAAAAAAAAAAAAGTGCCTTCCACTTTTTTGGCAACCGTGCAGTTCAGGAGCGTTGTCTGGAGATGTGGCAACGTGTGTAGTTCAGCGCCTCGTCGTACCATCATGCCACCACCATTTGTTCGATGCAGTTAGAAACTAGCATAGTGGACGAAGATGCCCACTCGACGATATTGTCAAAACCGTACCGCTGTCCTTTAACTTGTGTCATCAGAAAACTAGAGAGGAAACATTCTTTGCAGTTATGAAAAACGTTATCCACACGTTCTGTTAAGTGTTTGGATTGCTTAAACCACTCAGTCGAAAAAAGAAAAAAAAAATCGTAAGAAAATAAACATGTACCTTTCATAATTTTCGTTATGTTCAAGTTGTTCAAAACTGTAACTTACTTTTTGATACGCTCTCATATAATGAGAATATGCCAACTTTGATGACGTTACTTCCTGTTTTTGGAAGTTACAGCGTTCCTTTGACCACCTCCATGGGCTCCGATTTGAAAGGATTATAAGTAAAAACTAACCCCCTCATGTAATAAAAAATAATAATAATAAGCCGTGCTTTTTTTTTTTGTAAAATGATGCGAAGTAGGTTTTTAATTTTTGTGTGCAGTGGTTGCTTTTCATTGAAGTCAAGAATAAAATGTATAGCGTATAAAATGTTTTATAATAGCTGACAAAAGTAAAACGCACAAAATATAATGCAAAAAAGTTTTCCTTTTTTTTTTTCATAACGATTTCTTTGTTTTCTGTCTTTAGGAAACACGTTACCTTTTTCTCGACCTTCTTGACTGCGGTTACCTCAACAACCCCAGGATCACTATGCGACTTTCGGAACCTCTTTGTAGGTGGTTTCAGTAGAGCTAGTTGGCGCATGATACCATACTCGGCGACAACTTTTCTTGGCAATGCATTGGAGGGCATAGGCACGCGTTCCCTCTCCCATGTTGAGCGCTGAATAAAGCTGTGCGCGGGCTCTCCTCCTCTCCCCTGTATTTCCAAGAAAAGGTGCCGCTGAGTGTAGCTTTGACTCCGAAAACGTAAAAGTACAGAGATAGGAAAAGAGACAGAGATATCGCTTTTTTGTGGGGTTCCCATCGTTGGCACAGGTCGTTTCTCGACATATTCCATCTGGAACCGATATATGGTCATACGTAATATACACATTTCATCGTTTTAATTAAAGCACGTTTGAGCATAACTCGGGAAATGGTGAAAGCAGATGGGCTATAGACCGCCGCAGCAAGGCAAAGAAATTGCTGGATGGTGGGTGAACGTCTGTGGATAGTTCCCACCTGCTTCGTTCAAACGCTCTCACTGGTTCACTGGAACCATAGCTTTATCCGTTCGCCACGTTAAGCTGAAACGCAGTACAACCGGAGTTGTATGTAAGGCTCTAAAAAATTACATTTCGTAACTTAGTTACTTCGAACTCGGGCTTCATTTGAGTAACGCATTTTCGTTACTTTCTGTCCGAGTAACGAGTAAGGTTGCTTGGTCACTTTATTTGTAAGTACCGTATGTTGCAGACTCTAGTCCGCAAGGGCAACTTTTGAGTCACAAATAAAAGATTTTGCTTAGATAGTCCGCACGCCGTGCATATTCGGCACTTAGTACCTAATCCCAACCTTATCGTACGCAGCACACCTGGACAAATGCCTGCCGTATTAACCAACAAATTGAAGCTTGTATCATGTATTTTAAGAATGCATTTTACATTTTAAGCATGCAGCCGGATGTGCTCCCTGGTGCCTTGCGTCAAAACCGTTTTTGCACCTTTGCAGCCTGTGTTTGCCAGAACGGAGACACCGCCGACTGCGTGACGGTGCAGGTTTTAGGAGGCGCACGGCAGAAGTTTGAACCGAATGCCGCCATTTTGTTCCAGCGGAATGTGCTTTGTCATCTGTGTTGGTTGTCGTTACTTGTAAAAGTATCAAGGGACTTTAGCCTCACCCTGAGCGCGCGCCCACGTCACGGGAAGAAATTATACTTTTACGCCCGCCGCGAAGTGACTATCACCTCCGCCATTCGCTACCATAATCATTTGCGCCTGTGTACATAGTAGTTGTTATTACTCTCTATCTCCCCCTCTCCCCCCCTCTCCCCCATTTTTTTTTTATTTTTTTGCTTTTGGGATTTACGTTTTACCCCCCCCCCCCCCCGGTCTCTCCTGGGTCGAAAATTAATTAAATGAAATGAAACACAGAAATTATCATTAACGTAACATGCCATTCACAAAATCCACATCTCGTCATAACAAACCGTCTTGAAAAAAAAAATCCTTGTATAATCGCGCCTGTAGATAGTCCGCCATCAGATTGGCATCTGATGGCGACGGACGAGGACGTGTGCGGCAGCTGCTCCAAAAAGTTTTTTTGTCAGACAACAATTCCTGCACTGCTCGGGCATCTGTGGTCGGCGCTTCCATTGCCGGTGCATCAACGTCGCACAAGAGCACTATGACTTGCTCATGAAAGATGGGTCAAGCACGTACAAGTGTTCATGCTCCACGAAACGGAAGAGTGACAAGGACAATGCTCAGAGTGCTTTCCTCTCCCATCTCGATCCTGTGAGTGCTAAATTTCTACGTGACGGCAGCAATGAAGGTGACTTTCGTGAACTTATAATCATGCTTCTGAACAAGATTGATGGTTTTTCCGCCGATGTCAAGTCACTGAAGGTCGATAACGAATTCCTCCGGGTGCAGCTAGCTCAAAACAATGCCTTGCTGCGGAAATCTGTGCCCTACGTCCCTGAGGCCGCGAGTCGCTCTTCTTCGAAAACGTTTTCATCAGTTGTGTGCCTAATTCTCGACAGCCAGAGGCGGAGGCAGCTACATCGGTGCTACGACAAAACCCCGGAGAATGCATCGGGACCTCGACCTGAAAAGGCGCATTTGTTGCCCCGCCGTCGACCGACTGTGGACAATGAACGATACACACCTGTTCGTCGTAAAGAAATAGTGAAAGTGCTTGAGGGGTCCAGGCCAGAGAGCAAGCTGAGTGTTGTCCCTAGTCCGCCAAGGAAGCGTGCTCTTTTCGTCTCAGGACTGTCCCCCACAACAACGACATATGACGTCTGTGAGGTCATCGAGGAAACCGTGCAAGGCAAGTCAGTTCGGTGCACAAAACCCCTACAAGTACGACAGCTACACATCTTTCCACGTCTGTGTGGACTCTGACCACTTTGACTTAATTCATGATTCGAAGGTCTGGCCATTTAGGCGTCTCTTTCGGCCTTTTTTTTTTTTTTTTTTTTTTTTTGAGCATTGAAAACTAGACCGGATGACACTTCGATTCCATTGAGCAATGAAGGTATTTGAACATGCCACATCTCTGCCACGAAAGTGCGACCGTGTACTACCAAAATGTTCGCGGTCTTCGAAGTAAATCAGAAATACTTTCAGCTAACGTGAATACAAATAGCTATGACCTTTATTGTCTTACAGAAACGTGGCTGCACACAGAAATTCCATCCTCTGAATCTTTCAGTGAAAACTATAACGTATATCGTCATGACAGGGACCCTGTTAAATCCGGCAAACGCTTTAAAAGCGGGGTTCTGACTGCTCTAAATATCGATTTTATTTCTTTTCGCCAAGAATACTTTGAAGATGATCAAGAATGCGTGTGGGTTGAGGTGCCGATGGAGGGTCGAACTGATCTGCTAATTGGAAACTACTACTTTCCACCAGGATTCAGCGCTTCACAGTTCCAACATTCTTTTAGTATACTTGAGGCAAAACTTGATCCCTGCCGTTATCGCATTCTTCTTTTAGGAGACTAATCTTCCACGAGCAACGATACGGCAGAAAAGGCCCGTGTCGTGTTGTAGTTTCATTGTAGTTTCGAAGGTTGACACTTCAGTGGTTCCAGCTGATGTTTGGCACGATCCGTTTGTAGCAACCGTAAAATTGCCGTTTCAGCTTAAGCCCGCCATGTGTCTATCGACTTTAAAGGGAAATTACCTGTGTCTTTACCACCATTTCACGAACATAGATTGGTCTCCGGTGGTAACAAACACTGACATAAATTCAGCCTGAAATGCTTTCACTGACATTGTAACAGATGGCCATTCAGCTTTTTGTTCCACTTAAGACGAGTAAAAGGCAGAAGTTTCCATGGCGGTTCTCATCTGAAATGAAGCGTACAATGAAAGAAAAATCACGGTTTCATCGTCATTATAAGCATGGCCACGGTGACGCTTGGTACGCGCATTTTAGTAGGGCAAGGGCCGGCCGAAGTAAAGTTTCTTTATCAGCGAGATAAAGAAAACTTCAGGAATAACAGTGTGAACGAACTGCTGAAAAAATCCTAACAATATTTGGAAGCACAAAAATAAGATATTGAGCACAGAAGCCAAGTCCGTTACGTTGTCAAATGATTCCGATTTTCGTTCTGAACCCCGTGTTGTCGGCGAAATTTTTTCGTCATACTTCTCAAGTGTATTTTTGTGTGATATGCAGTCTGCGAGCTCAGAGCCACGACCGCTTAATCATGGCGAAGACTGAGTGTTCTCGTCCCGTTTAGTGTCGATCACTCTGTAGTGCACGGTTGTATTAGACGTTTGAAACCTAAACTTTCATCGGGTTCCGAAAGCGTACCAGCGTTTATTGTTAAAGGTTGCTCCGATGCGTTTGTGCCGGTCTTTACCTACCTTTTTAACTTGTCTATTCAAAACTGTATCTTTTCAGAAAAGTGGAAGTCAGCCATTGTGGTGCCCAGGGATGGGCAGTATCTCAAATACAAGTATTTAAAATACGTATTTCAAATACTTTGTGTATTTTGCATTTGTATTTAATTACAAATTGGGTAATGTATTTGACGTCTGTATTTAAATACTAAAACGTGGGTATTTCAAATACAATTGTAATTAAATACAACTTTGTGGGCGAAAATACATCCCTCAAATTTATTGTCACTGTCCAGAGCAGAAAGAAAACTATGTTCTGCACCGAATGCAGTGTCTCTCAATTAAGCACAAGCGTTTAGTGACTTTGTGATTACGGTGTTAGTCCAGGGCAAGACTAGAGACGAAATCGACGTTCACAGGCAGACTGGCTAAATAAGTGCCTGTGACAACTTGTGATGCTTTCCAGCCTGATTTCCATCCATATTTTTGCCTGGAACATTCTAAACGCGCGGGTCGTCCAGATTTTCGTAACTGGTGCGAGTTGCAATAATGAAAAATTCTCTAGCTAGTGCTGCGCGTCTTGGTCGTCTCGGTTCTTTGTAGGTCTATACCAAAATGTAATCGACAAAAAAAAAAAAGCTGCTTGAAGCTCTGTATTTGTTTTCACCTATTACGTCCAAGCTAATTACCTCTTTTTGTGTGATTATATTTCTACTACGTTACTAGAGCCTCGCACACTAACTCCCGAGTGTGCAATGCAAAATTAAAATGAGATACCCAGAAACCCGTTGCAGGTGCCCTGAAGTCGCTGACGTAAACTTTGAGGAATGTATTTGGAAAAGTATTTAGAGGAGACCAAATACATTTTGTTGTATTTGTATCTTGTAATTAAATGCTTTTTTGGAAATGTAATTAGATTTGTAATTAAATACATTTTTAACGAAGTATTTTGTATTTGTATTTCGATACATATTTGCATGTATTTTGCCCATCCCTGGTGGTGCCTATATTCAAATTAGGGGACTCTGCAGATGTTAGAAATTATAGACCCGTTTCTTACTAACCACATCCTCGAAACTGTTTGCGATTGCGGTAGAAGTACGCCTTTCTAGCTATTACAAAAAAATATTCAATGAATCTCAACACGGTTTTGTTAAATTTAAAAGTGTTGAAACTCACTTAGCTGAGTATTTGAGTCACGTTGGCCCATTGTTGCCAACCATGGGCAGGTTGACGCCATATATTTTGACTTGAGTAAAGCCTTTGACCTTGTGCACCATGACCTATTAGTGCACAAGCATCGGAATATGGAGTGTTCTTGCCGTTATGTTTGTGGTTTCAGTCATATCTGTCCGGGCGCATTAATATTAATGTTCGTATTGACGGTGTCTTGCCGAGATCATACATATCATCATCCGGCGTTCCTCAGGGTTCTATTCAAGGACCCTTGCTGTTTAATAGGGAGTTTTAGAATAACGTACGCAATATTAGCGCACGCTACCGCTAAATTTAGCGCTTGTATTACCGCACGCGACGCGAGAGAGTTTTAGAATAGCGTTTCTCCGTCGCGACGCAAAAGCCCAAGCATCTCGCGCTTGCAACGCCACCAAGACACAGTAACAATTTTTATTTCCCACACGAAATGCTGTAACTTTAGGAAAAAAACAAGTTTTTTGGTCCAGAGTAGCATTTTAGATTTGTTTAAACATGAGAATGCGACGCCAGCAGTTGACCGGTCCTGTCCGCTTGCGTCGCCTCGGCAAGAGAGGTCTCGTGTACTGTCCTTCGCACACCGTACCTTCGCCGAGAAATGTTCGCACGTCGCAAGCATCAAGTTGCCGGTGATCGTTGCCGAACCGAGTACAATGCCGTCCCGTATTGAAAATCGCAGTCGCGAGGATGCCGCCGACCTCGCACTCACGACGGCCCCAAAGCAGCCGCCGACATAATCCTGGAAGCCGCCATATTTTAACTCTGCTCGTCTTGGCTTTAGCCAACTTCTCATCACGAATCCTCCTTGGAGAAGCGCAAAGACTCTTTGCGTACGCACGCTATTTCCGAGAAATAGCGCACGCTAAAATTGCGCACGCAAAGCGCAAAACCTGGTTTGCGTTCGGAGCATGCGCAGTGGCGACCACGCTATTCTTTGCGTGCGCAAAGCTTTAGCGTGCGCTATTCTAAAACTCCCTAATATTTTTGCCAACGACGTCTCTCTTTGCGTAAAACATTCAAATCTGCTGCAGTTCGCTGATGATATTAAAGGGACACTGACAGGGTATTTATGCTCGCAGAGGTTTTTAGTTGTAGGTGACATATGAGAGCTCAACTACCCAGAACAGAATTTGCGGCTCGAAATTCGGTTTCTTTCCGCCCGCAAACCGCCGATCAAGAATTGGCCGGTTCGAGTCTCGCTCACTCTCTTTTTCGCGGTCACGGGCCGTTTTCTAAGGTATCGATGCGACCACCAAATTTAATCAAAGTCGTGGGTCACTGAAGGCACACACTCAATATTAAAAATAGAAAAAAACATGAAACCCATTTTTTGTGGCTTCTAAAAAGCTGTAAATACGTTGATTGAAAAAAAAAAGTTCCACAGACTACCGGAAGTATTCTGTGCGTTCGTCGTTTCGCGTATCGTGGGACTCGCGGGGACGGCGATGGCAGCGGACGACGGGCGTGGGACCTCTATTTCAGAACTGTCGTTCGCGGTACCGGCGAATTCTGTCTACCGTTAAAAGAGAAATTTGGGACTGATCAAAAGAATTGGTATTCATCCCGCACGACACGCCCGGCCACCAAGCCGATTTGCACGAAGACGTCGCCGAGCCGTCGCTCCCTTCTCGTGGCTGAAGACAACGCTCGCGCAAACGTCAAGCACGACGTGTCTACTTCGAGTTGAGTATGTACGCGTACGATCTCTTTACTAGGTGCGAATGTCCCCAAAGCGTGGTGCCTCCCGACTTCGACCCGGGAGTGCTTTTGCTAGAGAAAAATCGACAGCAAACTTTCCAACTTACAGTTTACCGGCTGAATTATTACTAAGGAAAGAGATCCACCAGAAACGAGTTGCCCCAGTAGCTCAGTGGGAAAGACGTCCGCTTCACACGCGGTAGGGCCAGGTTCGATCCCCCGTTAATTTTTTTTTTTTTTTTCAGACATTTTCCGATGTTTACATATCTTTTTCTTTTTTTTACAATCATCTCTGAAGAAACGAACAAAAAAAAAATAACAAACAAATGTTGCGGACGATACTTCGCTGAATTAAACGGTATGGGATTTCCGTTTTGACACCTGCGAACTCAATGTAATCACTTTCCACGAAATGGAAGGAGCATATAAATCAGGTAGCGTCCGCTTTCCGAGGTGCCCGTAAATGTTCTACAGGAATTGCAGCCAGCCGTTGGTCCCGATACCGTTGATCTTTCGGAAACTCTGTCGCACAATGCCACTTTTTTTCGGATGCAAGACATGTGAGCCAGCTCTTCACGCAACATCTTGGGTGTATTCTTTTCGGAGCCGATCATGGAAATTCACCACGGGCACTCACTACTCATCTCCAACTCCTCAATGTACAAAACAACTCATCTCGGAGTACAGAACAACGAGCGGAACAAACATAACTGCAAAATAATCGCACGGCAAGCAGTTCCCGCACGCCGCATCGCACGCCGCATGTCGTGTCGTCTGCTACCGGAGGGAGAAAAAAAAAAAAAAAAAAAAAAACCGCACGGTCGGGTGTAGTTACGTGACTTCCGCCACTCACTCTCTTCTCTCCACTTCTCCGACCTCCGTCGGGTTTCGGTTTCGGTTTCGAGCAGTTGCGTCTTTTGGCTTTATTAAAGAAATACGCTACTCTGTTGCAAAATATTAATTGGGTAGTCCTCCGACACCATAATGAAGCGCCTGGCAAAAAATAAAAAAATTTTTTTTGGGAGGTGTCAGTGTTTCTTTAAGATCTTCAAACAGATAAAATTACATGTTGATTGCGTTCTGCTACAGGAAAATATTACTGCTATTTCACCATGGTGTCTTCAAAATAAATTACGTCTGAACGCCAAAAAAACATGTGTTATATTTTTATTAAGGAAGAGGTGTGCGCTTAATTTTTTGTATGAGCTGGACAACCAACCATTGCGACTCGAATATTGCGTACGTGGCTTGGGAGTGTATATTGATTCATCCCTTAGTTTTACAAATCACGAGTCAAATCCGAATAGCTCTTGCTTGCGACTTTTAGGCTTGTGTTCAGGTATTACCCGTCATTTTAAAGAGCCGTCCTGTCTCGTCAGGCTTTACACATCGATTGTGCGCTCAAACTGGAGTTTGGCTCTGTAGTTTGGAACTGTCTGGGTGTGACCAACTCTTATGGACTGGAACGTGTGCACAGAAAGTTGGCACGCATTGTTTACAACCGTTATTACAATCGCCGTTTTTTTTTTTTTTTTTTTTTCGTTTTTTTTTTTTTTTGCTACGAGTCAATGTTAGATTGACTAAACTTGCAATCACTGGAGGCTCGTCGCAGCTCTCGTGATTATGTACTAGTGCATAGTAGATTACGTTGCCCTATTGTTTCCCAGCTTTCTATACATGTCCCCCCAGTAAACTGTCGACACCAAAACACGTTTTACGTGCAAGGCATATGTTCATTTCCCCAATTTTACAAATTCAGAGAAATTTTAATGCCCTGAGCGCGGTGGTTGACGTTTTCGGGAGTAAGTGGGAATTTTAAAAGCGCACTAACCATTCACATTTACTAACATCAGTGTTCGGGTTTTATATGTGTTCTGCCATTATTTGTACGTGTTTTCTTTTTCTTTTTAAAGTGTATGTTGTGCGTGAGTGTGTACCAATCTGTTTCTGGACACAAGACAAATAAAAAAAAAATAAAAATGACTGGTAACGCACAAGTCATTAGAGTTTCACTTTCTGACGCTAATTTTGTTGGTATAGTAATGACATTTGAGCAGCCAAAAAAATTTATGACGTCACGAAAACGCCGGCATGATGAGCCTGATGATAACAAGTCAATATTAAAGTTACCAGTTAAGACAGGAGACACAATCAAGGAGTTCACTTACATAATTTAAAATTAATGTATTTCGCTCTTCCCCTCAACATTTTCCTTTCGGCTTCTTTTACGCCCTTTTTCACCGTTGTGTTCCGCTCAGTCTCCTCCCTAGTTGGCAGCTATTTAAATTTTAGTTTTCTCGTTCGCTTCGTCCATTTTGTATTTAAACTCTTCATGTATAAATACTTGTACACCTTCCTCACCCATCGTGCGTCCTCGATTTTCGTTAGTCTTTGATCGAATTTCAATTTGCTGATAGCCTCTCTACTCTCAAAGACGACCAGCCCATGTCTCCTTGTACCCCTTGATTTGGCGTCTCCCCATGCGCACCCAGTGCCAAACTACCCACACTCCTCTGTCTGACCTCCAATCCTCTCTGAACCTCTGATCGCATGCACAACACCGCATTACCAAACGACAAATTTGGCACAGCAGTGCTCTCGGCGCCAACACGTCAAGGTCGTCGACTGTGCCGTTGTGGAAAGGTTATGAGCGGGGCTCGAACGTTTGAGCGGTTTGAGACTGACTTAGCCGCTATTCCTCAAGAGGCGAGGGACGTGGGTAAAATGTCGTTTTGCAGAAATATTGGTTCTAAAGTAAATGGATTTGGTACCCACCCTCTCTTCCTTCTGGCCTTTGTATCAACTTTGTATCAACAAATTTGGTACCCACCCTCTCTTTTTTCTGGTCTTTGTATCAACTTCGGGGTCGAAGATAACTTACGATGGGGACAAAGGCGAAGCAAAGTATGGGGGAGCTGTATCTAGGACACAGTGGCTCAATGGGCAAGCAGGATGTAGCTGACGTTTTGGTTGTCGAACAGGTGGGAGAGGCCCTGCGCGCTAGTCTCGAACCCAGTCCCAGGGCGAGAGAAAAGAAGGTCAGAGGAGGAAGAGGACGCAACGCTGGCAAGGGGAGGGAGTTTCCTCCTCCCCTTTGCCAGCGTTGCGTCCATTTCCTCCTCTCCCACCTTCCTTTCCCTCGCCCTACCGTCATGAGTTGCCTATTTTATTGTCAAATGTCAATAATAAGATTTATCTAAATTCCGGGGAAACCCTAGCTATCGGATCATATTACCGGCCCCCCAGCGCAACCCATGAATCACTGTTATCCCTATCTGATGAGCTGTCTTCCATCTCAAGTGATTATCTTGTACTTGGGGGTGACTTTAACCTGCCTGACATAACATGGCACGATAAGCAAATGTTAACTACCGGCTCTTCGATATTATACACGGCATTTTCTCACTTTGTCTCAAGCTTTGGGTTGTCTCAATACGTCACTGAACCAACCAGAGTGGACTTCAATAGATCAAGTACACTATACTTCGTTTCAGCTTCGGTCCGAGCGCGGCCGATGTTATGAGCCGAAGGGCCAATCAAACAGCGAAAGAGGCACAACGTCACGGCGTGCTCTCTGCAGTTGATAGGACCAGCGTGCTCTCTGTGCGTGCTCCTTCGCCGGCTAGTCCTATCAAGCAAAGAGCGCGCGCCATGACGTTGCGCTCTTTACGCTGTTTGATTGGCCCTTTTGCTCGTAACACCTGCCGCGCTCGGACGGAAGCTGAAACGAAGTATAGACCTCCTTCTTTGCGATTCCAGAACAGTTGTTTCTGCAGTCACAAACCTTCCGGGCATTAGCGATCACGACATAGTTACAGCAAGTATACAGTGTAAACGTCCGCTATCGGCTCTGCAGTCCCCACGCAGGATTTATTTTTACGACCAGGGCAATTACGCTAGCCTTGCTGACGAACTTGTAGCGTTTTTTGCCATTTTTGAAATGCACAGCTATGAGATGGACGTTGAAACCCTGTGGAACATTTTTAAAACTAAGCTTACTGCCTTAATCGACACTTACATCCCACACAAGCTATTCTCTCCAAGAAAGCAAAAAAACAAACCTTGGATAAATAGAGAGTTACGGCAAATTTTGAGGAAAAAGAAGCGCGCATACTTAACTTTCCGCAGGACTTCTATTGCCGCGTCCCTTAATCGGTTACGCGACCTAAGTAAACTCTACAAAAGAAAACTTAAATTAGCTAAAAATGTTTTTCAGAGCACTTTAAGTGACCGTCTTAAAAGGAGCCCTAAAGAATTCTGGAAATTGGTAAAAAGCAACAAGAAGGACCAGGTTGGCATACCACCAATTGAAGAACTTGAACAGACCATACACGATGACCAAGCAAAAGCTACATACTTTAGTAGATACTTCCAATCAGTTTTTTCTCCCCCAATAACTGCGGTGCACTTGGCTCTGCCAAACGCAGTAAATGAATTCCGTGACATGCCGGAAATTGAATTCCACTCTGACGGACTGGTTAAACTTCTGGGGTCACTTAAAACTGATAAGTCTCCAGGTCCTGATGGCATTCCTAACAAGATTCTTAAGGAATGCGCAGGTATACTCGCTATGTTCTTGCACGTCCTGTTTACCAGATCTATATCAGATAGTATTTTGCCTTCTGACTGGAAGAAAGCTCATGTTGTGCCTGTGCATAAAAGCGGCCCCAAAAACAAAGTTGAAAATTACAGGCCCATATCGTTGCTAAGCACGTCTTCTAAACTTATGGAACATGTGATCTACACAAGTATCGCTCAACATTTACAGTCAAATAATTTTTTCACTCCATCCCAGCACGGGTTCCGCCCAGGCTTGTCATGCACTACTCAGCTAGTAGAATTTTACCATGACCTAGCAAACGCATACGATAAAGGCCTTCAAGCAGATTGTATTTTTCTTGATTTCCGGAAAGCTTTTGATCTCGTGCCACATAAATTTATTCTGCATAAAATGAAGTCCTTAAAAATAGATGGTAAAGTTCTTGGGTGGTTAGCAGATTACCTAAGTGGCAGGACTCAAGCAGTGTTAATTAATGGCAAGTCATCTGATTTTATTTCCGTCACTTCTGGTGTACCCCAGGGTTCGGTGTTGGGGCCGCTTTTATTTTTAATATTTATCAATGACATTGTTGTAGACGTTTTTTCTAGTATACGCCTGTATGCTGACGATTGTATAATTTATCGAGCAGTAAGTTCGGTCAACGATTGTATCACTCTGCAGGCCGACCTTGACCGCATAGCAAACTGGTGTAGTACTTGGGGAATGGATTTGAACGTTAACAAATGTCACTTTGTCCGTGTAACTAGAAAGCGTAACCCTATCACCACCATGTACCAGATTAACGACATTCCCATCAACATGTCACCACAAGTAAAATATTTAGGCGTTTACTTTTCCCACGATTTGTCATGGCGCTTTCACATTGAGTATATGACTGCTAAAGCTAATCGGATGCTAGGCTTCATCAAACGTAATTTCAAAAATTCTCCTCAAGAGGTCAAAAACACCCTGTATCTCACAAATATTCGGCCCATTCTAGAGTACGCTTCAGAAGTTTGGGATCCCCACCAGCAGTACTTGATAAATAGTATAGAACTGATACAAAACAGAGCCGCCAGATTTGTCCTTAATACATACTCGCGTGGTCAAAGTGTAACTGCCATGAAACGCGATCTTAACTGGCAGCCTCTACTGAATCGTCGTAAATGCTTCCGCCTGAAACTCCTTCACAGCATATATTACGATCAGTGTGGAATTGACAAAATGCGTTATTTACTTCCACCTCACTTTATCTCTCGGCGCCTGGATCATAGCAGAAAAATTAGGCCTTTTTCCAGCAGAACAGACATTTACAAATACTCATTTTTTCCTTGTACAATACTCAACTGGAACAATTTACCTGAAGAGATCGTCTCAACAAGCGTAAGCTATCAATTTTATCAGGCATTGTCAGATTCTTAAAACCTGTTATTTCTACAAACTTCAGCTTTTTCTATATATATTCACGAGTGCAGTGTCTAGTTTTACGCTGGTTTGGGTTTACGTTTGTCTCTATTTTCATGTTGATTTCTCCTGGTAAGTCACATTTTGAGTTTTGACTGTTTAAGCAATTTAAGTGTTCTTTGTCGTCATGTTCATTTTGTATTTGCCCCTCCCCCGCTATAATGCCCTCACGGGCGCTGTGGGGTTATTTCAATAAATATTTCAATAAATAAACCCTGTTCTGGCCACACCGGCGCATGTACCCCTCCCCCCCCCCCCCCCCCCCCCCCCCCCCCCTCGTTTACGCCGCTTGGCGGCGACAGTCTGCAGATGGCTAACTAAAAAATATTAACCCACCTGACCCACCAGTACACGCCGCCGGCGCCCAGAGTCCCGCTGTCCCCCATTGCGCCTCCGAAAAGTGCGACAACAGTGGCTACGCCACAAAGACACCATGTTTTGCTCTATAACTTAGATGCAAATTTGATTAGGTCTTTTCAGCAAGTGCACACAGACAATAAGGTAGTTATAATATGGGAAGCAGAATCTACACAGCCCGCACCAATAAAAAAAGGGCTCAGGCAGGGTTGGCTCCTGTCACCTAAAATAAATGTAAAGAACAGTGCACAAAACTCGGAAATAGCAGAACATATTCATGAATGTAATAACTGCACGGCACCTCTGCTCTTCATGATATATCTCAGTAAAATGGAAAAGAAATTAGAGCAGTGCGACTGAGGTTTTGATGTGAGCTATATGGAAGGAAGAAGAAATGTAGTACGGGTAATATTAGGCCTGATGTATGCAGACGACATAGTACTTATGGCAGATAACCAGGATAGTACAGTGGCTTGAACTAGCTGGAATATGTGGAGAGGAAGGGGACAGATTGAACATGAGTTTTAGTAGTGGCAAGTCAGGAATAATTCTGTTTAACGCCAAAAAGAGGAAACCCCTGAGTAAGTATACAAGACATTGTATTTGACCATGTAGGGAAATACAAATATATGGGAGTCTGGCTCAATGAGGGAAGGAAATATCTAAAGAAACATGACGAGAATACAAATAAAAAAGGGAAAAAAATGCATCTATTACGAAGCTCAAAGCACTATGGAACTATAATAGATATGAAGTGGTCAGGGCTATTTGGAAAGAAGTGATGATGCCAGGACTGTATTTTTGCAATGGGGTACTGGGAATGAAATCGGAGGTTCAATCATGATAAAAAAAAAAAGTGGGCAGATTGGCACTGGGAGCACATGGGAAGATACCAAATGAGGGAGTACAAGGGAACATAGGCTGGTCACCCTTTGAGAGCAGGAAGGCAATTAGTGAGTTGAAATTTGAACGAAGGTTGACCGAAGTAGATGATACGCGGTGGGCACGGAAGGTATTCAAGTATTTATACATGAAACGTTTAAACACAAAATGAACAAACCGAATCCGAAATCTTACATTTAAATACCTGCACACTTGTGATGGGGCTCAGCAGACTACTTCAGTAGAAAAAGAGGTGAAAGAGGCAGAAAGAAAATTATGAGAAGTAAGAATGCAGGACAAATCAGCTCTAACAATGTACAGGACAAAAAAATAATGCATAAGAAAGGAAAATGTGTGTTGACAATTCACTCGGAAGTAATGTACTGTTTGAGGCTAGAAAGGGAGTTTTGAGGACGAGGACGTATAGGGGGCTAAATTTCAGGAGTGAGACACATTATGCGCTGCCTGCCATAATGATAGCGAGGCAGTAGAGCACTTGGTTTTGAGGTGCGCGGGGCTTCGCCCTGCCCCCCTGAAGGGTAATGGATTTGGCCGGGGCCCTGGGTTTTACTGGCGACGATGGAAAGACGGAAGAGAAAAAGATTGCAGTCACAAAGAGGCGATTAGAATATTGGTGGAAATTATCTATGGAAAATTGAATGATACTTATTTATTTATTTATTTATTTATTTACAATTACCCTCAAGGCCCCAAGGGGCACAACTAACTAGCACAGCTGGGTACAGGCGGGACAGAGGAATATTGAGACTCCCTCCCATGTGGCTCCGGCCCATAGTCTCAACTCTGTCTCCCAGTGGGCCCGGTGCTGGGCTAAATGCGACAAGGTTTGACCATAGGAAAGTTGGCGACTCCCTCACCAAAAAAAAAAAATAAATAAATAAATAAAACGGAAAACAGTTTTTTGCTTAATTTTTTAAAGGTTATTATGGTGATATCCCAGACTGCTTAAGCGGGAGGAATCACATGTTTGTCTTTTTAGATTTACGCTAGGTGGCGTAAGCTGCCGCTCGTTGCAAAGCTTATGGCCATTAACATCCATCCATGATCCATCCGTCCTAAAAGACACGGAAACATTATTTAAAACGAATAAACCGATTACATTTACAAGATTGCACCTGGTGAATGTTCCCAAAGCTATTTCGGACGTCCCAGTTACAATAAAAGCAGCGCCGCTCCGCGGAAGTACGGCGCCGAGCTTTGAGCGCGTGTAGTCTGTCAAACTTGGCCGAACCGGATTTTCCTTCTATTCAATTCCTGTGGCGAGGGGGAGGGGGGGGGGGGGGGGGTAGGAGTTTCAGGCAGCGGTGAATCACTTTTTCGCCTCCGCGGTGGCGTGAGCGAATTACAGGGGGCGCTCTTCTAGGTATCCTCATCATCGTTTGTGACGTAACAAGTAGGAGGGAGGGCAGACGATGGCACAAATTCCTTGGCTCGTCAGCTCGCTTCACGTGTTGTTCGGGTAACGCGACGAAACCTATTTCACGCGTTGTATTTTCTTCGGTGGAGTGAGACTTGTGGAATGACATTTTATGGAAGAAGCTCCTGCATCTAATTAGACTGATATCCAACAAGCTTGGAGGAGCAACGCAGGACATCACCCATGCGCTCGTGCAAGCCGTCCTGGTCTCACGCGTGTGCTACGGGGCTATTCACTACCAGCTCACTCGAGTGCAACTACAGAAACTTGAAAGCCTCTATAAACAAACCCTGCGGGTTATTACACGCCTCCCCTATCACACGCTCACGGAAGAACTCTACAGGTACCGTGAACTCCCAGCACTAAAGGACGTTATCTCAACCAGAGCAACCAATGATCAGGCACGACGGCTCCTCACCCCGAAAGGTTAACGTCTCCTGGAATATGACGACCGTACGTTCCACGCTATACAACGCTATACCCCATGGTACCCCCCGTGGAAGACATACTCGTGACCACTACGAAGCCTGCACCTGTGTAAGTAACCACCACTCAACACGCTCACTAAAGGGACATGCACGCACAAGCAGCCCCTCCTGCTAGCCCAGAGGACAGGCAGATTTACGCAGACGGAGCAAGACAGGATGGCGGCAACCTCTAGCTGCCACGGACTCGTTCGGCGTGACACGCACCCAGTGCCTCTCCACGAGGATCAAAATTTCTCCGAGGGAGGTAGAGTTGCAGGTTATCCTTCTGGGAATAAGGACACTGATGGAACAGACACCCCACACGGTGACCAAAGCAACCACTCTCACGGACAGCCTAGAGGCTCTCAAAGCACTACGAGGCCCAGCATGGCGGGGCTCTACTCCTTACTACATCAAGGAACTCTGCAAAGAAATCCATAGGAATTACAATATCGTGGTCTAAGTGCAGTGGATACCCGGCCATAGCGGGAACGCAGGCAACGAGGAGGCACGCAGACTCGCGAGGTAGACTTTTCTCAATCACCCCTCGGAGTCGGCAACGCCCACCTTCCAATACAAGCCGTTTCCAGAAGAGCAACGAATGGTAATAAGATACGAAAACAAGGAACTACGAAACGCCATCGCCCACTGCAACGCCCCATACCCTGCAACATCCCCAGAGGGGCACAAGTTCTCCTTACCAAAGCCTGCTCCGGATTTGCCCTTACAGGAGACATTATCACAAGATGGGAATACTATTAGCAACACAAAACTACGCAGATCCCCTCAGCTCTACTACTTCGTAAGCAGTGTCGACAGGAACCGCCAACGGTCATTTAACTACTATGGTCCTGCCCGGCTCTAGCAGCCACTCGCGACAAGCACAAGCCACCAGGAGTCCAGACACTCCACGAATGGATATATCCCAATGACCGCGCCAACGCAACGCTGATTGCATTGTGGGACTTTGCCAAGGAGGCCCACCTTGTCAGCAGAGCATGAATTACAGACTGCCCCCACCGTCCTTCCCCTCTCCCTATACCGACCAGAGAGCCATCCTGACGCAATAAATTTATTCATTACGCCTAGTAATCGTGCCATTCAAACATGTCTGTTGTTTTAATGCCAAAGCTCCGGAATGCAGGCATAATGTTTCCTGTGACTACGGAGACCTGGATAATGTAGAAAGAAGATTCGGCATTTTAGCGCAGTAGAACACCTAAAACGGTGAGCATGGTATAGTTTTTATTATTATCTTAACGAGAGGAAAGTTACGAAGTAATGGTTAATCGGGTTGAAAATTGGCCGGCCAAACTCAAGAACCTCGCGTGTGCAGCAATAAAATAATAATAATAAAAACAATCTCGCGTGTGTAGTAAGCCTTTTGATGAAAGTGAATTCGTGTCCTAACCCCTCTGTTCTTTCTTCTTCTTTTTTTAGTGCTAGTTGTTTATTAGTTCCGAATTCGTTTTTACATTTTGTAAACCAGTAAACAACTCTTTCTCCGAAACAAATGGCTGTAAGTGGCGGTGGGTGGCTCCCGGAGTCGCTTCATTGCCCATTTATTCGCCCCATTGACGAGAAACGTGCGAAACCACCTCAGGTCCTCCGCGATCGAGACATGTAATATATAACAAGTCGGTTAAACTTCAGCACGTCCCGAGTTAGAAGGCTAGTAGTAGTAGTACATTGGGGTTTTGTGGCACTAAAGCAGCTAAGGCTACGTATTAAGCAGCTAAGGCTGCTATGTATTACTAACGTTTCTGTTTTTTTTTTCGGACCCGAATAATAGTGCAAAACGTGTAGTGCACTTCTCGTGCAGAGCCCATTTCCGACTTGAGCGGCGTCGGCGTAACCGCGAGGTCACGTGACCCCTTAAGGTCACGTGACACCCAAGGTCACGTGACTCCCAGAGGTCACGTGACTCCCAGAGGTCACGTAGCCCCCAAGGACACGTGACACCCAAGGTCACGTGACTCCCCAAGTCACGTGACCCCTCCCCGAGGTCACGTGACCCCTCCCCCAGGTCACGTGACCCCACCTCCCCCTCCCCCCGGTCACGTGACCACCCCCCTCCGAGGTCACGTGACCCCCTCCCCCGAGGTCACGTGACCCCCCCCCCCCCCCCCCCCCCGAGCATATTCAAGAATGAGGGGAGAAGGAGTCTCAGGAGTCTACCCTCAGACTCCTTCTCCCCTGAGGGGTCTACTCTCCGTACTAAGGGGTCTACCCTCCCCTCAGTACCCTTCCCTCCTCCTCCTCAAGAGCTGCGCTCCTATTCGGCTTTTCAGGCTTTCACATTTTTTTTTTTTACATTTTAAAGGTTTTTGTTAAACAAAGCGGCTCGTTGGCGCTGTAATACAACGGAAAGAACTTACCAAAACGTCATACACCTTTTTAAAACAAAATAAACCGTTATCATTTGGCATACAAACGAGCGAGCATAACCGCACTGCGCGATTGCTTGGCGCGTCGTCTGCTAGAATGTAACGTCACCAAATGGCGAAGCTCACAACCACGCCAGCCTTCCTGTAGCCTTGCACGCTTCCACGAGAAGGAATTAAAACATGGCGTCACGAACGCGTTGGAGTTTAGTTGGAGACAACGTTGGTTGAAGACGCCGGATCTCCCGAGTCCCGAGACACATCGTGCGCTCGCCGATGACGACTCTTCGAGCGCGCGCTTGAACGGGCTATTTGGAACGAAAAATACAGCCATCAGTTCAATATACAAATGTGCGATTGCTATTATCAGATTTCGTTTATTATGTTTAACTTATTTATAAACGGGAGAGGTGTATTCCAATTTTAGAGCGCAGCTCTTAGGCGCCCGTTTCCGGCTCGAGCGGCGTCGGCGTCGCCGTCGGCGTCGCCGTCGCCGTCGCCGTCGGCGTAACCGCGCGGTGCATTATGGGTAAATTTTCCCGAAGGAACCCGAGGTCCTCCCGAAAGACCTCGGGTTCCTACGGGAGGACCTCGGAAGGACCTCGGGTTTCTTCGGGAGGACCTCGGGAGGACCTCGGGTTCCTTCGGGAGGACCTCGGGAGTACCTCGTGCTCCTTCGGGAGGATCTCGGGAGAACCTCAGGTTCCTTCGGGAGGACCTACGGGGGGGTCACGTGACCTGGGGGGTCACGTGACGATGACGTCATCAGTGACGTCACTGATGACGTCATCAGTGATGATGACGTCATTGTCACTTGACCCCCAGGTCACGTGACCCCCAAGGTCACGTGATCTCCCAGGTCACGTGACCCCTCGAGGTCGGCTGACCCCCCCTCCGAGGACCTCCGAGGTCGACTGACCCCCCCCCCCCCAGTAGCCTTCCCTCCTCAAGAGCTGCGCTCTAATTCGGCGTTACAGGGAGTTGTAAACGGCTTTCATTTTTTTCTTTCAGTATCTCTTTGAAAAGGGGCAGCAAATTACTGCTGAATATTCTCTGACTTTTGAACAAACTGTACAGTATACATCATGTAAATAAAAAGTGTAAATTTCGAGAGAGACGGAGCTCCTCGTCGTTCCCGCTGAGATCCAGTCCGGTGCCTTTGCCCGAGTCGCTCCTCCACCACCACAGACACCGCTCAGTCCCAACGATGCCTGCAGCAGTCTGTCCAGGAGGTGGCTGGTGCAAGGCTCGCACAGCACACCCTCGGAGCGGACTATCTCGCCGGACGAGGAAGATGGCGCTGAGTGTGTCGAGATGCCCGCTCAAGCAGACACAACAAACATTTCCGATGCGGATAGCGTGGACTGATCAGCCTGTTCTACAAACACAGAAAGGTCACCACGCAGTGAGCTGCAGTGGGAGGAGCCCCCTTTGCTAAAAAGCAGGTTTGACTTGAAGCCTGCTTGGGGTCAAACCTGGCAGACGGCCGCCGTAGGGAAGGATTTCAAGCTTTACCATTTCTGACTCCTTACTCGGGTAGGTTAGTTCAGTCAAATTTGTATACCCTTAACGCACGTCCCTCGATTTATGCAGACCTTTTAAACAACGACCGATCCCTTTGCTCGACGCTGTAGATTGAATAATTAAAAGCTGGAAATGGTGTTGCATTGTTGTCTGCCATAGATTTAACTGGATCCCTGTAGACTAATACGTTCAGTGGACTCGTTTATTGCAGTATTTTAACTGAACATTCGAACAGAATACACACACATCTCTCTTACCCCCCCCCCCCCCCCCAACCAAAAAAAAAAAAAAAAAAAAGATGTGCACAATTAAAACACGGGAAAGAAAGTAGCTTTGGCAGTGACTTTAGCTTTGGCGAGCCACAATGTACAGGTGTCTTTAAAGCAACGCTATGTATGCGGCGTAAAAAAATCATTTTTTTTTTCTAACTCTGGTCTGAGAGGTTTGGTGATTTACATATTTCGTTTTCTTCGCGCTCTTTTTTTTTTTTTTTTTCTAGATACGTTACTGTCCCATTTTTTTGACGTCAGAAGAATGGAGCATTTTTATTCGGTAAAAATTGTTTGTCCTTAGAAATGTTTTTTTTTTTTCCGGAGCACCTTCCAACATATCTTTGCTATGTCACGAACTCAAGAGCTTCGAAGAGTACCCATGTCACTCTTTTAAGCGTCACCGTGGGCAGGGCCTGCTGTTTGTGCGCAATTTTGAAATCGGGCGAAAGAAACGCGAAAACTGATCAATTATTAATTTTAATTCGAAGAAATTAGAAAAAAAATTTGTGAGAGCTAGACGAGTGCCGTTTTTACCACCTTATTTATTAAGCTTGACGGACATAAGATGAGGGGACAATCGTCATCGTAAGTTTGCTAATAAATTCAAATTCGTTAATTAACGCTTTGATTACTGGTTTTACGGGTCATGTTGCCATTGCGGTATTGACGGCAGTTACCATTAGAGACGATACCAAATAAAAGAGTTTGCGGGGTTGCGGCGCTCTTTTTGCGCGCAATTCTTAAATCGTGCTTAAAAACGTGGAAAATTATCAAGTAACATTTTAGAAAAACAATTACATTTTCTTTACGTTTTCAATCGGTTTGATCTTCAATAGCAATCGCCATCAATACTGCAATTGCAACATGACCCCTAATACCAATATTTACAAAGTTAATTAGCATATTTGAGTTAATCAGCCAACTTACCATAACACATATCTAATGTTCGCGCCGAGCCTGAAAACGGCATGGTGAAAATCTAACTCTGAACCATTTTTTTTTAAATTTTCTTGGAAATAAAATTTAACACCCAATATAAAAAAAAAACATTCTTTTTTTCGGACATTTTTCGAATTAATGTGACCTGCAACAGTATTTGCCGTCAATACTGCAATTGCAACATGACCCATAAAACAAATCATTAAATGTTACCAGAGTTTAGTTAATTTGCCTACCAATAATGACGGTTATCTTCTCATCGATTATTCCTGTAAATTTCAAACATTTAAAAATAAATTTTGTTCAAATTAAGATGAAGCGCCTTGCATAAACAGAGTGTTCGATTTTAATTCGAACATAGTGTCTTTTTAAAGGTTTGGAATTAGACAGATGTCGTCTTCACCGTGCATATATCGGGCTCGATGGGTCATTATATGAGGAGATAATGGGCATGGTAAGTGTGATAAGTAACTAAAGCTCGTTTAATTAACTATTTAACTGTTGGTTTTAGGAGTTATATTACAATTTCAGTTTCGACGGAAATTACTATTCGAGGCCAGACCAATGAAAATAATTTTCAAAAATGCGAGTCTTGAAATTGATCGATTGTCACGTATTTAGCCCGATTAAAAAATTTCGCTCAAAAACGGTGCCGCAAGTCCTGACTACCATTACGCTTTGAAGAGTAGCGTAGTCGTTTCCATCATTTCGTCACCATCCTGGCAGCGTGTCCCTTTTGGGTGCGCCGACGATGCAACTGACGAAGTCACTAAAACGACGACGTCACTTTTCTAAGTGTCATTGTAAACAGTGCTTGCGGCGCTTTTCTTTTTTTTAGCGCCATATTTAGATTGGGTTTATAAACGTTGAAATTGATAATTTAAGATCTCAGGAACCATCAAATTTTCGCAAATTATTTTAATTGGTCTGGCCTAACCGTCAGTACTGCAATTGCAACCTGACCCTTAAAACCAATATAATAAGTTAATGAAAGAATTTGAGGTAATTTGGCGATTTACCCCGGCGATTGTTCACTCATCGAATATCCGCCGAGCCTGATAAATACACGCTGAAGACAATATTAGCATAAATCTCTCTCCCCCCCCCCCCTTTAAAAAAAAAAAAACTTTTTTGAATCTATCTCTTCCCCCCCCCCCCCCCCCTTAAAAAAATACTGCTTGAATTTAATTTTAGCTATTTGTAAATATAGAGCGATATATATCACGGACAATTTTCGTTGTCCTTTCACAGTTCCAAAGAAACAGCCGAAATATGCAGATGGACAAACCATACTGATCGAGTAAATGTTACAGAGCCAACGAAATACAACATTTTTTACCAGACAGGAATCAAAAGACGGGTTTTCTCATTACCGTGAAATGCCAAGCGTGCATCCGTGTCCATCTTCAACTTTTTAAACGTTTGAAAAATAAACAAATTACCTATATCAGCGCCCGCCTCGGTGTTCCGAGCCGATAGCTAACTTCTCCTAGCACGACAGGGCAAAGCCGAGAAGCTTGCCGCGTGCGCGCCGGTGCAAAGCGGTGAAGCCCGCCCTATCATTAGGAAAGCAGTGGATTGTTTTTTTTAGTTTGTTTAAAAGAAAATCGTCCGATGTTTTTTCGGTGCTTAGGCCTTTCTTTTTTACATCGGTGTATTATTATGGTTCGTTTCGGATGGATGCTAGAAACGGCGATCATTGGTGAAAACATTTCATGAAAAACAGAGTTCAAGTCTAAGAGGAAAGGGTGTCGTCAAAAACAGCCCTATACACCCCGCTGCATTGCGATGTAATAACGAGAATTTACGCCAACGTGGCGCCAAATGTTACGTGCACGTTCTCAATACCAGCTTGCGCAAAATTGTCCAGAAATTGGTGTTTTTCGGTTTTAACCGATCTTGTATTTTTTTTTTACACCAACGGTTTTCTGTTTGTGTTCTTTAAGTAGGAACCAATTTTGTATTATTCAAGTCGACGGATATTTATCGGTGTTTTTGTTTAAAACCGGGAAGTCTACGTATTTTTTGCCTCTCTGCATTATCGCTCTTGGACCTAACAAGGACCCATCACCCAGTTTTTTTAGGGTTATCTCAAAAGTTTAGGTCGTCATTCGCTTGGTATTTTAAGGTATTTGCGAGGTATGGCGATGTGAGCTTAGAAAACATCACCGTGAACCATGCGACCGCGAGTTCGATTCCCGGCCTTGCCAAAAGTTTGTCTCTCGGCAGCTTTGTTACATATATCCCCATTCGATCAGTACGGTTCATTCATCGGCATATTCCGTTTATAGTATAAAAATATATATAAAGGGTGTGTACTTGCTCTTCAAATGTACTTGAAGTAAGGGTTCAACGCGTCACTTCTAAAACCCGGTACTTCCGGACTGTATAAATGATGTATCTACCTTTCTAAAAGTCGCGTTCTCTTCGCTATACCTCGCATAAAACTAATCTAATTACAGCGGAACGACGCTCGGCGTCGGGCTCGGGTCCAATTGCCGAGAGTTGGTGCCATTCGAGTATCATCACGTACTCTGGACAAAGAAGAGTTGAAGGTCTGCGTATCTTTCTTGCGCTACGCGAAGTAGTTCCTACAGAATTTGGTTGTTGGGGGAAGATGCGATGCTTAGCTTTGGGCGTACGTGATGGTTACGTCTTGATAAAATAACATAAGCCTCATCTGAACTGTACCTACATATATCTTAATTCAACACATTAAGGGAGAAAAATATGTAATGTTCAGCAAGGAGCCGGTCTTTTTGTTTTATTTTTTATTACTACGGTTCCTGTGAAGAATAAGAGTGTAGGTGGCGTTATTGGTCGACCAGAATCGGGAACATCTTGCCTCTGAGTGATCCAGCGAAGTCTAGACAAATGGTCCTGCTTCTCGATGCCACTCTAGACTAGGTGTTCTCGGCAGTACTCGCCGGTGCTGTTGACGCAGAGCGCACGTGTTTGTCGTGTGTTCGAGGTCCTTATCCAATCTGGCCACCGAAAGAACACGCGAGCGCAAGCTTTCATTGCAGCGACGCCTCTGTGGCCTGCGTCCACGAGTGTGAAGGTTTCTGCTTGTGCTGTCGTGAGAGATGATATTACTCTGGAGCCAACCCCATCGTCTTGGTGATCCCGTAAAGATCCTGGCGTGTGGAGTAAATTCATTACTTTAACTTGTGGAGTGTTCCCTGTTAAACAGGTCTCTAGATTTATGGCTACACCTGACCCACCTCTGTGTTGCTTCTGCAATACGCTGTGATAGCGGGAAAGCCAGAAATACCTTTGACAGGGCGGGGGTCGGGGCAATGATTTCTATGACTTTGAGAGCGGAGGAGAGAGGGGGGTGTCGGCGCCTTATATTGTCACAGATGGAAAAAGGTAAACGAATGTAAGACTGAAAATAAACGTTTAATGAGGCGAACTTGTGCCTAAAAACTTTAAGAGAATGGTATCAGCCTCTTGCGTTGGCCACGGAAGGGCGACTGTGCAGAAGCATCTCGTTAACACTGCTTTTACACGCGCGATTAGTTCAGAAATGTTCTGAACCAGAACAGATGATGACAGCCGAGATTGCGCTGGAACTTTCTACAAAATTAATACAGAGAAAACAGTGTCCAGTTGGGTTCAAACTCCGCTCCTTTGTGTGGAAGCCACGTGCGTTGTTAACTGCGCACGCGGCAAAATATGTATAAAGGTCAACTAGATCTCCGGGGAGTTCGGCTGGCAACGCCACCTCGCTGTGATGAAAGTTTTAAAACAGATGTTGCCCGTATAAAAACGTAAAACCGAGAAAGGAAATTGTTCTTGTGGGGATTACGTACCTTTACGTCCGGGTACCGGTGCTCAAAGGGGAATGCAATACCCGTCCCAACTCGCGGCCGACGGCTACATGCAGCGAGGGCGGTCGCCGAGCCGGGTTCGGCCAACGCCATGCCAACAGCGATGATCCCGGTATCCAAAGCCGTTTATTGAGAAACAGGGGTCTTCAACAAGACACTGCGGTCAAGCAAGCCGTGAAGACGGAGTGCCCTCAGCGCCCGCCGGCCTGAGAGCCAAAGGGGATCGCGAGCGGAGTCCTTGCCGGTGGGCCAAGCTCACGCCGCTACCCGCCGTGGCAGGAGTTTTGGCCAGAGCTCTCGGCAGACGGACGTCCACTCGGAGGAGGGGACGCCGACTGTCAGAGCCAGGGGAATCGCTAGCGTTGAGTCATCGCCGGTCGGACGAGCTCACGCCGTGACTCGGCCCGTCGCCCGGAGTCCAATCCAGGGCTTCTCGACCAGACGGCCGTCCACTCGGAAGAGGGAACGCCCGACTGTCTCGCGCGATCTGTCGCGGGTCCCCCGAAAACGGGAGACGCGCGGAGGTGTGGGAGGGAGTAGGCCAGCAGGGTGGCGTACGCTCCCCGACATGATACGGAGCGAACAGGCTGTAAGCCAGACGACTACGGACGGAACGTCCGCGGCTAGCAGCCAAGTTGCTACGAGAACGAAGTCAGAACACTATCGATACAGTTCCTTCGAAGTCCAATCACAACGCTGAACCTGGTGACTTTTGAGGCCACGTGAAGAGGCGGGGTGAGAATGGTTAGCCGATAGCAACTCGTTCAGATATTTTCTCCTCCACCTCCTTCCTACAAAAGTGAACGGTTACTTTTCCAGTCAATAGAACTAGGGTTTGCAGTTCTGGGGTGTTCTTTATGAGGCAGTGTGGTCAGTCGCTTTCCTACGAGGAAGTGGGCTGGAGGGAGGGGGACGGTTCTGAAGCCTCTCAATACAGGGAGCTGGAGTTGATTAAAACTTTGGTTTCAATCAATATGGTGGTCAAGTCCTCAAATATTAGGTACTGTGTCCTAAAAAATTATTTAGGAAAGTTTTGATACAACGAACCATCCGCTCCAAAACTCCCCTCCACCAAGCCGCCTTTTCATCTGTAAAACGCAACTCGATTCGATGAGACGCAAATATAGCTGTCACTCCCTCACTGCGCATCTCGTTCGATAGTCCTTTGTTAACGGTTTGAAACGTGGAATGTTTGCGCGCCATCCGTCCTTATCACACGAGAAACTCCTCTACGAGAAATAAATCTTCTAAAAGCTAGAACGAACGTTTCAGTCAACAAATCACTCACAAGTTCAAGATGCACAGCCCTTGTTACAGCTCAAGTAATAACAAAAAAAGAAAAAAAGTAGCGCTTGTTATCCCTGGCGCAGTCCTTACAAGAAGAGAGGACCAGCAAAGTTCATACCGAAAGCCTCGAAAGGATCAGCTTGGTTCACCCTCATATTCGGCAGAGGAGTTGGTTCACTTGCTGGCTTGCAGCGATATCAATCGTAAGATACACCCTGTTTGATTACCTTTGTCGTGGATTGTCGTGATCTTACTTTACAATAGTTTTCTCGAAGACTCGTTAGCGAGTCACGCAGACCAGCATGTAAGATACCTTCATGAGTAGAGCGAATCAGTAATTCAGCGAACTTATAACTGTTAGCAGGGCCGGCTTTACAGCATCATGCAGCCTAAGCAAAATTCGGCCGTGCCCCCCTCCCCCCTCTTTTGTTTATACGCCCTTATCTACTATGTACGACATCACGTTTTTAGTAAACATGTGAGTAGTGAGCCAGCACGAGCGTTCTGTTAGACGAAAGCCACAGTCCAAAAACGAAGTGCGCTGTGTGAAAAAAAAAAAAAAAAAAACTCTAAAAGAATTTAAAAAAGGGGGGGGGGGGGGGCGAGGCTGCGCCCCTCTATTGATGTCGCCCTGGGTGACCGCTCAGGTCGCCCACCCATAGGGCAGGTCCTGGCTGCTTGGAAGAATGATAAGATGCTTTTCTTTTATATACAGTTGTGTCTTCTGTAGTCTTCCGCTGAATCGGGTGACCACATTGGAGTTGAGAACTGTTGTAAAACCCAAAGGGGAGATTTTGTCAAGAGTACTCTTTCCTTGACGTCTGCAAGATCTTCGCTGTCTCGCTGGGTTTGCTTGACCAATGCGGTCTCCACGTTGTTAAATTTTTCTGGCGGTCAAACATGCTTCTTTCCATTGTCAGTTGTTTGCAGCTGTGTATAAAACGAATGACCCAGGCAGTTTCTTGAAGAAGACGATAAAAATTTCTATGAGGTTTTAGAGTTATTAGGGGTTCGACGATCAGGAGAGTGCTACAAGGTAGTTTATGTACTCCTGAACACAGTGTCTCCTTTGGTTTTTCGTGTTTTATCAAGTATTCAGGCCAGACATTCGATGTTCTTTTTAACCATTCGGAAAATGCCCACCATCTCGTAATTGACTCAAGTGAAGCAGCAGTAAATTCTTTGGTCAAAAGATTAGGAAGCTTTTCGAAGCCAGGACAATTTCTCCACTGCGTGGGTTTCGTTAGTTGCTGAATTTCAAAGGCTTGATTAGCAAAGAAAGGTTTTCATCTCGCCGTTGAACCCTTGATCCTGAACCAAGCGACATTCGAGTCAGTTCAAAGAAAAACAACATGTATGAGAGTTTTCAAGTTGTCGAGGAGGCTTCGTTGTATATAGCCTTGCTGCAAGAAAAGGCCTGTTCACACATGCGGCGTAACACTACAAGCATGGCGGTGACCTCGCGCTAGCCGCGTGCTGACGGTAGCGTTCACCAGCTTTGTATCGCACCGTCAAAACTGTTGCTAACCCTGTTGAAAAAACCAGCGCAAGCTGGTCCCAGCATCCCAGCTTCATGCTGGGTTATTGCTGCAGCATGCCCAGCTTGCCGTGCTGGGTGAATGCTGGGCAAATGCTGGGTCATGCTGGGTGAACTGCTCATGCTGGTTAGGCTGGTGTACTTCCCCACCAGTTTAACCAGTTTAAATGAATACACAGGATAAACAAGCAAAACTCTTTAGAAAAGCTAGCTCGGCATCTAATTTATTATTTTCGTATTCGCGTTCTGCTCACATGAGCTCAGATGCTACACATCCACTGCGCTGACACACTACTAACCGGTGCACAGACAGTGGTTCTCGGTGCAAAACAAACAATGCTATTAAAACTAGATTGCTTATCTCTCAACACGAAAAATACTAGACACACGCCAAAACATGCAATAACAATAAAAGAATACTACACGAATAAGAGAAGCGAACCTGGGTCCCGCCCGTAATGGGGGCGAAGCGTCCTCTTGCGTAGTCGGCAGAGGCGAGGAAATCCGTGTGGCTTGGATGGCATTTGCAATACTCCCCGGCACCACCGTCATTCACAAGCACACGGATGTTCGAAGACACAAAACGACGCCTCAGTCGGGGCATCCAACTTCTTCCCGCGCTGAACGAACTGCCGCTCGCTGTCTCCTTAAATCCCGCTGCGCTTGCACCGCCGTTCAAGTATAGTCGCCAAACCACGCGCACACAGCCGTCCCTTCGAAAATCTGCCCAAGATAGCCAAACGTGTCTCAAATTCTCCGTTACTACCACTCTCTCTCTCTCTCCTTTCTCGCACACAAAGAAAGCTCGCAGCGTGCCTGAAGCGCCCGGTCGTCTACCTGAAACGGGAGGACAAAGAACAGGACGTGGCATCGTCTTCACCCCAGCCAACCTTGGCGAGCGCGCTCCCGGCAATACCAGTTCGACAAGCTCTCGCCGACCTTGGCGTGCGCGCTCCCAGCATGACCAGCTTGGCCAGCTTGGCCAGCTTGAACCAGCTTGGGCCAGATTCAGAACCAGCTCGAACCAGCATGACAAGCTTGAACCAGCTCAAGTACCAGATTGCCCATCTGCAGTGCCAGCT
The DNA here is from genome assembly GCF_016920785.2 of Ixodes scapularis. Classification (NCBI taxonomy): domain Eukaryota; kingdom Metazoa; phylum Arthropoda; class Arachnida; order Ixodida; family Ixodidae; genus Ixodes; species Ixodes scapularis. The sequence goes on along the minus strand of NW_024609846.1, from coordinate 80,343,246 downwards.
CGAACCAGCTCAAACCAGCTTGAACCAGCTTGAACCAGCTTGAACTAGCTTGATTACTACCTAGACCAGCTCGAACCAGCTCGAACCAGCTTCAAAACCAGATTGCCCAGCTTGATATCCTTGCTGGTTTTTTCAATAGGGAATGGCAGACGAAAAGTAGCTGACGGCGCGCGAACAGCGCTGCATAAGCGCCACGGTGGAAGAAACATATAGGTGATGATTCTCTGTCCAACGCGGCGACCATGTTCGGCGCACCGAGCGCTTCACTCGCTCGGGGATTAGGGTGCCTACATGTATGTCTGTCTCAGGGTGAAGACATCCATTGTTTCCCTGAATGTGCCAGCGCGTGACGCTCTGGCGCACTAGGTGCGTGACTTGGGCGGTAAAATGGCGTCTATGCATTAGCCAAAGCTACGCGCTCGAGCTGAGTGGCACCGGATTGCGCGCACTTCAAAATGCATAAAAAACGATTGGGCGGAAAAATGGCTGAGATGTCACCACTCAAGCAAAAGCGCACGTGTATACAGGCACTCTAACGGGGATAGGCGCTTAAGTATCGGGTACCTCAAGGGTACCTCCCAAACCGACCGCTCCAGTGGTTTTTCCCAGCGGTGGTCCCGCATTCCCTCGTTCACCACTTCTTGTTGTACCCACGGTGGAAGAAACATATTTATGTGATGACAATCTGTCCGACGCGGCGACAACATTAAGTTCGGAGCACCGAGCGCGCTTCACTCGCACGGGGATAGATGGCACCCAAGTATGGAATCCCTCCCAAACCGACCGCTCCGGTAGTTGCTCCCAGCGGTGGTCCCGCCATTCCCTCGCTCACTGCTTCTTGTTGTACCTCACCGCCGCCGCGCCGCCCCCAAATCGCCAGAGCCCGTAAATTTGTGATCTCTTCCTTTTTTTTTTTTTTTTTATTGATGTGAAAAAAGGAAGCCAGAGAAATTAGCCGGGAAGTATCTCCTGACTTGCTACTCTGGTTAGGGGGAAGGGATGTGGGTACAAAGATATAGTAAGAGTTAAAAACGCACGAAAATAAATAAAAATAAAACGTAGAAAATTAAAATCAGTGTATATCTTGTCACAGCGTTAGAGTTTCTTGTTGAGACCGGTCGCCGATAGGTATCGCAAGAGGGCATTTGTTGCTGTTGTGGCAGAGGCTTCGTTTTCCCACGGTCCCAGTATCTTGCAGACGGTGAGGTCTTCTCCAGAACGCAGTTGCATTTCTTTCTGCAGTTGAGTGCGTTGTTCTTCATACTGAGGACATTCCAGCATGACGTGTCCTAAGTCTTCTATGATTCTGCAGTGATCGCAGTGTGGAGAGGCAATTCTACTTATGCGGTATAAGTATTGATTGGTGTAAGCTACTTTTAAACGTATTCGGTGTAGTACAGCTTGGCGCCGACGGGTGAGACCGCGAGGTACGCGAAACGTTAGGTGAGGATCAATAGCTCTTAAGTGTGTATCTTGATCGGTTGCGTTAGCCCAGAGGCGTGCAGTTATAGTCTTCCCCAGGACTCTTATGGTACTATTTATGTCCGTTCTAGTAAATGGGGCTTGAACTTCGTGTATAGAGCTTTGGGCATCTGCTGCCACAGCGTCAGCCAATTCGTTGCCTTGAATGCCGCAGTGACTTGGTATCCACTGAAGACATATTTCATTACCGTGACAAACTGCGTCCCAATGTAGTTTGAGGATTTCCAATAATATCTGTCCGTATGGGCTTTTCTTACGTGGGTGCTGGAGTGACTGAAGGGATGATTTAGAGTCTGTTATTATTGTCCAAGGTCGAGGAGGAATTGTTAGAATATATCTCATCGCTTCACGAATAGCTACCAGCTCGGCGGCTGTGGACGACATCCTATGGGAGAGCTTATAACCCTTTTTTAAGGAATGTGCGGGAACTACCATACTAATAGAGGACTGATTGAGCGTTGTGGACGCGTCAGTATAAATGTGACAAGAAGATAAGTGTTCAAAATGAATGTAAGATAAAGAGAGCTGTCGAAGAGCGACAGCGGGGAGCATTGATTTCTTTGTAATACCCGGAATAGTGCTGTAGATCTTAATTCGAGGTAATGACCACGGAGGAGTAGAGATTAAATTGTATCGCTGAAACGATGTTGGAAGAATGTGCGTGTGATCGAGGATCTCTTGTGCAATGCGGCTGTAGAAGCACCTTTCCGGGATGTCCGCTAAGTGATGGGCTTGGTGCCTCGTAAGATGGCGCATATGATTTCGAAGAGTTTCCTGCGTACGAAGAGCTGTTATGGAAAAGCAGTGGGACTCTGCTATTGTGTCTATGGTGGATGTACATTTAGGAACACCTAGACAAACTCTGAGTGCCTGTGCTTGTAGTGAGTGTAGCTTCTTATTCTTCGTCTTCCCCTTCTGCGGGTTAAGGCTTACCTTCGTGCACGATGGTGGCACCTGTGATCGACACAGCACTAAAGCAAAACACGAGGCCAGCCACTGGCAGCGTACCACCACCACACCGCGAAAAAGGCAAGCACGCTACGCCGTCAACATCGTGGCCGCCGGGGAGGGACGTCATACCCACGATCCTTAAAGCCCCTCGATGTGTTTGCGCTTGTCTTGCAAGTAGCGTCAAATGCGCGATTGCACGTCTCCAGCGGCCCTTGGAGGCAAATGGCGGCGCAGCACTGAAATGAGCGGGCCTTGGAAGCGAATGGCGGAGGAGCACCCGCTCATGGCACGTGTCTCGCGCGCTTCCACAACAATGGTTGGCGGTACTTGTAAAAAACGCTTTTATCAAGGGGCTTTAACGATCCTCACACCTCAGCGCCTCCCGCGGCGGCGCGGAACTAACTACTCCTGGTTCGAGGCTATAAACCATTCCATTTAGCGCTCTCTGGGCGGCACCATTTTGTTCGACCGCAGCGCCCTCTCCACACATCCGGGAAGTTCAGCGGCTTCGGCGGGGTAAAACGAGAGAGAGGGCACGCGCCCGACTCCGCTAGCAGACGACAAACCGGGAGGTTGCCGTTCTCCACCTTTGGGCTGTATCGGCGGGCCCTGCCGAACATCGAACTCTCGCTCGTGGCTGCCGTTGTGAAGTGGTTCGCGTTCTTAGAATAGTTGTGGCTACTCCAAAATCAGCCTATAGCTCTCTGTTGTTCTATTTTGCTAAATGATAAACTAGCATATCTTTTTTCCGTTACTTAAATAGCAGTTGAGTCAGCCGGCAGTACTACCCTCAACTACTGCTTGTATAGCGGCAGGAGAGCACGTTTTATTTATTAGTTCAGACTTCTACTCATGGTCGCCAAAGGCCTACACCAGTACGAACTTTTGTATAGTAAAAAAGGTACAGCAACCGGATTTTCTTTTCGCCAAAGAAACCAGCCAATCTGACAGTTTTCCCTATTTTTGTTTTTTTATTTGCACGCAGGTAACAGCGGAATTGGACCCTGTGAATATTTTTATCTAGCATAGTATTACACGATAACTGGCATACCAAAATCTGCGCATCTGCGCTTGAAAGTTTCAAAATGACGCTATTTTAAACAGAGTTTGCACGCCAGCCGGGCGCTAGCTACAGCCCATTCGGCGGAGCGGACGACATGCGGGGTGAGAGGGGGAGTGCATTTTTTTCTCTTTTACCCTCTCTGCTATGACGCATGGAACGATCTATACTTTGTTTCATCTTATGATGTACCGCAGGAAAGGCTACAAGCGCGAGCTCCTTACTCTGGGGCACATCGCGGTGGTACAAGCTCTCGTGACTTAAGAGCAGCTGCCAACGCTATAAGCTCGCGCTTCTAGCCTTCGCTGCGGTACAGCATAAAGTGAAACGAAGTATAGCTCCGAACAGTGTCTGGTCGCTCGCTCCCCCTAGAGCTCCCCCCGGGAAGAGCGCGGCCAGAGCCATCACCTAAATGTATTTCTTGCACCGTAATCAGCGCTTCGCTGCACGCGAGAATCGACTTTAAGGACCTCATTAATTCAAACCTTGGACGATTTAGAATCTTTAAAGGTGGTACCCTGGAATTGGTCATAACCAAAGAGGTTGTGACGTTGCTCCAATTCTTGTTCCTGGGAATGCACCGTATGCTTTGGGTCTATCATATGAGAATACATGAGTTGTGACGACTGTTTCGTCACGCTCTTCGTCTAGATTCGAGTATCTGCGTGGTATCGTTAGTCCGCTAAGGTTTGACAGTTGATAGCACCAGTCAACCCAATATCTGAACCCAGGGATCCTGGGTTCGAGCCACACCCCTGCCCGTTTCGATCTGGATGAGCATCGTACCGGCGTGCGGTCGTGTATCACTACTGCGTGGTGCACGTTAAAGACCCCAGGCTGGCGGCTGTACCGCACTGGCTAAATTGCTCATCTACAGCTGGGAGACTCGTCGCCCCTGTGAGGCAGACCAAGTTCTAGGCTGTATAAACACACACACAACCCAATTATTCAACCCAATATCTGTAGATGCCATCAGGAAGATCGTCACCCCATGCTATCGCTTGCTCCCAGAGTCGCTGAAAAAGCAACTTCACTCTAACGATCACTGGGACTATACGTGAGGGTCGAATATTTTGGCTGAAGTATGCAAGATGTTGAGTTTAGAGATTTTCTTAGGTTCACAAACTCCAGAACGAGGTCGATATTGATGGTATGCAGGATAGCTAGGTTCGACATTGTACATGTACCTTTTTTTAGTACACGGAAGTGACGTCATCACGTCTGATTGGTTGGAAACAAAAGTGACGTAATTTCCCTAGAAAAATGTGGGCGGAGTCGGCTACCGGACGTGACAACAAAATGACGTTTCGTTTTGTACCGAGTACGTTTCAAAAGGTACTTGCTCGGAACTAGGTGTCATTGGCAGCATGTTTTCGGCGGCGAGGTGTCGCCGTCTCGTCACTTCGACTTTTTCTTTAATAGAGCTTTTTTTTTTCGCCAGAAAGGCTGTATCGGGAACACCGCGATGCATTCGAGCTCCCGGAGGAGATCTTTCGGAAGCAATACCGCCTGCCCAAGATCATGGTGCGGTGGTTGTGCGACGAACTTCGCGAGGAACCGGAGGTGAGGAGAGTGCGTACCACGTCATGACTGTGGAATTTCAAGTGTTGTGTGCACTGCGCTTCTACGGCACGGGGAGCTTCCAAGGCATGGTGGCGAGCGACGAACACGTAGCGCGGGACCAAAAGACAGTCAGTGTTGCGGTCCGCGCCGTGTCCGTCGCTATCGTGCGTCGTCTCGGGGTCCAGCGTGGCTGGATCCACTCCCCCGAGACGCCGAGCGAGAGGTTCGACGCGGAAAAGGGCTTCAGGTTGCTCGGCAGGATACCCGGCGTCATCGGTTGCGTGGACGGGACCATGGTCTCCATCGCCGGCCCGTCCAAGAACGACCCCACCGTCACAAAGGCGGCGTACTGGTGCCGCAAGTACTTCTACGCCCTCAACGTGATGGTGGTAAGTACACTCATGTTACGTTGTCAAAACGCGCCCCAAATCTGTAGAAAAAAAGAACATACTGCCGATACGGTTTAAGTATGCCGTTTTATGACTGCGGGCTGGGGGTCTCACGACTGCGCGAGCGTGTGCTCTACGTAGCATGTGAGCCGTGAGACTCTTCTCCCAAAAATAATACTTGTCTGTTAAAACGTGCAAGCTTGCGTTAAAAAAAAAAGAAACACATTATTTTTGTTTCAAGGTAGTTAGTTGTACCTTGCATCCAGGAAGGTGTGTTGACATGCATGTGTCAGACAAAATAACTTAAAAGGTTCTGAAATTGCGACTGCTTTGTGAACCATAAGTACAATCTACTACTTGTGGATTCAGGTAATTACATGTCAATATCTCTCTCACTTTCAGGTGTGTGACGCCGACTGCCGGATAATGTGCATCGACCCACGGTATCCCGGGTCGGTGCACGACTCCTTCGTGTGGCAATTTTCCTGGCTCCGAAACCAACTCGAGCAAGGGTAGGTGCCACGCGACGGCCGGTTCCTGCTTGGTGAGCATACTAAATCCATTCCTTGCGCACACGGTGGCTCCCACTGCTTGAAAGCCACAGTACCACACGTACTGTGCTTGTTGTGAGGCACACAGACACAGTTGCTGGAACTCCTTAAAGTGAGACAACACCCAAAGTTTGGCCATTAATCTCTGTTTATGTCCATATAACTCTCACACTCTGCAGGCTACGAAAGCCACACTACACCAATCTCACGACATTGATAGACTATGCAAGGCATGCGACCGCAGTGCGAGTCGCTGTCCGGTTCGGCCCACTCACTGTTACTGTCTGCCTGTACCCTCTTGCTGGTTGGTTTTTGCATGAAGTTGGAGCTCTTTCGCTGATCCCTGGGGGCTCGCCTGGTCGCTTTGACGGTCGTCAGTTTGTACGGAATGGGATCAATTCCTCCTTGGCCACTTGGGGCTCGCCAAATCTGTCCTCAGGTCGTCTCTGTCCCACACACTATATTCTTTTCCCTGACCCTTCTTCTTCGGTCTGCCTATATAGCTCCTCCTATTAGACCCTCTGTGTCCCAGCAGGACCTGACTCCTTTCCAATCTAACCACCCCCTCGCTTTCCCCCATCTCCAACTCCACCGAGGATTAGGAAAGAGGTTCGTCGAACTGGCGCCTTATCCCCTTGCTTGCCAAAGACAAGGCCAGCGTGTTCTGCTCTGCCCGTGCCTAAGGTCACGGCCACACTCCCAAAAGCAACAGAGCTTTTATCTGTCGGATGCAAGGGCCTAATAATGCACTTGCATACAACACAGCAGCTCTAAAGAATCGTGCACACATCCCATACAACCCACCAGGAAAACACATAGTTACATGAAATAACAGGGAGTTTGCAGGCAAGCTGGTGCTAATTAATTATAATGTAAACTGATACTGTAGTGCAGAAATATTAACACAATTTTAAGTCACACTTAAGTTACATTATAATTGACATAGTTGCACACAGCTGTTTTCTTGCCTTTCATTTTAAAAAGTAAAGAATGTAATATGTTCCATCCTCTACATGTGCAGGTGACAGCGGCTATCCCTTGGAGCCTTGGCTCATCACCCCTGTCCCCGGGAAGCACGCGACCTCCACCGCTTGCGGCTGGTTTAATAAGGCGCATTCCTCGATCAGGTCTGTTGTGGAGCGCTGCATCGGGCTGTTGAAAAACAAATTCCTGTGTCTGCAAAGGCACCGGGCTCTGTATTACCACCCTTCAACAGCCACCGCCATTATTTCGGCATGTGCAGTGCTCCACAACATCTGCCTTGCATCGAGCGAGCCAGAACCGGAGTCAGACTCCGACCCTGAAGAGTCAGAGTTGGAGTCTGAGCCGAGCTCGGACGGTTCTGAGCCGAGCTCGGAGAGGTCAGCGTCGGCTCCCGAGAGGCTGGCTCCTGCCGGCCCTCCGGTCAGCCTTCCGGTCGGCCTCTCGGACAGGGGGAAGGCTCTGAGGCAGCGCCTTGTCGCCCGGTTCGGAACCCGCCGCAGACGTGCCCGTGCGGAGCGCCACACGCAAGGGGTCCGCCGCCATGACGGTAGTCCCGACCACCAGGGACACCGTCGGGAAGCCCCTCAGCGCCCTCGCTGCGGTGGCGCCCAGCACGGACGCCGCCAGCGACAGGGAACCTCTCGCCACCACGACTGAGGTCCTGACCACCAAGGACCCCGTCACATCCTTGCCCTCAGTGAAGCCCTCCCCGTGGAAGCCGTAAAGTGCACACTTCGCTTCCTGCTCCACAGTCATGGCCGTCCACAAGCTACATACTCTCTTCAGCTCCTACACCTTGTGAAGTTCGTCGCACAGCCAGCATGCTGCCTCCGGATACGTGTCGAGTGCATCGCGGTGAAATCGATACAGCCTTTTTTTTTATTTTTATGAGCAGAAGGCACGAGACGCAGTCGACAGTGGCAGAAAAGGTTCGGAGGTTTAGTTGCCAGACCAACAGGTCATCTGGATTGCCCCTGCAAAGAACTCAGAAGTAATTTAGACTACCTCTAGAAAGAAATGCTTGCTTTTGCAGAGATTGCTTTCTTAGTTGCTGATTGAACCAGGGATATTGTTGTCATGGACATTGTTTCATTTTACAAATGCTTCAAAGCGTCTTGCCTTCTGCTCCATTTTATTATCTCTTTTATGGTATTTCATCAAAGTTAGGTGATTGTGTTATCTCAAGACAGTGCACATGTAGTTTGTTTTGAAAATTGCTTTATTTCTTAAAGAAAAACCTGTGACTTCATGAATAAAAGTGTGATAACATGGAATGTAATATTTCATTCTTGGAAGTAAAACTGAGCATCGACTGGAACCATGTAAGCAATTGGGCAATCTTAAGTATATATCACAGATATCTTGTTGAACACTCTGGTCTTATTTGAGCACAATAGTTAAATCTCGAAAGGAAAAAAAAAATATATATATATTCTCTGACTAGCATACCACCATATAAACACTGGACCATTTTGAAAGAATTATCACAGATGTTGCGCCAAACATTCTTATTTGAGCACAGCAATGGCAAGTTCTCGAAAGATAAAAAAATTGTTTCTGACTAAAGCAGCCGTCACTCGCACGCTCCCCGTTGGTTCCGCCGACCCCTCCGCTGTCCCGGCACACCCGGCTCCTCGTGGTTCGACATTTTGGTTTGAAGAAGGCGCGTAGCGCACATCCCGTATAATATTGGAACAACTTTCTCTCCAATTAATTCTTAAATGTATTGCAAAAAGGTACAAAAAAGCGGTTTGTTTTAACAACGCCCAAAAGGTTTTGATTGTTTTTCAATACTTTTACCTGTACTAGAACAGATGCGACGGCCAGCGACGCACAGGATTGGTTGTCGTTCCTTCGCTAAACGCAGGAACTGCTCCCCGCGTCGTAGTAAATCCTACCCGGTATCCCGCGCGTAGGGACGCCTCAGGGAATGCGTAGCTACTTCCGCTCGTCGGTGGTTGGCTCCGGACGTCGCTGAAACGGGTGACGGGTGTCAAGTTTGCGATGACGTAGCGGCGTCAAAGTGGGCAGAGCCGACACGTGAGTGTTGCTAGGATACGCTCCTCCTTTGCATTACGTCACTTCCATGTACCTTTTCTCAAATGTCCAACCTAGCGATCCAGGTCTGAGCACTTCTTCCAGAGAAGGCCTATACTGGGAAATCAAGGGGAGGCCAGGCTCTTTAAATTGACCTCAAAATTCGGTTTCTTAACCTATCGCGCTACGATTTTGTGCAGCGTGGAGCTGCACAAAATCGTAGCGCGATAGGTTAAGAAGCGAGAGGCGCAATGCGCATCGCACTCGTGACGTCAATACTTCTCGCACGGTCAACACCAACGTTACTGGAGCAAGCTTGCTCCAGTAGCGTTGGTCAACACTGCGCACAGTCAAGGGTGCTGTAATTGCGAGCCTTGCCCCTTGGTGGCGTCAACGCGTGACAGCCTCGCCTAGTAGTAATATCCGAGGACTGTATGTCCATATCTTGCCCGTAACATCATTTGCGGCCATGCCGGTATTTTATGTGCCACGAACGTTCGCTTCACCGTGTTAGCGTCACACCGCACAAGTAGTGGCTCGAGGGAACCAGTTAAGTAGAAATATCCGTCATTACCCAGCAACGGCAATATGGTTGGCCTGACAGAGATCCCCGCATCTTCAGGTCAAGCTCCTACTTAAAATCTGCAAAGAACGGCGATCTTGATGGTGTGGAATGCACGTTGCAGAAGCACTGTGGGGCTGAGACTGCAGCCAATGCCACAAACAAGGGGGGATCGGTGGCCGAGTGGTCTAGCGCACACCAGGGGTGCTATTCTGGTCACAAACAGTCACGTTCGTGTTTCTCGAAAACTCCTCCCCCCTACGAACCGCGCGCTCCTATTGGCCACAGCCCGCGTGATAATTCCACGCGGTTCCCATGGGAACGTTCGCGAAACACGAAACCAACCGTTTGCCGTAACTGTCGCTCTTCGAGCTCGGACCGTGACGACAAAGTGACGTATGACCACGTCCGACCTACGTAGCACATAGCGGAAGTCGCGTAACTAGATTAACTGCGGTATTACTCGACACACCCTACTCTCTGTTTCACTATGAGTGCGAGCTAGTGCGGGTGTAGGAGCTACAGGAACGTGCTCCGGGCTTTCAACTCCCTGTCGAGCAGGCGCGCTTGCGCAGTGCAAACCAACGTTCGTGCAAGCATCGTTTGGGGTGATGTGCTCGTGCTTTTAACTTCTGTTTCTATTGCACGAAGGGGAACAAGCTTTGGGCAGGATTCTAGAGCGTAGAAAATGGCGGCGATGCTTGTTGCGCAACGATGGCTCGATTAACGCGTACAATGACGGGTTTTCCGCGAGCACCCGGTAGCCTTCGCGATGCACGACGACTGTTTCTGACGACAATATCGCTTGTCGAAAAGCATCGTGTGATCGCAGTGTGAACAGCTGCGCGACGAGAGACGGCGACGATGAGGGATGATGATCGTCGAGCAGCAGCAGACTAATTGAATCGCACTGAGATTTTTCGCGGCGGGGAACTACAAGGGCGCGGTTGCCACTGATGATCACATAGCTAATGCCCAGTGGATGGTGATCTGAGCCGTGACGGCCGTCGCGAGTGTCGCTGTCAACCGGCTGGGAAGAGACGGCTGGGTCGACGAAACCCCGAACCGAGGCAGCTGACTGAGCTGAGGCATGTGCAAAAGAAGGCTTTTGTCGCCACCACGACAAGCACACCGACGTCGTGGGGTGCGTTGACGGAACCTAGAATCTAACAGAACCTTCGTCACCATCATCATCGGTCTGAAGGAGATCGTCACCGTTCTGAAGGACTCCAACACTTTTCCGCAAACACCACTCTGTCATTAACAACTTGGTGGTAAGTTTGCGTTAAAATTGCAGGGTTTCTACCGCTTCGAAGTTACTGCACGCTTAGTACCTATGTCTTCAGTTGACCATTTGTTGCGGTTTGTAACTACTGTCAATCACGCAATAAAATCTGGATGGGTTGCTGATGGCATTATATTGTATCAACTAGATATTTTACCTTTTCACGCCAAGCTTCTAAAATTGCATGTCAGTCATCGGACAGTCATAAGAAACACTTTTCGATGCCCTGCAATGAACTACGAACAGGTGTGTCCTAAAATGAATCGTTAGTTGTTTAGACAGCAGGAGTTTAGTCTGACGGAGCATGGCAACATTGTTACCCACTGTAGACGAGAAATTTAGCCAGTGCAATCTTGTGGATGATCGTCATCTCCATGACCAAGAAAAATAATGAAGATACAATTGTCTTCCATTCAACACCCGTGTGTTTAATGTAAAGGTTATCATAGAAATTAAAAAGATTGTCGTTTCAAAAGTGACAGTAACTCGTTGAAATTATAGAGTAGTGTGAGCTGGATTTTTTTTTAAAATTTGCCTGTGATGCAGAGCAAATACGCACTGTTGAAGCAGAGTAGATGTGTGAAGGAAAAACGAGCATATGTACTAAAGAAAGAACCGCTACGTAACGTGAAAAATGTCAGCAACTATCTTGCCATTGTGGTACGAGCTCAGTGGCTCTGCACATGATTATGGCACTCTGTGAATGTAGGATGCTCCCCTTATGGTATCATCCAGTGGCAAAGCCAGGGGAGGGGGGGGGCTTATCTTCGCCCCCCCCCCCTTCTCCCCAAATCCGGCGGGCTCTAGAATATACACACAAATTTCGACCCCCCCCCCCCCCCCCGCTCCCCAAGTCATAAACATCCCAGCCACCTCAAAGCCCCTCCACCCTCACCCCCTTAAAAGTTCCTGGCTACGCCACTACTTTCAACAGCACTCAATTGATAGTCAACATTATCAAGATAAGCGAAATGTTCTTTATTTTATGCACCATATAGGCAGTGTTTCTGTCTTTATATGCGTGCAGGCAAAGCACACACTGTAGAAAACACTTGTGTGAAGCCTGCGTTCACAATGCAGTCACCCTCAAACGTTCAAGGCGTTAACGAATTCCACAAATTAAATTTTCAACGAAACGCATTAGTTTTGCAAAACGCTGGCAAACTTACGTTGCGTTTTACATCATTCACCTTTGTCGTCCGATGAATCAGCAGTCAGCACTACACAAACCTCAATGAGGTTGTGGTTTGTTTTCTTGCCTTTGGGGCGATCGCTGGCGGTCGTGGCGGCGGCACAATTCTTTCTCAGACCGTTGGCTGCTTCCTCCGTGCTCGCGGAAACGTGATTTCCTTTGCGTAAAACGGAGGTTTTGAATCTTGATGCATGGCAACGCTGAATGAAGGTATATTACCGTCTTCATAATCTCAGCAAGGCTACCGTACGAGCCACAACAACACCACCACCTTCAAGCTTCATAACACCGGCACAAATAGAAGCCAAGTCTTGCATCTCGCCAAGCGTTACATCGGAGACGTTAAACGCCAGCTCACTGTGCTCTTCGACCCGGTACTGCCGCCGAATGGGCTCATCCAACAGCACGAAAGCATTCGTGTGCGCGTTGATCAAGTGACCGATCGCATGTCAAACCCCAGCCGCGGTCGATCCGACGAGCATCGCGGCCATGTTCTTTCGAGTTTAACTCGCCAAGGGTACGGTTGTCGAGTTAAAACAATGCAAATAGTCCCGTGCATTCTTGTTCTTGCGTCATTTTGACGTCACAACCCGAACTCGAAAAATGACTGTTAGCGGCAAACAGAGGCTTTCTAGTTTCACGAACGTTTCCATGGCAAATAGCGTTGAATCGTCACGCGCAATGAAGCCAATGGGATAGCGAGGTACCTATGTAGGGACGTGTAAAAACGTAAAAGCCGCTTTTGTTTTTTGCACGAGCTATTTTGCAAATAAAAATAAGTAAAAAAGACTGCCCGAGATTATGCCGTCGCGTCCATTTCTTCATCGCCGAAAGAGAAGAGCATGGCTTATGGACATTATACCGTGGTAATCACTGCAGTGAGCAAAGGGAGCAAAGCATTATTAAAACTGCCCGAAGAAACTTTCCTGCATCATCCACAGAATATTCACAACCGTTCCACTCTGCGTCGATCTCGACTTGTCATATATTACCACAGAGTCTTCGTCAGCCTTGTATCCATTTGAAGGCTCCTTCACAGGCAAACAGGAAATTTCATTTGCAGCTTATGTTCACGGCGGCTTCACAAATGATGATCGGTGCCTCGTAATGCCATCCGTATCGTGCAGAAGCAGGGAAAACAACGAAAGACGCAAACGAGATACAAACACCACAAGGTCGTTACCGCGGTTTTCGCCATGTTTGTTTTCGAAGACCGTAGCGAAAGACTTCGAGAAAACAAGCTGAGATATCTTAGCTAAATTTACTTTTCGTCATAATTATTAAAATAATCTTTCGTATTTTATAAAAAAATCATATTATTTTTCTCTGTTTCCTTCCATTTTCCGGAAGGTAGCCTTTTCTCCGTTATTCGCTCATTCTAACTCCCGGAGGAAAGAAAGAAGAGAACAAAAAGAACAGGGGGAAATGCGGGGATTTCTGCGCCCCAACTGCGTGGACACGTCATCGCGACGTAGGGGGATCGTCAGATTCTAGCTGACCGCGTGCGTGAACCCGAACGTTGGGGCGGAGCCTCAAACAAGAATCATTCTAGTTTGAGGCTCCGCCCCTTCTTTCTCGATACGTCACAACTCGAAAGATACCCGTTTGCGACCAGAATAGACCCTTTCCGAAATTCAGTCTGGCCACTTTGATCACTATCATCATCTGTGGAACGGCATCTGTGCCATACGAATGGCGGCCTTCTAGTGACTGATAAAGGAAGACGTTGAAGATGCTCCTAAGCGGATATTGCGAGGCCTGTACGTTCGGGTGTCAGTACGAAGCGAAGTAGGGCTGGAACACAAGAGCTACGTAAGCGTTTATTTCTAATTGCTCAGATTCAGTCAATCTGTCGTGGCACACAATCGGCTTTAAAGCACTTTGGTGTATAGAATTTTCTCGAGGCATCTCAGTGGGTTGGAGCTTTGTTCTGAATGCACGTTCTTGGTCACCATCGACCTGAAAGTGATCGAGAAAGAACTCACACTGAACAATTCCTCGCGTGCCGTCGACTTGCGAAAGTGACGGTGCCGATACAAGTTCATTTCCGCCATTGATAGGGCAAAACCTAAACTGCTTTACGAACCACCAGATGGCACTGAATTTCTGAAAGGGTCTATAGCACCCCAGCTCGGAGCACGTGGAGCGAAAGCTCGCGCTGCAGAACCCAGGGATCCTGGGTTCGAGCCCCACCCCTGCCCGTTTCGATCTGGATGAGCATCGTACCGGCGTGCGGTCGTGTATCACTACTGCGTGGTGCACGTTAAAGACCCCAGGCTAGCGGCTGTACCGCACTGGCTAAATTTCTCATCTACAGCTGGGAGACTCGTCGCCCCTGTGAGGCAGACCAAGTTCTAGGCTGTATAAACACACACACAACCCAATTTGTTTTTGCCACAAACAAGAGAGCTCGAGGTCGCTGCTTTGAAGCGTTCTTCCGCAGAACGATCGACCACTCGCGCTAGAAATGCATGTCTCAAACTCAAAGCCAGCAGTGCGGCCTAGCTCGCACTTGTAGCTTTGGCTGCAGTCTAAGCTTATGACCGTTCTCCGCCAAGTCATATTCAGGACTAACTCCACGAGAGAGCCATACTGCCACGAGCTCGAGCTGCTTCTTAGGAATTCACGACGTGACGGCATTCCAACAGAGCTTCACAGAACGCCACCATGCAGATGCATTTTTGAAATCTGTTCATTCGTTTTAAAATTACTTCTTAACTTTCATGCCTCCAGCCCAGAAACACTAGTCCAGGCTAATGTTTCTGGGCGGCCAGCACAACACAGACCACATCTACACATAGAAATAAAAGTGCAAACATTTCGTTTCCGTACCCCTTTCATAGACTGCATCGAGTTTGTCTTGTAACGATGAACTGGCTTATTCAGGCTGCCAGACTACTCTTTACAGCTAACTGAAACTGGACATTAACATCAGATCTGATACATCTTCCTTTCTAACAAAGAACAAACTTGAAACACCACAACTTGACAACATGCTTGGTTGAAGTGTTCATCATGAGTAAGGTTCACTTTCTTCTTCCTTAGTCTTGATGACACTCTAGTGGGAGGTTGCACAGACACCGGCGTTGGATAGTCTGTAAGACCATCCATATTTCACTTTCATGGTCACGAGTTTCCTGGTGCTGCAAATTGTCCTCGTTGGGCACTTGTGGAACGTCCGTGTCCTCAGAGTCGGAGATGGGTTCAAATGCTTCCTTGCTGACAAGTAAATGCTGTCTGTTCCGTCTGCACGCAGCACCATTCTCAGCTTGCAACAAATAGGATCTTGGCGCCACTTGCTCTTTGACTTGTGCTTTGACTCTCCATTTTTTGTCATCTCTCAGACGCATCGCCAGTCCAGTGCCCAGTGGCTCCAAATGCCTGCCAGCACTGACACTTTGTGTTTTTCCACTTTCCGCCCTTGTGCTGATGAGAAGTCTGGCAGTCGAGACCTCAATCGTCGCCCCATGGATAACTCGCAAGGTGACCGTCCATTCTCGAGTGGTGTGAACCTGTAGTTTAGCAACCCTAGCCAAAAATCTTCTTTGGCATACTGAGCTTTCTTCAGAATCCTTTTCGCAACTTGGACCCCTTTTTCTGCGAGTCCATTCGCTCTTGGAAATCTTGGGCTCGAGGTGATATGTTCAAACTCGTATTTTCTTACAAATGCTGCAAATTCTCTGCTTGCAAATTGTGGACCATTGTCGGTGCAAACTTCTTTGGGGATTTCATGTCTGGCAAAAACACTTGACATATGGTCGATCACTGTAGCAGCACTATAGTCACTGTTAGCTGCACCACTTCAGGGTGATTGGTGTTGGGGTCATATACCACAAGGTAAGACGATCCTGCATGTGGGCACAGATCAGCTCCAACCATATCCCACGCTTTACTGGGTACTTCTTTCATGATGAGTGGTTCAGCAGGTTGTTCGTATGCAAATGTTCGACAAGCTGCACACTTTGATATGTTTGAGTCAATGTCAGCATTCCTTCTTGGCCAGAATACTAAAGCTCTAGCACGAGCTCTGCATTTGCTCATGCCTAAGTGTCCTTTATGCAGTCTTATAGGTATGTCTGCACGGCAAGCTCTCGGAGCTACTCTTGAGTCCTTTGACAAGACACCGTGTACCAGGATCAACTCTGACTCGTATCCCTTGAGGTCTCCCTGTTGTTCTTGACCCTCGTGGATCCGTGCGATAACTCCTTGTAGTTCGTCATCACTCTCCGTGGCCTCTTGCTATCTCTGAAGTGTCGCTTGACTCAGTGTTTTGGACACTTTATGTTGACAGCGTGTACTTCAACATTATCCAGTTCTACCACTTCTTTTGTGGCCTCTTTTACTGGTGCGCGAGACAATGTGTCGGCTAGCACCAAGTTCTTTCCAGGCAGATAGCACAGGCGAAACTAGTACTTCATCAGACGAATAAACAATCGCTGCAGACGAGGTGACATGTCTCCAATGATTTTCTTTGCTATGGAGATCAATGGTCGATGGTTGGTTTCCAGTGTGAACCTGCGATCATAAATGAAATCATGGAACTTCTCGAAGGCAAACGTGATGGCGAGCGTCTCTTTTTCAATTTGTGCATATCGCACTTCACAGTCGGCCATCACTCGTGACGCATATGCTACTGGACGCCACTCTGTATCATTCAGCTGTAGGAGTGCTGCTCCCAGTCCATACTGTGATGCATCAACTGTCACTTTTGTCTTCTTTTCAGGGTCAAAAAATGCTAACACTGGCTTGTTAATCAGTGCTCTCTTCAGTTTATCCGATTCTGCTTCGTGAGCCTCAGTCCACTCAAATATTACATCATCCTTGATGAGGCTTCTGAGAAGATTGTTCTTTGCGACAAGTGTGGCAAATACTTGCCTACATAGTTGATGACTCTCAACATCTGCTGTACTTCGTTCTTGCTTTGAGGAGTAGACATTTAAAGCACTGACGCAACTAGTGATGGACCCGGCTCCACTCCATTTTTAGCGATTCGGTCACCCAGAGAGCTAATCTCTTGAACCGCAAATTGACACTTTTCTTTGTTGAAGGTCATTCCAGCTCTTAGGGCTCCTTTGAGCGCTTCCCATAGCCTCTTGTCGTGCTCCTCCTTGGATCGACCCTATACGAGTACATCATCAACGTCTTACCATCAAAAACTTCAGTCGTGATCTGTTGGAAGACTTCCGGTGACGATGAAATGCCAAATGGTAGCCTCAGGAATCGGCAGCGTCCAAATGGCGTACCAAACGTGCACACTCGAGAGGCCTTCTCATCTAGTGGTATTTGGTGATACCCACTATTGGGTGCATCCTTCTCATATAGTGGTATTTGGTGATACCCACTACTGGGTGCATCCAGCCTTGAGAAGAACTTGGCGTTTTCCAGTTCTGCTTCCATGTCGTCACAGCGTGGCAGTTGGTAGTGCTGCCGTTTGATGCATTCATTCTCTTGCCTTGGATTCATGCAAATTCTCAGAGCACCTCCTTTCTCCTTGACTATCACAATTGGGCTTACCCAATCCGGAGGTTCACTGACACGGGTGATGACTCCAGCCTCTTCCATTCTCTAAAGTTCTTTCTTGAGTGGTTCTTTGAGAGCTTATGGCACTCTTCTCGTCGGCTTTACTACTGGCTTTGCTCCTACTTTAAGGATAATCTTAGTTTCCCGTCCCACGCATTATAGTCCTTTAAACAACTTAGGAAACTTCTGTTACACCTTCTTGGGCCATAGTTTCTTTCACTGTGTGCACTCGCTGGACCAGCCCCAGGAGTTTACAAGCTGCTAAGCCCATTATGGTGTGGCGTCCTCTTTTTAGGATGAAGAACTCAATGTTTGCGCTCTTTCCTTTGGGTCTCACTTCAGCAGTGATTTCCCTTGGTGTGCAATCACACCATCGTTGTAGCTTTTTAGGAATGAAATGCTTTGTTTCAGGCTCGCTGCCTTGTGTAGCTTCCGGAACAGTGAACTTGGCAAAAGATTTGCCTGGCACCCTGTGTCAACTTTTAGTTCCACTTCCTTGTTGGCTAGCCTTGACCAGCCACTCGTCACCTTTTTTAGTCTTGCATGTGCTGACTTGAAGAATGGCGAAGTCGCTGTCTCGCTGTCGTCCTGTTCTTTTACTTCATCTACCGAAGATCGTTTTGCAACACCCGGCGAAGTGGTTCATCCTGTGGCACTTGTTGCACTTTTTGTTGTATGCCGGACACTTCCGTGGGTCGTGCTTCCGGTCGCACTTGAGGCAATTGTTTTCCGTCGGTTGGACTTTCCGCTCATGCATGTCCGCTCTCTTCTTTTTGTCTACTGTGTCGACACGTCGGGGACTGTCGAGAGTATCATTTTGTGCCTGAAGAGCCTCATAGGCCTTCCCGAGCTGTATGGCCTTTTCCAACGTCAGATCTTCGCGCAACAAACGCTCTCGCAGTTTTTTCTCTGTTACCCCACGTACGATTTGATATCGTAATATGGAGTCCCTACAAAGTCAAGAAGTTGCAAAATTTCCCTTTTAGTTGTAGCTCTCGCACGAACTGTTCAAACAGCTCACCACTTTCTTATTTTCGTGAACAAAACACGTACCGTTCGTAGGTTTCATTTTTCCGGGACATGCAGTACTCTTCAACTTCTTCAGTACCGTCTGGCAGTCCTGTTTTTCTTCAGGTGCGAAGGTAAAGGTGTTGTATCGGTTCACTTGGTGGTCTCCGTCGCCCGTAGGCACAGTTCCACTCGTTGTTTGAATCGTTGCCAGTTCTCCGCAAGTTCAGGCCCTCGGGAAACTTGAGCACGGCCATGGTTTGGCTTTCTTCTTAGTTCACCACCCTTTTTTACGGGACTGGTCCCTTCTGACACCATGCATCGAGTTTGTCTTGTAACGATGAACTGTTTTATTCAGGTTGCCAGACTGCTCATTACAGCTGGCTGAAACTCGACATTAAGATCAGTTCTGATACATAAGACACGGTCGTTGCGAACGGTCTCGATAAGGAGGAAGCGTCATCTATCAATAAGTGCGCCAAACGCGCCCCACCACTCGACTCGGTTGTCTTCGTCGCCGTCTGCCGATGACCCTGGCAAGTTTTTAGAGCTCAGCTCTTAGGCGCCCGTTTCCGGCTTGAGCGGCGTCGCCGTCGGCGTAACCGCGCGGTGCATTATGGACGCGTGACGTCACTGATGACGTCATCAGTGACGATGCCGACGCCAATGCCGATGACGTCATCAGTGACGATGACAATGACGATGCCGATGACGTCATCAATGACGATGCTGATGACGTCATCAATGACGATGCTGATGACGTAATCAGTGATGATGACGATGACGTTATCACGATGACGTCATCATCACGTAACTTCACAGGGGTCACGTGACCCTGGTGACGTCACGTGACCCCCGTGAGGTCACGTGACCTTCGTGAGGAGATGGCGGCGCCGCTTGGAGGGAGGAGTAGCAGACAGGATGAGGAGGTGAGGAGGAGGGGCATATCTTCTCCTCAGTACCCTTCCTTCCTCCTCCTCAAGAGCTAGCTGCGCTCTAATTCGGCGTTACAGGGAGTTGTAAACGGCTTTCATTTTTTGGTCCAATTTTTTACAGAGAGGGAGCTACTCTTTGTCATTTTGCAAGGTAAAACCCACCTGTGAAATACACCTTTGACGAAAAGTTTAGATTGCTACGTGCCATCATCGTATTTACAGCCCATTTTAGATACACCCCCGGTATTTCAAGCACGCTATGTAACTACTAAATTTGGTCTTAGTGGGGAAGTCCCGAGTCACTGTTTTCTTTGTGCCAGAGAACGCTTCATGCGCAGGACCTTCAAAGTCCTCAAGGTTTTCTAGTATTCGACAAAAGATCCCCTCCTTGCGGCTTTGTTTGGCCAGTCGAAGAGTAGGCCATAGCCGGCTTGCCATTTGTTGGCTTGACGGATATTAGGCCCAAGTCGGCTCCTAGAGGAATAGGCCATATGCAAAATTCTTGCAAGCCATCATCATCATTAGTAGTGGTACTAGTGGACGTGATATCAGGACAATTTATTTGGGTACCCGCTCAACAGGTTTCTGTTCAGTCGCGGTTCAAAAAACAATAAAAGGACCGCCGCGAAATTCTCGAAATAAATTGACAGCAACTAGATCGCAAGACTCGTCACTCAAGCAGTGAACTGGGACATCTAGGTAAGGGAATGGACTTTATCGAAGGTGTGCGGTGAAGGTTTCGTACTGTACTCGCAGCAGGTGATCATATTCTTGTTCTACGGCTCTCACTTTGCCGGCAGTGGCGTTTGCTCGAACCGTCGTTCTCCTCCTTTCCTTTGGCACTCATATTTCACTTCATATTCCTACTCATACACTAACAGTGCCCGGCAGAACCCCACATCTTCAGAGGCTTATGGGGTTGCATCCCGAAGCCGAAATCTAGCCGACCGTGCAACAAATACATGCATTTTGACGCCCTCTCCTCCCATCCGCACCCCAATAAATCATGGTCATCACAGCCACCTCAGCCCCCCCCCCACCCCCCCCCCCCCCCCCCCCGAAAAAAAATTCTGGCTATGCCGCTGTTTGCCGGAACCATTGTCTCTCGGGCGAAATTATCGGTACGGGAACCCTCCAATATGGAGGAAATTTGATGATTGATCATGGTCTATTCCGTCTTCCTGCTTTATCCCTTGATCCGGGTAATGTCATGTTCTCAAGCTTCAACATGCTATCACTACAGTGGCTTAAAGCGGTAGTGTAACGAACGAAACCGGAGAAGCGGCACAGCGTTGGAAGACGGCCGCGGGTGGCGCTGGCGCTTGCAGCACCGTCGTTCCGGTGCTGCAAGCGCTTGGTCAGCTTGGCTCCGGCCAGCTCCGGCCAATTGACCCCGTAAGTGATGACGTCACAACATGGCGTCTGGGTCCAAACAAACCGTTGCTAGGGACGTTGCTATGGACTAATGCATGGAGACTCCACCTGAGGCTAGACTTTTGCTTACAAGTAAGTAAATAATTTTTTGTAAGCAACCTAACTTCTTGATATCTAATTACGAAGATGTTTTTGTCGTCTCAGTGTCGTATTGCAACGATGAAAGCCATTTCAGAAGTATTACACTCCGTTTTGCTTTGGTAGCAGACGACACGATAGGTTCGCTGGCCTCTGTTGCAGCGGGCGTCTTCATTGAATTGCGTCGGTAAACGAGCGACAAAAACAAGTGCATCGCCATGGCTGTAAAGGCCTCCGCAATGTGCTTTTTTTTTTTTTTCTGTGAAGAATCCAATTTAGTTCAGAGGGATGAAAATGCCATAAAATCAAACCACGCCATGGAGATCAGTTACGACGACGACCTGAAGTGCATTACCGGCGTAGTGCAGGCCAGCATAAGAAACAAATCGTACGCCGCCGAGGTAAGTCGTTTGTTGTTATTATGATTGAGGTTGTCAGGTTATTAAGGAATTGCATGTCTATCGCCATTTCACAGTATCTCTTTTTTCCTTGGTGTACATCAAAATTTGTGGATGTGCTTTTTTGGTGAAGATCTCTATCGAACCCGCGATGCGAGCACAATCTGTAATAAAGTCACCTTATGTTTTTTTTTAGTTCTTTTGTGCTTTGGGGTCTTGCGGGACTCTGAAGAAACAGCAAGAATCTTTCTCCACGCGATGGTTACAACCAGGTACGGAGCACCCTCTCATAGCCGAGTCCGCAAACAAAATTTGGGATCTAGACCGATTGACTGAAGTGCTTTTCTCACGGGTGCAATGCGATCTTTTAGCAGACGATCATCTCAATCGACGCCCGGACTTTCGATAAACCATATTTTTCATCGCACCCCACTATGAATTCTTATAAGCGTCTGAAACTCATTATATTTCAAACAGATGCAACATCAGGATATCGTCTTTATTCACACGATTCAGACGCCGGCGCCGGCTTGGCCGGCGGGCGTGTGGCAGACGGCATACTTCGTGCATTCGTCGTCTGCTGCAGGCATCTTGAGGACCGGAAGTTGCAGTCGTAAATATTTCAGAAACAAGTGATTACCGGCACACTTCTGTCGAAACATATATGACATGCAAGCTTTCTATATCTGTTATTTTTAAAGTTTAAATCCTACTCCCGATTTTTGAACGGTCGGGTTTTTCGTAGCGAAACCTAGCTACATGTATTTGTCCATAACAACGACCCTAGCAACGGTTTGTTTGTACCCATGACGTCACACTTACGGAGTCAATTCGCAGGTGTCGACTACACTTTCGTCTACTAGTTTCACATTTTTATTCACCTACGAACACAAACCATGTCGTTGGAAGTTCACTAAAAGAAAATAATTGTTTTTGAGGTATTTATAAGCCACTGTACTATCACCACCGCTAGCGTCACGTTCACAAGAAGGTTCAGCTTTCTACGAAGGGTGGTCCATTTCTGCGGGGCAAAAAAAGTGGGTTTATTTTATTTTTTTTTTCTTCTTACTCTTAGACTTGAAAGTTGCGATTACACTCATGTATGACACTAAAACACTCGCTCATATATATAAAAAAAATACCTGTACGAGTGTGCATTGATTTTCATTAAACACAACAAATATACCCCCGATGAAATTTCTCACCAGGAGAAGTGACGTAATTTCCTTGGGCAAGGAAATTATGCAACTTCTTTTACGACTGGTAAATCCGAATCGATTAAAAAGGGGCACACTGTCGCTACAAAAAGCCGATAAAATGGTACTGCAAAAAAGAACGTCCATTACGTCAATGAAACTCTTTGTCGGACGTTCGAAAAAGCCTCTGCAACAGATCACTGGCATAAAAGGGATAGTTTCGGTTTCACTTCAGACCGTTTTCGAGTTTTGTCAGTTGTAGCGTTAGCCGCAAGGCGGTATCGCAATCGCTCCCCTTGCGAGAAAAAAAAAAGAAAAGTAAAAGCGGTTCTGCTGCCGCGCACCACATCGTTTTTTGTTGGTCCTTCGTAATTGGATCTACCGAAATAGAACTTACTTGAGAGCACAGGGTGCCAGTCGGAGGGAAGAACTGTTTTGTCCCCGTGCCGCGGGAAGAAACAACAGTACAACACCAACAAAAGGTAGAAAGGATCCCACAGGAACCCCGAGTTTCGACATTATGCCGGTTTCCGCTCGCTGGGCGGCCGCCGCTGATCTGTGCTGACTGCGGGATCGTCTGCTACAGCGTGCGTCGTCTGCTCTTCCAGACTTCAACCAGTGCAAGTCCCATGTCCCGGGCAAAGTTTGCCTACGAAATTTCAGCTTTTCGGGCCGTTTCTGCGATCAAAGTGCACTGAAGCTAACTTTAGTTCTTGGTTGTCTTCGCCAACGGTGGGACCCGTCGTAGTCGTCGATTTGCGGAGGTGTTTTTTCTTCTACTTCTTTTTTATTTTGATTTGCGTTTTCGACCGTTTTCGACAGCCGTCGTCATCTGCTCCGTGCTGGGACAGGATTACTGCACCGTTGTCTGCTATCTTGCTAACACTACCAAGGAACTTCTAGCTCTCCATTATTTTGGAACTCAAAACATGGTAAGTGCAGAGTTCTCTTTTTGTATACAGTGCAAGTCTTTCAGTGTCTATCGTAATCTATTTTTTTTGTTGTTGTAAATTTGTGCACGTCTTGCTTTATTATTTTGACTTTGCTTTTAAAAGCGCCCGCGGGAGCAGATACATGTAACTACCGCCTTTTAAAATCGAAATAAAGTTAAACAAAATAAATTAAAAAAAGCCATTTGATTACGTTTAAGTATGCAACACCACGCGGGACAAACAGTTCTAATTCTGAGTTCTCTTTTCTTTTCTCCTACTTTTTGTAAGTGACATTAACGATGCAAAACCGTACCGCCGCCGTCGTCATCGTCGTAAACGCGCCCCCTTTTCCAATCGATGTCTAATTTCGTAACCTCTCAAGACAGCAATGGCCGTTGGCCACGCCAAAATCAAATCGCACTCGCCACGATTAGATTATCGCACATCTACATGTAAACACAGCAAATTATATATCTCTCTCTCTTTTTAAATTTTCTTATTTCCGATAATGTTTTACGTATCGCTGGACAACTATCTCTCTCTCTCTCTCTCTCTTTCTCAAAAAGAAGAAAACACCAGAAACAAGGTTATCATTATTAACGTTCGAGTCACTATCGCATTTCACTGTGCCATCGCATATGACACCGCACATTCCATAAAATCGCGATCACACTGTTAATACATCATACAAGAGACAGTGTGCAGAGAGTTTTAGGAAACTGCTTTTGAACATCCGACAAGGTATCATGGGCCCTCCGGTACGAACTGCGCATGTGCAAGATTTCGGCGCTAGCGCATGCGCAGTTCGTACCGTATCGGATGTGCTCAAAACGGTTCTCGAAAGCTCCCTATACACTCTCAGAAAAAAAAAGGTGTATTATTACACCCCTTGTCCCATATAATACACCCCAAAACTTCAATTCGACGTACAGCGCCCCATAATCGAACATGCGGCCCCAAAGTTTACGAGGGGCTTGATAGCCGTGTGGTAAACTTATTAAGATAGCTGATGTACGTATTATTCACAACGAAAAAGACTATCGGAGTTTTCTTGACCGTACTGCTAAAGCTCCGTGTTTTCTTTCTTTGGTCTTTGATACGTACTTTAGCAATTTAATAAGTTATATCGCATCGTTATCAAGCCCCTAGTAAAATTTGGGCCCGTCTGTTCGACTATAGGGCGCTGTAGCTCGAAATGAAGTTTTGGGGTGTATTATATGGGACAAAAGGGTGTAAGGTGATACCCTTTTTTTTTAGAGTGTACTGTCTGAGGCGTGTTTTGCTTCTTGTACGGTAATCCTGCATGTCTCAGTGGCCGTACAAAGAACTGTCGGCAAACCATGTTGGAAGCGTTGACATGTATGAAGGAAATGTGCCTCGAATATCATTAAGACGTGTCGGCAAAATTAATTCTGTAGTGATCTCATTTATTTATTTATTTATTTTGTGCAGCCAACACCGTGTCTTTTGTGGTGCGAATGAAACTTAGTGCCGTGCTTCTCAACCTGTGGGTCGCGAACCCAAAATTCATCGGGAAATCACACAACAAATAAATATATATATATATATTTTTTTTTTCGGTGGCAACGATGAAAATAAAAAATAAAATAAGTACAGGTCGCTCTTCAGCATCGAGCTGCAATTCAGAATCGCGATGTTCAAACTCTGCCCTCGCTTTGAGAAACTATGCAGCTCATTTTATAGCCATTGGGAACAGTCAATCCTGCGTGCTCGCATTCGTATTTCTTTTTTCTTTTTTTTTTCCGTGGTTTACAGCTTTGTTGACTTTTGACACTATAGTCAGTGCCCAATAAAATTCCAGCGCAATTTCAATTTGCGGTGTTCACTGAAATAAAGAAGTTCGTGGCGTTGGGAACTGGGGGGGGGGGGGGGGGGGGTTCGCGCTGCAATATTATATATATATATATATATATATATATATATATATATATATATATATTATTGGATGGAGTGTAGCGGAGTTTAGTAAGTATACCCCCCTAAAGTAAACTGTACTCTTCGCCGTCGTTATCAGACTGATTACAGTAATAACAGTAATCATATGTGAGACGCAGCACGAAGTCGCTCTCCGTCCTGATGGTACAGCATCAGCGGTGTCCTCGTTCGGCCGATCAATCAATCAATAATCGACCATGCCTTTCTTTATTTTTCATTCTTTTCAGCGATATTGTCCCATAGATCCGTTTAACGTTACTTTTTTTACTGTAAATTCGTAAGTGGAACGAAAAACACACTGATCACCGAGGTCCAACAGAGTGTCCCACTTGGAAACTACGAACCTCGGACATCGAGGAACCGCGATTGTGAACTCTCGCCAACGAGGACGCCTGGGCATTGATTTCCGATCGGAATTTGGTTTCTCCATCGAGCCCTCGGCGTCCTAATATTGGCAGCGCGATTATCAACTCAAAGAGTGCTTTTATTCTACTTTGCAAACATCTTGGGACGTGAAGGGCGTTCGCCCTCCCAAAGCGACGGGCTTGAGAGAAAGTATTTAATATATTTCCACGAAGTACATATTTACAGACCGTTCTAATAATCGCTTTCTGCGTAGTGCTGTAGAAAACGTGACTCCGCTTTTTTTTTTTTTTGTCGGGGAGGGGAGCATAGGATGATCGTTTTTGGTGACTCCTTTGAAAAGTTTGTTTTCTTTGGTTTGCTTCGAAATATTTATGTACTGCCGCAAGTATGCGATAGCCAACAAACTGTTTCGTTTTATTTGACCAGCCCCATATTAAAAACGTATTAGTATACGGCTTGGTCGCTTTGCTTGTTTAATCCCAGTCTGTTGGCCGCTCGTGACATTACCACGACCGTGATATACATATTGCCGCACGCAGGGCCGAGCAAGCAACGCTCGGTCATGGACTTCTAGAAGATTCGTGTCAATTCTTATGCGGGACGCAACTTTTATCATTTCGTCCTACTTTCTTGTTCTCGAAAGTGCCGGCTCATTGTCACCCCGAACGCTCGACGCTCTAACCTTCTGGGCCGAATTTTCGAGATGCTGACGCACACTATAGATAAGGAGCTGCGCTGGACCTGGTCGAGTCAGTATCGCTCTCGTTTGCTGTTACGCCGTCAAATCGCCGCCCGCTTGTCTGCTGTTTCGACTAAAGTCCCTTGACACTTCTTTTACAAGTAACAACCAACATCCGCTGGAAGCAAATGCCGGCCTTCCGTTCAATCCTCTGCTGTGTGCCGCCATTCTGCACAAGTTCGCCGATTAAACCTTTATTTTCAGTTCACTGTTCATCTTTTCGTCACCTTCATCCGTGACAATATAACATTCTTTGGTCGTCGACGAGTAATACCTTGGTCACCGTGGCATTTATGCCGAAGACCTCTCTGGTTCTTCGGCATTCAATCTTCGACCAATTCCTACCTTCGTGTTTCGAAGAAATTGTTCTTCTGTCGGTACATACAAAGCCTTTATATAGAATCCGCGAACCAGCACAAACAGAGTGGCATGAGCAGCATCGGGGCAGTGAGCACCGAACCACCTGTTGTATATATATAAAGGCATGTAGTCGGAAAGCCTTTGACATGCCCTTGAAAAATAGGTAAGAAAAAATCTCATAAAAGGTCTTTGCTTCGTCGTTCGAAAACGTTATTCCTCCGCGGCACGCGTTTATTAACGGGTCAAACAGAGTACGCAATTTGGCGGACGAAGAAAGAGCTGAAACTGCACATGCGAAATGGCACAGTTGGCGCGAAGACAAGCTAGGTGCCTCTTTTTTTTTTTTAATTTTACTACGACCGGGTACGGGGGTACACCAAAATGTTCCGCTTAGGTTTCTTTCCGGAGTGGGAAGATTCTGTGTCGTCTTGTTCGTTATCTTATTTCTCCTTGTCTCAGGGTTTAGATTCTGATGTTTCCTGACCAGCTAGCCTGCGTATACTTTCGCTGCTTGCAGTTGAGACAGTTAGTTTGATGACAACCTTACGATTTGATGGGAAAAACAGAAGAATAAAAAAAATTCGCTATCGCCAACGGGGTTGCGCTATGTGCGTCGCGAGTTTTGAAATCGAAGTTTACGGGACTGGCATTAAAGGGGTACTCCGCCGATTTTTGAGCTACCTCAACTAACTATATTTTCTGACTCCCCGGCCTTTACCCTTTCTGGTATGCTATTTAGTATCGTGAAATTCATAATAGTTATTGCGAAATCGGCAAATGAAAATCATGCAAAAACAAACATTCAAATATACCCGCCCTTTTCAGGGCCGTGACGTCAGTGGAAGGTCAGCTTGCCAGTCGGGCGAGCAGTCTAAAAAATAGAATATGTCAATCATTTGTTCCGTGATGGAGCGTGGGGACTGGAGCGAGCTTCCAAAGCATTCATTTCACACCATGAAACTGCTTCAAATCAGTTGGGAACAAATTCTACAGTCCAAAGAGTGAACCCCTGCACTTCCAATGACGTCACTTTTTCATTGTTGCCAGTAGAGACTTTCAGTTTGAAAAACACGGTGAGGACCAAAATTGTAAATTCAATAACTTCGTGAAAAAAAATTATTTTGACCTAATATTTGGGATACTATTTTGGCGATGTTGTTTGGCGAGTTTAGCAAAATTTCAAATAAATCGGGGACCATGAAGAAATCGGCGGAGTTCCCCTTTAAGTGTCATACTCAACTATAACAGTAATAATGAATAATTTATTAAACAAATTGCAAAGCTTAATGTAGCAATAAAGGCTACGTTCTGTACAGGTGAATTCCATTATTAAATACACCATATAGTTTGCGGGAAAATATTTAGAGACGCTACTTTCATATCTCCAATAAACTGCAATTATCTTAACTAAATATCAACATTAAAATTAACTCCAGAAAAAAAAATAATAAACACGAACATCCTTTGTACCAAATCATTTCCATGCGGTATATTTCCTCGTAGTCGTTTTTTTTTTTTTTTTTTTTTTTTTTTTTTTAATAGCGTTAAACAATTTTTGAATGTTTCGATTTTGGGCAGACTTTCGACTCCTGTTCTTCGGACGGGTTTCAGCATTAGCGTGCACGCTGTGCTTGTTCCGAGTAGCAACGTCCTTTGAGACGTCGTCTGGTTGAGCGGTGCAGACATTTTTGGTAACGAAGTGTATAGCAGTAGAATGATCTAGAAAACACCAAAACGTTTACCCCACCAAAAAAAAAAAAAGTGCTTCGTCGCGCATGTTGTTTGTCGTTGCGTGTAAAACGCGGCACGCAGTTATCGCGCATCATCAAGGGCCTTTTAGGTTGGAGGAGTGTTTCGCGCGATTCCCTAATACTGGACGTGACATAGTCACATAGACAGTACGCGCCAGTTCCAATTCGCGTGCCGTAGTTTTTATATACCGAGTTCTGCTTCTGCGCTGTAACTACAGACTAAAGGCTGGTTTACACATTTGGGACGGTTTCGTTTAGACCAACCAAAAACAACAGAAACGAACAGAGGACCGGAACAAGCGTGACTCATGATTGCTTCGCTTGCCACGTTGAGCACGACGAACACTTGTACAGGTGACCTTGTCGTTGCTGTCAATTTGGTTGCTGCGAACGCAACCGACACAAATGTGTGTGTTTTTCTTTTGTTTTTTAAGTGCGATCGCGTGACAATCCTGGGGTATATCCGACCTCTTTCTTTTTTATTTATTTATTTAATATACGCGGATGTTTGTCTCGGGGCTTTGTTAAACAAAAAAACTTAAGAAAAAAACAAAAAGAAAAACATTTACGGTTATTATACTAGTGCATGCTATACGTTGTTTGTTTTTTTAGGTAAAAATATTGAGTTTAGTTGTTTTTTTCTTTGCAATTTGAAAAAAAGTTACAATTTTTTCTTCACATTTTTTATTGTCACACTGGTCTTAGAAAGTCATATTTCGGGGTGGAGTCACTTTTCCGAAAGCAAGTAGCGGGTGACCACGACCGCTTTTGGCAGCCGTTCCCTGTTTATCCATAAACATAAAAAAAAAAAAAAAAAAAATCAACATTAGATCGAAAAGGATATCCGGACTGAGGTACATTTTAAAAGTTACGAAATTATTGCATAGCTCTTCTTTTTTTAACCAAAACAATCCCAAGACACTGTGCACGTTTTTTGTTTTTTTTCGTGTGTATATTTTAAGCATCTGTGTTTTAAACAACCAAATGGCGACATTGGATGTTGTTATTTCCTTCAATTGTGGTAACACTGCACGAGCCACTATTTTGAGGTCCCGTTGATTGAACCCTGGGTGGAAAATAATCAAGTGGCTGAGGGATTGACCGCACTCGAATATACTTTGCGGCCCGAGCGACACAACAAGTCGCAAAAGAGGCCCGGCAACCAAGGCGAGAAACGGATAAGCGAAGACATGTCTCTAGCAGTGACTACCAATTGCTGGCGGCTATTGAAAAAAAATCACTCTGAGGTTGTTGGTGCCAATTGCAGTTCGTTATTCGCCTTGTATTTTTTACTTTAAACTGAATTGTGTAAAAAGAGTGTATCGTTATTTCCTTAACCTGCCATCATAGAGGGTTGCTTTTTTATTCCTGCCACCTACGTAGGTGTTGAAAACTACTGAACTAGAATGAAAAATATGCACCTAACAGTTTCTGTGTTACACAGCTTTTAATACACAAAGAGAGCTACAATTTCTTTAGTACAAATAAAATAATAAAAACTTCAATTTTCAATTGGTTTAAATAATACTAGTTCAGCGGAAAAAAACACGAATTCTGGAGCAAAATGATATATATATGACAAGAATACTCCTCATAATTACTGAGAATAATGTTCTTCAACATGGCAAAAAAAAAACACAAAAAAAACTAAAAACGTTTAAAAAGAACTAGTTAAATGTGACTTTTACAGTATTTTTATCCCGTGAATCTGAATATCACGTTCGTTTTCCCCGAAGATGTAACTAAACGCGAGAAAACACGATAACCCTTTCTTCGAAACTGTCCTTCGGCAGCCTGCGTGCAGGTCAAATAAAGGCGATTTAAGTGTTTTTACTCAAATACAAAGCCGCTTCAGTTTCCTCTCAAGCTGAGACTGCAGCCAGTGCTACAAGCGCGAGCTAGCGCGCGCTCCTGCCTTTGAGACATG
The DNA here is from genome assembly GCF_016920785.2 of Ixodes scapularis. Lineage (NCBI taxonomy): Eukaryota > Metazoa > Arthropoda > Arachnida > Ixodida > Ixodidae > Ixodes > Ixodes scapularis. The sequence continues at coordinate 80,312,590 of NW_024609846.1, read as the reverse complement.
CATTTCTGCGCGAGCGATCGCTCTCTGAAAGAACTCTTTAAACAGCGACCTCGAGCTCTCGTGCTTCTGGCATTGTTTACAACTTCTTCCTCCTTAGCTGTCTTCCTCAACTCAAAAACGAAATGAGAAATCACGCCGTCGTGATATGCTTGGGCCACGGTGTAAGGTATATATGTATGCATATACACTATATATATACTCATTAGATGAGGACCCCGGCGCGAGGAACAATGAGACGCGATTGACTAGATAAAGTCCTCTCACGAGCGCAGGCGCGCGCCCAACTGCCCGCGGCAAACTAGTGTCACTCGCTGGCGAAACGAGACAACTCTGAAAAAAACAAATTAAAACATCTCGTTTCCATGGCATCTCTCGTGCAGCCGCCGCACGCCCTTGAGCAAGGAGCTCGTGCTCGTCTGGTACCTTGGCAACGAGATATTATATTCATGTTTTTTCTCACAGTTGCGTCGTTTCGCCAGCGAGCGACGCCGGTTCGCCGCGGGCTGTTGGCCGCTCGTGAAAAAAAAAAATTGGGTTGTGTGTGTGTTTATACAGCCTAGAACTTGGTCTGCCTCACAGGGGCGACGAGTCTCCCAGCTGTAGATGAGAAATTTAGCCAGTGTGGTACAGCCGCTAGCCTGGGGTCTTTAACGTGCACCACGCAGTAGTGATACACGACCGCACGCCGGTACGATGCTCATCCAGATCGAAACGGGCAGGGGTGGGGCTCGAACCCAGGATCCCTGGGTTCTGCAGCGCGAGCTTTCGCTCCACGTGCTCCGAGCTGGTGTGCGCTAGACCACTCGGCCACCGATCCCCCTGGCCGCTCGTGAGAGGACTTTATATCTGGTCACTCCGCGTCGCGCAGAGTCCTCACCTAAGGAGTATACCCAGTGAGTATACCTTACACCGTGGCTTGGACACTGCTACGATGACTCTAAGCTTCCACCGTCCGTTTTAAGTACACCGTGGAACTTGGCATTCGAGAGCGATGACAAGTGCAGCCATGGCACTCATTGGCCACGGACGCGAATTCAAATATTCGTCGACGGATTGCTTGTTGACGAGTGCCTACGTCCGAGTGACGCAATTCTCTGTCCAATGCGTGAGCTGGGCTCGGCTGACGTGCTTTGGGTACTGCGGATGTATCACGGCGAAAAGGCGCGGAAAGCTTTCGAAGGAAAGGAGGTGCGGAATAGTCCGCTATATTTTCGCATCTTCGTACCGAAAAGCAGGCTTTTGACTTTCTACCCTCCAACGAATGAAAGTATCTGATTAGCTTTGCGTGGGATCATTAAAAAAATATGCTCCCGAATAAAGTTAATCGAGTTTTCGCCCTTATACTGTCGTCGTCTGACCCAAATTGCGGCAGGAATAAAACGATTTTTTTTTTATTATTTTGTTTTTATTTGTATTAAAATGGTTTACAAAGGACGCGTGAAATAAAGGAATAATTTCTTTGGGATAACGTAATCGGCCGCGCAGGGCAGCGGGCATCGAGTATGAGTATGATTTGAGAATGATCATAATAATTACCTCAAATTTACAGTTTCTTTTTTTTCAGTCGTTTTAACCGGCGTACCCCCGTAGAATATAGGAGCTTTTTGTCAACACTGCTTGTAACACTTGGTAGAAAAAGAAAAGAGAAAAAAAACTTAAATTTCGCTTTACGCTATTTACTAGGTCCCAACACTTACAAAAAATTATTTGGACTGTTTATTCTTGCGACTTTGGCGATTTTCTCTCCAACTTGCTTCCTACTGACTGGTTTGTATAGACCTTTTCACCCTTCGTCGCATGGGCGCTGGCATGCTGGAATCACGTGACGCGACCGCCATAAGGTGACATCAGCCATAGCCTCCTATTCGCAAGTCCAGTCGGCCGCTCGCCCTCTCGCGGACGAACGAAGAACCAGAGGAGCTGGGACGGTTGGTGGCGGAGACGGTGGCAGGGACCGTCAGCCTTTTGCTGCTGTTCTGGTCGTCGTGTTCGTGCGTCCTGCAATTGGACGAAGCGAGTGCCTTAAACTAGGATTCGTTATGGTCCTCTTTGCGACAGCGCTGCAGGAAGGAACCGGGATGTCTCGATTCATTAGGGGATTTAGTAGACCACATACGCTGCGGATTTCGGGCCCTGCGGTCGCAATCACAATCTTTGCTCAACGTGAGGGAAAAAGCTTACTCTAGTAGTGCACATCTCTTGCGTACAATATGCGAAAATTTCATTCTTCTCAGAAATTTTATGGAAGGACTGCTCGCTCAACGGTGCATCGAGCGGGAGAAATTGGAAATGGGTCCGTATTTTATGCGATGAAAGGCCGTGACAAGAAACATGACAGTTTGCTCCACGCGCTTCGAAGAGACAGACTACGAGTACCTGTTGCGAGTTAGTTACAAAGGTAAGTAATTAAATGCTCGCAGCATTTTTAGGCGCGTCTCCGTGTGTGGATGATGAGGAGTGGTTAGAATGGACAGTTTTTGCGAGATGGGTCGCGACGATGCGAACAAAAGGTCCTGTACTATACTGTATATTTGAATATTTATTTTGGCAAAGTAAGAAATCAAACCCCTAAAACCACCGGTAGCGGTATTATGCATTTCTTTCATGGCGTTACCAGAGGCTACCGTAGCGCGCCAATGCTCCTGGCACGCGCTGAAAATAGTGCTTTAAAGGTACCGCGCGTACTTCTGTTCCGCAATGCTTCACTTCCGGTTACGCTATGCTAAAGCTGTTTATTAGTAACCATGGCGCAGGTTCATCACGTGCTGCAATATACTAAAACCACGACGGTGAGTAGTGAACTGTGAACCTCTGACAGAAAGACACCACAACTGTGAACGCCGCGCTCTACCGGAGCTTGACGTTCACCCCGCGTGGCTCATGTTTTAGAGCACTGGTGACCAGGCACACTGCAACCACCACGATATTTTTTACACCCACAAAACTATTTTGCCATATGCAATGACGTGACCGGTGCCCAAAACGCGCTCGCCCTCCAGAAAATCTCACAAGTTATGTAATGTTTCCGCAACATAAAAAAAAAAGAAATGCCCGTTTGTATAACGCACGTAAACATCTCCGTCATCTGTGACACGCTCCTGCCCTTACAGTTTCGCATTTGGCGCCAAATAAATTAATTTAAGCCCTCAGACTAGCGTCAGCCATGGAAAATCTATCCCCGTCTCTTCCGCCATCTTGGAACTACCGCCCCGCCATCTATAGGGCGTTGGAGTTGCGATATAGCTCTTTGATGCTCTGTGCTACCAGATCCTCGCGCTCGAAATCTGCGACCGGGCACACTATGGCTCCGTTTGTCGAACTGCCAGACTTTTTGAGCTTCCAACTCGTCGCTCCTCTCTGCCCTCCGCGCCTTGGCGAAGTACTTTGTGAGTTTCTTTAAACTCGTGCTCTGCCTTCGTAACAAATTCATAACGGTTCCTTTCGATTATATAAAGGAATCATTTTTGCGGTATAAACATTCCCTTGATACGTTTGTCTATGAATTAAAAAGAAAAAATGCATGGCGCTACGTCCCTTGTCTGCAGTCATTGAGTTTTCTCAAGATATCGAATTAGTTAATTTATTTACACAGAAACGGCTGGGCTCCCCGGTGAAAAAGGTGTTAAGGATAACTTGTGAATGCCTGACAAAAGCGCCTGAGGCACACAATATGTGACGCCGAAAAGAAGCCGTCTGCATGGAAGTCGTTCGATTTCCATGCAGACGGCTTCTCGAATATTAATGGCCGACGTGAGATCATGAGATCAGGACAATCAATTAATTAATGAAAACATTTATTCAAAAAACTAGATCTCGCGCACGTCGTCTCGATTTGAAAGTGGGGAAATCTCATCGTTCCAAGAGTCTCGCATAAGACTAGTAAAGAGTATGACCAATATAACAATCGTAAGAAATGCGAAAGAAACGCTTCTGAACATTGTCTATCATCTCTTGACAAGTAAAACTAAAACCATTTCAGACAACAGAGGGAAACTCCAACTTGGACCGTAAAATACACGTGTACGTGGAGAACTCACGCGTCATTCTAGAGATGACACCCAGTTCATGGAAATAGTCATTTATAAGGTTATTAACATGTACAGTAAAATATAAGGAAGAGTCTACGTATACACCAAGATCACATGTGTACTCGACTCCTCGCAACGGAACATTGCCGATCTGGTAACAAAAGTTGATTTTTCCTACCTTTCTAGACAGAGACATAACAACAGTTTTAGAAAGATTGTTCTGACGACGCCAATCACACACTGATTTAAGATCGCCTATAGGCTCTTCACAGTCGTCGAAGGATAATATCTGCCTAAACAGCTTGATTTTATCTGCATATTGCAAGATGTCTGATTATAAACACTTATAGTAAAATCATTCGTAAAAAAAAACAAAAAAAAAAAAAAAACACATTGAAAAATATTGCTTTACCCATGGAACCCTGCGGCACACTCGAAAGAAAAACATTGGGCTGGGAGAGATCTCCAAGAACACGTACAAAATTGTGTTTATCGGACAGATAATCAAGAAACAACGAACAAAGTGAGGTACTCATGCCGTAGGATCCTAGTTTATTTATAAGGAACGAATGATCAACCAAGTCGAAAGCCTCTGAAAATTCGATCTATACAGCGTCCACCTGTCCACGCTGACACACAGTAGGCAACACAGAATTTAATAATTTTACTAAATATTTTTCCACAGTCTTCTCACGCACAAAGCCATGTCGTGAAAGGCAAATCTTAAGCTTAAAAATGTTTTAAATGTGATCGAATAAAACAATTTCGCAGACCTTTGCAAACAGACATAGCAACGACACGGGTGGTCTGTAATTTTTTACATCGTCAGTTCTGCCATTTTCATGTACTGGCACAGTAGTAGAGTTCTACCAAGAGGAAGAAAAGGTGAGGCTCTGAAAAGACGAGTTAAAATATACGTTAAGACGGGTGAAAAAGTAGAATAGCATCCTTTAACAATGAAGTTTGGGATACAGTCAAATGCGATTGATAACTTTGGCTTGAGTTTCCTCATAGCAAGTTCAATAATAATAATAATAATAATAATAATAACAATATAGTTTATTTCCTCAGTGCCCCAGAACAACCATGACGTTTTGGTAGGGTGGTACAAGTGTCCACGATTGGATAAAAAAAAAAGAAATTCAGCAGTATCTCATGGAGACACCTTTCCTATACATGGCACACTGCATAGTCAAGATTGAACGTAGTACAATCACTGAAAACGTCCAAAGTTGGCGAGTCAACATTGTTCAAAGAGACTTGCATGCGGGTTAATGGCGACAATGTTTCGTGAAAGTGAGGGTAAAACAAGAAACAGTGTCTACAAGATCGAGCAGGAGCATGAAAATTCACTGAGCCTAAAAGATCAGCGTCGATGTGACCATTAATTACTTTATGTAAAAAATCAAATATCACGAGAGAGCCTTCTTGTCAATAAATTCTGTAGACCTAGCCTCTTAAGAATGTCGTCGTAGTCATAATAGAACCTTCTACCAAAATACTTATCATTGACAAGACGAATAAAACGTTTCTGCACATTTTCTAGCCATGACGCATCAGTGGCAGTCAGCGAATTCCCTGCGACACTACCAAACTCAAGTTTTGCACGCACCAAACATAAGAACAGTCGGACAAGGCATAAATGATTCTTAAAGTCGCATCATAAGCGGTATAGTGAACGCATCATTCGAACAGAAGAGGCAACAATTTTTGAAACATAAGAAAAGGAAAGTCTAGTGTCAAAATAGATCCCAAGGTCGCGAACCTCGGTGACTCGTGGGGGTGGTAGTTGATTCAAGAACATAAGAGTAAGATAATATGTCGTGTTTATGAGACATTGATAAGATTTTTGTTTTGTCATTGTTAAGCACCAACAAGTTTGCGGAGCACCACTCAGATATGCGTAAAATGTCATCTTGCAGTACACTGCAATCGTCAAATGATCTCATATTCGTGAATATCTTGATGTCATCAGCAAACAAAAGCAAGAGTGAATGTTTTATACACTTTTCAATGTCGTTGATGAATAGGAGGAACAGTAGGGGCCCGAGGTTAGATCCTTGGGGGACCCCAGACGTCGGGATGAAAGTGTCGGAATAGCTATTCGCAATTCTCACACTGCTACGATGATCAGTTAAGTAAGTCTTAAACCAGTTCAAAAAGGTCGGCGATATTCTATACAATAAGAGCTTCAGCTATAGTAAATCATGATTAACTTTGTCGAAGGCTTTTGTCATATCATAATAAACAATATCGATCTGGCTTCGAGAAAGAACTATAGGAACTGAGTAACCAAGAAATAAACAAAGATTAGTTTCCACGGAGCGTCCCTTTAAAAAACCACGTTGAGCACTACTAAATTTTCGTCTAAAATAATACGAAACACGAGTGTAGATGACCATCTCAAATACCCTCGAAAAGGAGCACAGCAAAGATATCGGTCGGTAGTTATTTACGTTAAAAACATCACCACTTTTATGCACTGGTATGACAACAGACATTTTCCACGATGGTGGAAAACCATCACTTTTCAACGAGATGTTAAATATGTGATTTAAGATGGGGGCTACTAAGTGTGCACACCCCTTGATAATAAAGTTTGGTATCCTATCCATTCCAACTGACAACTTCGACTTCAGTTTTGATATCGCTTCTAGAACTTCTACTGTGTCAAAAGAGGTAATTGTCAGGAAATGGTGGTAACCAGTATTTTTAGAAGGGGTATAACTCGAGAACGAATCTGAGGAATACCATTCTCAAAAATGATCCCGAAAAATATTGGCTACGTCTAGAGGAGACGATACATATCCAGTGTCGCCCCGTAGACATATACTGTCGCTTCTTGGTTTTGTATGATGCTTTACAAATTTCCAGAACTCGTCAGGCTTTCGGTATCGACAGCTTTCAATTCTTTGCTTATAAACCTGTATGTCATACTTGAATAACTTTTTAACTAGCGTCCGGTAGATACTGAACTTTGTGTACCATAAATCGACACCGCTTTTTTTATAAACTTTATGGAAGTGCCTTTTCCTGCGTATATAGTATTTTAATTCTATTGAGAACCCGTGGGGATACCAGGAGCGTTTCGATGAACTCTTTGAAATGAATATATCTATCCCATTTATGACAGTGCGGGTTAAGGAATCCGTAGCAGTGTCCACGTTTTGATCATTTAACACTGTTGACCAATCATGATCTCTTAAAAACTCATAGTCATAGAATCCCAGGTAATCACCAGCACTTTAATTGTACTTGGGATAACTTTGTCTAGAACGCTGATCTCGCAAGAGGTAGTAGGTTACACAAAAAGGCGGATGGAAAACGTCAGGATGATTTAACGCGTCAGTGGCGGCTTCAATGCATTCAATGGGGCTGTTTGAAAGAAAGAGATCAATAATGTTCCCGGCATTGTTTGCAATGTGATTGAGTTGAATAAAACCATTAAAAGTAATAAAGTTCATTAAGGAAACAGCTTTCTTTGAAGCATTCAAGTTTCCGGTGGTGGCGTTGCGAGATGAGCAGTCTATACCTGGGAGATTAAAATCGCCGTAGATATCCACGTGATATTTTGAAAAGTCTATTTTCTTTTCAAGACTAGAAGGATGATTACTGAAATCACTGTGGCCCAAAAAAAAGGGGGAAAGTAAAAGTTGCCAATGAGATTATTTACGCCTCTTCTTGATAAAACTTCGATCCAAACACATTCTGGGCAGGTTTCCAAATCCTGCCTCCCCCAAGACGTCACTGACACATCCACCGCGATTAAAGCACCGCCGCCAAATTTGTGCCCGGTCGAAGTGTAATCCCTGTCTCTCCTGTAAACGTTCTAAAAAACAGGAAAATATGCATTGCTGGGAATTTCGTCTAACAGCCAGGTCTCACTTAAACAGATAATAATGTAAGAATCAGCGACAACATTTGAGATACATTCGTCGGCTTTTGTACGCAAACCGTGAACATTCTGATAGTAGGTTTTAAAGACGCGAGCCATTTTCTGGGGAGTTAGTGGATTTCGACTCAAAAGAACGTGCGCTGTCAAGCTTTCCGAAGAACTGGCGAAATATGCAGTTGTCCGGCCAGACTTCAGGGTTGTTAATCAAGTCAAATGAAACATCGTCTACAAAAACGTGAAATGAAGAATAGGACGGAAACTTCGTATTTAGCTTCGTGCAACAGATAGATCTGCTGCCCAACAATGGTTCAACCAGAGCGTTAATATCGGCCACAGTCGTGGTCGGGTCAAGTAGGGCTTTTCGAGCAGGGGCATGGGAAACAGAGGTCACCTTGGAAGCTTTTGCGATTCCCACTGACGGCTTCTAACGACGTCGGGGAGCGACCATGATGAAGCCATCGTTTTCTGTCAAATTGTCGGCCCGTTGTCGTTCGCTGATACCGGCAGGGTCGAGACTCTCCATATGTTGCCCGTTGGGGCTATCCTTGGCACGTTGAACCGTCGCGGTTGTTGTGCCTCGCGAAGCATGGTGTGCTGCATCATTCGTTCCCCCTGTTGACGGCTTCTGTTGACCAACAGATAACGACGAACTTGCTGTGGCATAGTTCCGGTGCTGCACTGAAGCTTGCGGCACACGCTCAAGAAGCTGCTTTTGAAGAATCAACACTTGGAAACGGAGGCTGTTGTTGTCCTCGGCGGTTAAAACGTCTAACATGGCCACAATCTTGTCAAGGACACTTGCCAGTGCACGTGGGATGACCAGCGGTTCGCCGACGATGGTATTTTCCGGAGTTGAATCATCTTCGCTCTCGGAATCGGAGCCATCTGGTACCGTTTGCGTGGTGGTATGTTCCGATGCAGCCCGGTTTCGTCGAGTGCAAACACTGCTTTTGTATGCGCTGGAACCTGATGACATGAGCACGTTGTATTCCTCAAGGCCTATGTTGATGCAACCACAGTGATACTTGCGTTTGCAGCCGCCGCAACAAGCTAGAAATTACTGCTTGCTGATTATGGGGGCGGAGCACTTTCCGCACGAAACCTTCTTCGGCGCAATCTTGGAAAAAGTTACGTCAATAAGTTAATAACATAAGATTGACAGGTTATCACTAGTATATTGTCACTGACGACAGGCATAGGCAGTCCGGGACGGACGCAAGAATAAACCGAGGAAAAATAACTCGCGAATGCACTTGTTACATGCTCACTCAGCATAAAGCTAGACGAGTTAGCTAAATTTATTGTTGACGAAGTAGTAGTTGTTCGGTCTTTAACATATCGCGATAAACGCATTGGGTCACAATTTAAACTTCTCTATCGTGTTTCAGCATTGTTTCAGCTAGCACACGCGATTCAGAAAATTTCAGGTACCAAGAAGGTCAGTGTGAAATCTTATATTTTCTATAATAATTCAGTGTTCCTCTTGGAACTGATCTAAGCTCCCTATACTACCAGTGCGGATAACGACCTGTGTAAGGACGCTTTATGGAAACGAATCGTTCAAGTGCAGAGACGACATAGTTTGTAATCGCTTCAACAGCACAATTTACATCGGCCATGCAATATATCCGTGCACAATTTACATTATCTAAATATTGATAAAGGCCAAAGTAATCGCCTTTTGAAAAAGCAAGCGACTCACTGTATTGTACTTTTCTTTCCCCGTGCAAATCATAAAGAAACGGGAAAAGGAACGTGCCGAACACCCTTTAATACCACCGGACTAAAAAAAGGCTCAATGTTGTCAAGAAAGTAAGTTGACCAAGGCCAGATCCGGCACATGTCCTGCTGAGCTTTGGAAACTATACAATTGGGTTATTCCAAGAATGTCTACAAATGAAAAAAAAGGCATTCGTTTTAAACGATGCAGTCATAGTCGACAGAGCATTATGTTGCAAATTCCTGTTTATATCGGGAATCTTGAGATCACCAAGAATGAGTGTACGAGGTCGATCTACATTCAGTTTATCTACCATCATGTCTAATTGATTTGAAAACCTAGATCCGTCGAGATTAGGAGGAAAATAAAAAAAAGTAAACTAGTGTTATTACAGTGTTATTTCAACTCAAACACATTCACGCTCGAATTGAAAGTAAAACCGGCGAATAACCCCCAAATATTTTCTTACTGCTATAAGTACACCACCACCGAATTTAACGGGAAGCTTATCATAATCTTGCATCCGTTGCATCCGTCGAAACACTGTGTATTCGGGAGGGAAATAGTCAGTTGATGTAAACGACTTATTTAACCAAATATTACTTAACGAAATAATATCGTAATCACTTAAAACAACGCTGTTGAAAAACATATTAGCCTTAGTACGCAGGCCACGGACGTTTTGATAAAACACTGAAAAATTCATTCGACGAGCTAGTTTGGCGTAGCTGTTCCACAATCCTCATTGCACCGTACAACGTCGATGATTGGCCTAAAAGGGAACCCACGAGCGAAACGCCTGATTGTTCCCTTTGTTGAAAGTCTTCTTTATTCATAGCAATGCAAAATGAAGAGTATAGCTTTCGTGGCTAGTTTTCAACTCCGTGCACGTAAAAGACTTCCCACCCAAAACTTGAGTTATCACTTCTCCAACATCGCTGCCTGAAGTGTCCGGTTTGAGACGCGAAACAAAACGCGTTGACAGAGGCAACTGCTTTGACGAGGAAATCGATCTTGTCATGTAGTGCCACCAACAGGTCGTTGGCACAGCCACACGCGCTGCAGTTTCCAACAACAGTGTCTCCCGATGCCGTGCCGCTGTCATTATGGGGGGCGTTTTTTCCGTGGCCGCACCAACTTCGTCGGAACCATTGCACTTCGTGCAAGATTTACACTTGTACGCACTGGTACCACTCTGCATGAAGTATTCATGGCCATCTCCAATGATATCTATGCACCTACAGCGAAAGCGGGTACCACAAGGCCCGGAACATCGCAGGAATTCCACCCGGGCGATGAGCGCTTTGGAGTATGCCGAGCACGCGCCCTTGGATTAGGCCATCGCACTCAAGAATGGCATGGCACGACATGATTGAATCGACTGCGTCACTCTTCCAAGCGTCATCGTGAGCAAGGCTTGCGGCGCTCTTTTTGGGTGCAGTTTTTAAATCGTTGAAAAAAAAATCGCAAATAATTGATCGATCAATACCTAAAAAATATCATTACCTTTTCGAAATATTTTTTTAATTGGTCTGGTTTTTTTTTTTTTTTGTGGTAATTGCCGTCAAAATTGCAATTGCAGCATGACCCCTAAACCTAATAATTGCAAGTTTAACATATTTTAGTTAGTTAGCCAACTTACCCATAGAGTTATTATAATGTACGCTAGAGGTTCAAGTGGCGCAAGTGGGCTGACGCAAATTGAAGCAGACAGTAACCAGTCGAAAATTAACTTACGGTAATGCATTTCTATGGGAAAAAGTGAGTGCATTTTCTCCCCGCGCTCAATCATAAGAGCAAATATCCCGAATAATTCGTACGTACTAAATAGCTTGGAACATTTCTCAGTCAGGCCGACGAAATAATTGGTCAGTTAAGTCGTTTTTCTTTCAAATTCATCGCATTAAAAATGGTGCTAAAACGGCCTCGTACGTGTATTTATGTGCACTGTCGGACACTGTTAGCGCGAACAGGACGTCGGCGCTTTTCAGCATGAGGGATATACGTGCCAAACGAACGAAGAACATCTGGAAATTAAGGGAGACGGCAAGAACTACGCAGTAACACTGTATCAGGTACTACCCGTGCATGCACGATCAAAATAAATTGAAGGCCACGTAATCTATTCTGACTTTAAATAGGTATAAGTACCGCTTTATTCTTTCTGCTCTGAGCGAAGATGTTCGTTCTACTTTCAAAATATCACACGCACGCTCGAAATCTTTGAGAACAAATGCCCGATAAAAGCTGCCCGGCAGAGAGAACAATACGATAAGACACCTTTCATAGCCCACATACTTTATTCGTTACGTTTTGAATGTTTTCATACGCTCATGCACGACAGGACTGGCATATTATCAATATATAAACGACACCGGAATGCTGCCGAGCCTTGAACACACTCTATATTCCTTTCGATTGTAATTTTGCTTTGAATCGTCGCTCGTTTTTACACACCTGCTGCGGAACACACGTTTGGGACTGAAATGTAGCGAAGTTAAACATCGCTTACTGATGAAGAAAAATGTGCTAACCAAAACAATTACGTCTTTACAGTGTTAATTAAGGTACATACTATTCGGTAGAACCCAAATAACCGAAATGTTCCGTGTTATTTTCCGTCGAAGAGACAAAATGCACGCGTGTTTTCCCATAGCGTTTTCCCATAGGAATGCACGGGGGCACCGCAAAAGTAGGCTGGTTGCTGTCTGCTTCAATTTGCGTCACGGAAGTCGCATAGACACTAACGCCAGTTGAACCTCTAGCGTACATTATAATAACTCTATGAACTTACCATGACGTCCGCCGAGCCCAACGTCACTAGAACACTCAGTTGGGAAACTCGCCGTCGAAACCTGGGCCGCTGGCGTCCACCGAGACCGAGCTAAATGCGACAACAGCGCCACTCTTTATCATTTGTCTGTACTGTGGTCACATTGAGCTTTTAGAAAGCATGTTTTTGCCTAAAAAACAACGGAAAAAACTCTTTTTGCATGAAATTTATTGGAGTTTAATACAAAATGAAGAGCGCGTGATGTTTTTAAAATTTTTAGTTTGCAAGGTTTTGTGGCACAATTAATATTGTTTTTATACAACCATGCCTCAGCGGTGCTTTCAGGTAGCGCGTCCCGACCTATGTGCATTTTAACTTCGGTAGTAAGACGCGGCGCGTCCGCTGGGGAGACGGGGCCGGCACTCCTGTAGCCTCTTCCGCTGCATCTGTTTCGGCGCCAAAATGGCCGATTAAAGCCAGAATGGACGTCACGTGCAGTTCCTCGAGTGGCCGCTACGGGAGAAATGGCGGCGTTGTGTTCGTCATTAGCTCGGTGCTTGAGGACAGATATCGGGGACACTTTTTCAGAGCAGTCTCTATGACTGTTTCCCAACTGAGTGGTTTAGTAACGTTGGCCGAGCCTGATGGATGCGTACTGAAGGAAACACTGGTAACTCTCACCTTTTTTTTATTTGTTCAAATTAAAATAAACAACTTGTATATTGTGTATTTGTATATCGCATATATATATATATATATATATATATATATATATATATATATATATATATATATATATATATATAAACGAATATGTGCAGATGAATGAACCGTACTTAATCCAATGAATTAAAGAATCCAAGTACTTGGATTCTTTAATTCATTGGATTAAGTACGGTTCATTCATCTGCACATATTCGTTTATAACCCCCTCGGAGACCAAGTACGATGACGTGAAGTGCCCGTGTTGTGTATATATATATATATATATATATATATATATATATATATATATATATATATATATATATATATATATATATATATATATATATATCTGTGTGTGTGTGTGTGTGTGTGTGTGTGTGTTTATTCGCATTTCAAGCGATCTCTAGGTGTCGCCACTATCGGGCAATTATGGCGGTGCAAAGCAGGTCGTGTCATTTCATTTGTGCCATCTTTGAACTGAAAAAATGTTTTGAACGATTTTCTCTCACTACGTTCCAACCTGCACCGACATGTTGGCCTAAGCAAGCTTCCAGAGACTCGACTTTATTCGGGGAAGCGATAAAAGGGATGCGGTGCCGAGTAACGTTCATCAACTCACAATGTTTGGTTCACGCGGCTGAATAGGTTGCGGTCGGAGCGACCTGGGCAATACGCTGATACGCCACTATAACGACAGAATCACCGGAACAACTCCTGCATCGCGCCAACCGCTTCCCGCTATAGTTCAGTCCGTTTTGCTGGGGTCGCCAAATAAACCCAAGTATTCAAAAACTCGACCAAATTCTACGGAATCGTTTATCAGTCATTTCCAATATACGTTTTGTTAGCCTGAAGGGAAGATATTATACGTATATAACCTTGATTGAGAACGAGCTCGCTTTAAGCGCACTATCTTGATCGAATAAAATTTGCATCGGTCATCTTTAGTGTACCGAGAATCGACACGTGTAAACGTACGCTGCATATTCTCATTACAATAAATAGCATTCACCGAACTTTGTATCGAGATTGGATTAGATTTATATCGGCCATATTGAAAATGCTTTTTTTATTGATTTGAGCGATACTACTTGGTGTATCGCCCTTGTTAAAACAAAAGCCTATAAAAAAAATTTCGGCGTCAAAGTTGCAGCTACATTAAGTCCGAATTTAGAAAAAACGTGACTTTGGGAGGAGGACGAAGGAGGGGGGGGGGGGGGGTATGTAAAGTTACATTTGGCTTGTTATGTCCCGTTGGAATCCAACATGAACGTGGCGCACGTACGCTACAGCCTATGCGGCGAGCAAGTGTTCCAAAATGCGTCTTGGGCGCTTCGAAATCCAAGGTTCGTCAGCTCTTTTACTTTTACTGCAAGTTCGTCCGCTTATTTCGCAGTGGTTGTGGTGACGTCAGAACGCCGAGCAGATCTGATTGGCTCTGATTCAAAGATAGTGGGTAGACCTCGAGGCAGCTTGCTTTGAGGTCTACCCACTATCCTTCAGTCAGAGCCAATCGAAGCTCGGTGTCGTTCTGACGTCACCACAATCCCGGCAAAAAAAAAGCAGACAAACTTGCGCTCCGCATACGATCAGACGGAGCCAATCAGGCGGAGCCGAAAGTGCGTCGTCATGGCGCTCGTCGTCTTTGTGCGCTTGCTCGCTCGGCCCAAACCAATCGCGCACCGAAAAAAAGAAAGAAAAAAAAATTGACAGATTTTGTTGCATTCACTTGGCACGATATTGGTCCGGCCTGTAACAGCGGACGCCCATAACACGGAGAGCGCCTTGACGCTGCAGATGCGTAGTCCGCAGAATTGTCTGCGGATCACGCAGACAGTGTACATACAGACAGTGTATTTTGTACGGCCAAAGCGACGGGACCGCCGTACAGTGGAAGAACCACGCCTCGGACTGTGTCTACATGATGTCTTTTAACGATGTAGCCTTTCGGAGCTCGTGTCGCAGAAAATCCGGCGTTGGCGGGGCCGAAAAATCCCATAATGCAACGCGAGCAGCCACGTGTGACGTCACACGTGACATCACACGTGTCATGCGCGCATTGCGTTGTGGGATTTACCCGCTAAACTTGGCGGACAAGTTTTCCCGACAATTTTAGCGGGTCGATAGGGTTGTGACGTCACAGCAGCGTGTGACGTCACGTGACACGTGGCGCTGCCGACTAGACCACACGCTTGCACGGCTTGGTGACGAGCGCGCGTTTATATGAGAAGGCGTTAGCGAACGGGACCCGATAACGCTATCGCGCTCCACTCTTAAAGGCGAAGCTTAAGCGTCTCCCAAGTTTTCTGTACAATGTACGAGCAGATCTGTGACCCACAGCTTAAGTGCGTTCCCTACATAGCAGTTAGGCCCTCGTGCCAAATATGGCAGCGTCGCAGCGTGCTTCGCTATACGGATAAAATGACTGTTATATGCTGTGTACTCGAGTGTTCAGTCTGAAATATAGATGAGCAGGTGCCAGCGTGTGTGCGTGTGTGTGTGTATGCGTGCGTGCGTGTGTCAAGTCGGTCACTTCTCGGTCTCGGCGTTCGTCGCGTGTTCCCGTCCTAGCTGTCATTCGCCTCCGGACACCGATTTATCGATTGGGCACTGCGCTAAAATCGGAACTTCGGAACGGCGCCGGCTACACGTGGATCGACATCGTGTGCCCTGTGCGCCCCGTCGGATTCCTAGGTGTGTAGACGTCGACCGCGCAATTGGAGCAGGCTCGCTCGACAAATTGCCGGAAGATTATTTGCTCAATGGAATGAACGGCCAGCGAACTTGACACAGTGTATCAACTTCGTTTTAATGCATCGTACGAAAGAAAGTGTGGCGGTCCTGTCACAATTGGTCGTACACAAAAAAATTGTCGACATACATGTTCCGAGCGTACATGTGCATGAAACAAACATTGTGTGAACATTCTTCGAAGGCGCGTCTGCAGGCAGACACTTCTATCGTTACGTCTTCGGGGAAGATCATTTGTTTTGTACGATCTGTGTACAGTGTTAATATTAAATCCGTCTTAAAAAGGGCTGCGGAACAATATTTGTCCTCTCTATAAATACCGCGTAAAATAATTCCCTGACGTTCGTAAACTACGGAACACGCGTTTTAGTAGTTTTTCTCATTACGCAGTGACTGTCGAAGAAGAAAATATTTAAAAGAAAATCCATGGCAGCGCCTTCACCACCTCAAGGTCCCTCTTCTTACAGTTGCGTTTGAGAGCGTTTGAGTGCGTTTGACCGCGCTGCGGCTGCGAGAAACGAGGACATCCCTGCTTCTTATGTCGCGTGCCACCAAGCTATTCCTTGAATTGGATTCCACGGTTCATACCAAGCACGGGTGACTATAGCTTTCGTTCCTCGCAGCCGCAACGCAGTCAAACGCTTTCGAACGCAACTGTGCGTAGGGGCCTTCATCTCGCAATTAGAACAGGGGGTCGCGTTATATGGCGTTGATTATATCGATATACCACCCAGAAAACAAGGCGCCTTCGCATGAAGTCATCGCTAGTGAATCCCCGACCCTCCCCAAGTGTCAAAGACGCTGAAGTTCGGCGAGAATTACGGCGAAGCTGGAGACACGCGTCCGTCTCGGCGTCTTCGGTATTGGTCTCGTTAATTTCTATGCATAAGATGTAGAAAAACTAATGTGCCTTTTTCAGGTTATGTGACAAACGGCGCAATATACAATTTGGATTTCAAATCAACCTCGATGTGTGGTTGAGAAAAGTTCAAAGACACACACACTCGCAGATTATTACTTCTGCTGCACGAGGCAAAGAGTGTCGTTGATGTTCTCCGGCAAGAGCGCTTTCCCTTGATTCTTAATGATATCTTAATGATATACATAAAAAGTAAATACACCCCCAAATTATTTATATATGCTCTGTAAATCGTTCTTGGCGTTTTTATCCTCGATAGACACTTCTATTCGCGACTCCAGCGACTTATAGGGGACGCCACTATCGGGCAAATATGGCGGTCGAATCCAGGTCGTGCCGTGCCATCTGCCAGCTCAACGCACAACGCTGGGGCACCAGCAAGTAAGCATTGGACTCAAAATTGGTTCTCCCGCGTTTTATCTTCCACGTTTCGAACCTTCGGCGATGTGTTGGGGTAAGCGAACTTCCAGAGGCTTGACTTTCTTTGAGGAAACGAGAAAAGGACTGCCCACTGTCCTTCCACGCTGCTGATGGACGTTGATAAACGCAGAATGTCTGGCTCACGCGGTTACGCAGGTCGCGTGCAGAGCAACCTAGGTCACAAGGCGATACTACGCTTACGACACAGTCACCGGTAGAACTGTTCTGCCGCGCAAACCACCGACAGCATGTAAACACGGAAGCCAGAAGAGACAAGCAGAGTTCCGGTCAGTTCACTGTTTTTTCCGCTAGGTGCCGTTTGTTTTGCTGGAGTCTAGAATAAGTGATTTGGAAGGGGTGGTTCCCGTTTCGACCCATTCCCAATTCAACCTTCCCGTTTTGCACCTTTCCGTTTCGACCCGGCTCAAAACGACCTTCTCGTTTCCTCCTTTCCCATTTCGCCCTATCCCGAAACAACCTTCGCGCTTCTGCCATCGTTTGTTATCAGTTGGGTCGGTTCGTTTGTATTGTTCGTTAACAGTTGATGAGGCTCATGTGTCCAATGTTTGTCTTCCCTGTTGACCTCACTTCTCCCTCTGTCGAAACAACCTTGAAGACATGGCACCGTAAGATAAACGTGGCGTCAGGGTGGCCACCCAAACATTTACAGCTTCATCGATTCGATCAAACGGGAAGAGGCTTTGACAAGTGTATCTTTGCAGCAACTTGCAAATAGTGGTGCCATGCGGGCCAGGGAGAAGAAGTGGGTCAGCAAGGACTGCGAAGTTCGAACTATCAGAACTGGAGTGTCGCCTTTCTGATGGCACGCTTTCCCGGTTCGACTTTCTCAACAAGGCGGAAGCATTTTCTGGTCCATGATGTTTTCCTGTGTGCGCGAGTGTTCAGTGTTTGAAATTGTAAACGAAAATAAAGTCTCGATCATATGCATGTCACCCTGTCTGATGTATTGCTCTCCAAAATATTAAAATAATATGATGTTTAAAATAATGTATGCAAGCAAATTGGGTAGACACGATGGCGACGCCAGTTTTAGCTTACACAATGTGCTTGGGTACGCAAGATTTCATTATTGTACTTAGCGCGAACAAGCCATCGGCGGTGTTGCTGTTTATTTCATAGAATTAAAAGGCTGCCATAAAAACTATTACGGTCTTTGGATGTGCTCATCTGAGCCAGTACACTAAGCCCTAACATTTGGTGCCTGCTAATACCATTTCGAAGTAAAAGTTAAAATAAAGCGACAAGGTCGTCTTTGCAGTAACGGTGTCGCAGAGTGTACAAAGACCCGGTTGCACGTAATGAGGATCATCTTGGAATAAAAAAAAAAAGTAAAAACACTTCAAGTGGTTGAAGTAAGAATAATATATTATTTCGAAGCGTGCCCGAAAAAGGTGCATATTTTTAGAATACATTGGCATGAAATAATATTTCAGAGCATATTTTCTTAAGTAGACCAGGGCTAGAATGATTAGACTTTTTGCGAAGAGGTTGTGATGCTCAGGGTCTTATACAAATGGGTTCAAAATGGACAGGTTCAAACGCAAAGGGTCTATTGGTATCGATTGAAACGGGACGGGTTGGAATGGGAGGGGCGTTTCGGGAATGGGACGAAACGGGATGGGTTCAAACGGAAAGGTCGTTTCGAGAATTGGTCGAAACGGGACGGGTTTAATCGGGAAGGTCGATTCGGGAATGAGTCGAGATGGGACGGGTTCAAACGGGAATGGGTTGTTTCGGGCTACACGCTTTGGAAGAGCCTTAAACATATTTCTGATTTTGAAGTTGATTAAAACAACTATGTGTTCCTGACACACATTTAAGGCCTGAAACATATATGTCTGTTTGTTCCTCTTTTATGTGATTAACAATTTTATGTGTATCTGGGCTGGACGAGAACAAAGTACACACCGGCGCGTGGCGGAACTATGACGGATTGCGCACGCAGACCGTCAGAAAGTGACCAATTAAAGCGGCCACGAAAAGAAAATGTATCGACCTCATAATCATTTCCTTATATTCATTAAAGCCCAAAGATAGTGTGTCCAATGTTTTGCGGCCAAATATTGTGTCCTGCGTTTATAAACCGCGTTTAAATTTTATATGTTTTGAAATTTAAATGAATTGATTACCAGTTTGGAGGCTCATCATGGCAGGCGTTGTTCAGTGTTATCGATGTACATTAAGGACTTCTATTATTTCCTAGAAAATACCCAGTTGATGCAGAGAGTCAGGGAGGCATTGGAGCTGAATCTCGTTAAGTTCCAATCGGGCTCAGGTATATCGGTAGAAATTTTCTTAACAATTTTTGAGTTTTATCTGAAGTCAACGGTGTGGAGTACGAAGGAAGAAAGTATATACAAAAAGAAGGTGTTTGTACAGGGCCATCAGTCGCACCGATTTTAGCAGAAGTTTACTTAAACTCTTTGGATCGCGCAGTGCACGATAATCTGCAGGAGTTGTCCCCGGGTACGGCAATTGTGAGAAGAGATGTAGATGACATCTTAATATGCACGTTTAGGGAAGGTCTAACAGAAACCATAGAAGGTGTGATAAGGTCAACGGCTCGAGAATTTAGGTTTACTGTGGAAAAACCGGAAGATAATGTTCAGCAGTTTCTCGATTTACGTATTCACGTAAATCGAGGGTTATGTTGGGAATATGGTAAAGAAAAATCGAAACCAGTTTTGCCAAGAATGAGTTGTCATTCGAAGACCGTAAAGATGGGGATTGTAAAGTCCTTCTTCAGGAACGCGTTAGAAACGTCATGTGTCCATCATATCACGGAATCAGTAGAAAGCCAGTGGAAAAGGTTGATTAGTGTAGGTTATGATGATAGTTTTATAAAAAGGCAATTAGAATTGTTTATTAAAGGCAGGAGAGAAACCGAAGAGAAATCGAAGAGCCACTTCGCTGTAATCCCATATATCCATGACATCTCTCACAACCTGAAGGCATGTGCGAGGCAGTTTGGAGTAGACAGGTCTTTAGTTTAGATTTTATATTAAGTAAACTGACGCCATTTCAGACAGGTGTGAGTGAGTGCAAAAAGGCTCATCGGGAAAAGTCGGTATGTTACCAGACAGGTGTTGTGTATGAGATACCATTGGAGTGTGGATTTAAGTATGTAGGACAGACGTCAGGCTGCATAAATGATAGATTAAACGAACATAAAAGAAATGTAAAGAACAATGCACAAAACTTGGAAATTGTAAAACATATTCATGAATGTAACAACTGCACGGCCCTCTGGTCGGAAACGGAAATAATACACAAGGAAAGGAACGATGTAAAGAGAGTAGTAAGGGAGACAGTGCGGATAAAGTCTCTAGGCAACTCCATAAGTCAGCCTTCACTACAGTTTGGAAGCAATTCAAAAGGCTTTCTAAAAATGTAATCTTTATCGTTTTTTTTTTATTAGGTTGTTTAAAGTGCGACCTGCTTGTTTTTTTTTTTTTGTTTTTTTTTTGCTTTGTGTGGTTCTTAAATGTATTGGCCCACCTACCGTTTCAGTGTGTGCGTGTGTCTGTTTTTTTTATGTGGAGAGGGCGAGTTATGATTCAGAGGTATGAACTGTGTTTGGAAAAATAGGGGAAGAGATTCTTTTGTTCAAGTTTGAAGGTCATTGGATGTTGCCTTATCGCCTCGACTTGTAAAGGTTGTCAACGTTCTTGCATTGTGTGGTGAAGACTGTGGCGCTTGAACTGTATAGATTTCGTCCTTTTGGTGTTTTGTGTTGGTGGAAATGATTTTGAGATTGAGACTATATAAGAAAGTGGACTAAATAAACCAGTTAGCTGAGTTTGAGACGTCGTCCTGTCTATTTTCTGTCCCTTCTACGTTTTGATGTTTCTTCTCTACCCCAGTTTCAGGTTAATTCAACATGGTTAATGTTTTGAAGATTGTGAAACGACCATACCACACTGTGTGGAAACCAGAGGCCACAAAACGTCATCATAACAAACTTATGAAGTGGAACAGATATTCAACTTTATTTAATGTTCAAACAACAGATTGAAAATGATAACAAGTCATAATTTTGACGCTCTTATTATTAGCATGATAATGCATCACTTGATTGCGTTTCGGTTTAAAGTATACATCCGGGCCTTCTGCCGGTTGTGAGCCATAGCAACGGTGGCTGTGGTCGCTCTGTCCGCTGCTCGTTTGCTTGTTGTTTCTCGGCTCCTCATCCTCTCTTCGCAGAATGTTTAGGTTGTGGTTCGTGTTTATCGTCGTTCGCACGTGTGGTGTGCGCGTGTCCACACTCGCCATGCCAACAGTGTGCGTTGTGAGACACTGCTACAAGACGTGCAGTAGCGCAGACAACACACAGTTTCATAACCTGCCGCGCTAGCCAAATTGAAGAGTCCTGTGGCTTAAGCAGCCTTGAGTGTCTTCCTGTATTTTTTGCCTCTAGCTCTGTTGCGTCGTCAATATATATTTTGGGAATCGTATTTCGTAAATAGGTTTCACGATATGTATGGCAAGGAGGTGTCCAGTCCATTATTGAATGCACTGTAAATTATTCCCAAGTTCAAGAGCACAACTAGGTTTCAACTTTTAATACTACGGCGTAAAGTCGTACCAAAATCGGGTATTGTAGGCGACTTACCATACTTCACAGTAACCTTTCGATTCAATGAAAACATATGCGTCTGGGATAAACGAATAGATGTTGAGTCGCGTAAACACGAAGTTTCACACGTTAATCTAGCATTTCTTTTATTGTTTCGTCGAAATTAAATAACACAATTTTGCATTTTCGGTACATGAAAATAAAAATGGATTGCACGAAGGATAAAAAGATATATATTCTCGTTTCGCGATGGAAAGGGCTTATTGCCAAAACAACGCGAAAATAATATTCTCAATTTAATGGTTCAAACCGGTTGGAACCATTATTTTTGCTCTTCGGAACTGAGGCGGAACTGAACCGAAAGCCGTGAACCCGAACCCGAACCGAACCAATAAATATTTCGGTTCGACACTCTGCGCCTTGAAGCATGTGTAGCGAAAGCTCGCGTTGCAGAATCCGGGGATCCTGAGTTCAAACCCCATCTCTGCCCGTCCCTGCAACAGACAACAGAATCGGAATGCCACTTTCGGGATTCGAATAGCGAAGGTTGCGTTAGATTGATCTTTATCTGAGGTTCTCGAATTACCGACGGGTAATTAGGCTAATTGGCGTGACGCTCTTCCGCGATTGCATTGTAACGAAGGACGCGGACAAGGCCGCCGATATGGGCAATGAACGGAAGCTATCTCGATTGCCTATCTGCTTCTATTGCGTACGAGCAGTCTAGGAAATCGGAGCAGCGAAGCGCCCGGCGGGCGATGGAGCCGAACGACGTTACGCTTGCGCGGCGGAACCACGTGAAGCACTTCCGCAAAGCGTTGCAAATTAATCTTTTTGTCCCCTGCAAGGTTCGCAGTATATTCTTGCTTCTCCGCTCTCTTTCGCGTACTTTGGCTCTATTACTTCTTGGGAAACCACGAGGTGTGTTGGACAGCGACCCGACTACTCGGTTCAACTAGACTAAATTTGAGACAATATTCTGTTTTAACAGCTTTCATTTTTTCTTTTTCAAGACAAGATTTTGAGTAACGTGGAATAAAGGTAAATTTGTCCTACCTGGCAAGGAATTGCTACCCACTGCATTGCTCATCAGGCTTCAAGGACAAAAACAACATCAAATAAGAAAAATAGAGAGAAAAGACAAGATATATAAGCTATAAAACAGCAATCCATAACAAAAAGGAAACGTCAAAGTTTGCACTACGGTTATTTCAAAAAGTTATACAGGATTACACAAATCAAAAAGTATAAGAATGAAATTTAAAAAATACACACATCAAGCATACATATAGAGTAATACATTCTTAAAATCAAGCAGACAAAGTAAGGAATATGTTAAAAATATTTAGTGCGCATGATATATATATATATATATATATATATATATATATATATATATATATATATATATATATAGGGTGTTTTTTTTAAGCTTAACAGATTTGTTTAAAAAACGCCGTGAAAGTTACACTTATGCCGCTTGTGGAAGTGAGTTATACAGCCAGGGGGGCATATTATAGGGGGCTAATCGTAACAATCAGTCGGCTAACTAATTAAAACTGGTTAATTAACTTTTTAATTAATGAACATATACATATGGTTCCAACTAGAAACTTGCTCAGCGTCATCGAAAACCCCAAAATCAGTCATTTTCAGAAAAACTTTGAGCGCGTGAGAAGCGTAGTAGTGCACTAAAGTTACCACTCGTGGAGCAGGTACAAGGCTGGGGCTAGGTAAGAGACGAAAAATTCATGCGGGCGCCTTACCGCAACCTCTAGCTTTGTACCTCGCACTCACATCTACAAGTTACACTATATATATATATATATATATATATATATATATATATATATATATATATTCGTGACTTTCCGTTCACTGTTCCTAGACTGCCGGCACTAACCACTGCAAGATGCCGGCTGTCGTGACTTTTAGACTGTTGGCCCTAAAACTGGCGCTCAACCAGGACGTATAGTCTTCGCATTATATCTATGCGGGCGGGTGTTCGAGCCCATCGATATTTCGTGGAAGGAGTTTTCTCGCTCATTGAAAACTTAATCGGAAATTTATACTGTTATTTAGATGACAGAACTAGTACAGCCGTGCGTAAAAGGAACAATAGGGATAGAAATTCGGGGATGAACATGCTGCCAGTCGTCGTTGTGGACTGCCAAGGCGACACCGGACGTGTAATCACGTCCAACTATATCAAACAGAAAAGCAACACACCGTTTTGTTTTTTCTTAAATTACCATTTGTTGTCTTTTTTTTTTCTTTTTTTTTGCTTTAGGGATTTATGTTTTACCGCCCCTTTCAGTAGACAACCCATCCGAAAACTACCCGCGCAGTAAGCTTCTTTGCAGCACTTCAAAGTTAAAGGCGGAGCACGCTTTACAGGAGCAAGCTTCGTACGTCGTTACAGATGCGTATAATCATCGCCGAAGGTGTAATCTGTCTTCCGTCCCACAAATTGCACGCAGTATTATAAATTTACAAGTCCCCGTACGTATTCGCGCAGAATACTATGAGCGCTCATGTAAATTAACGGTTTTATAAAAACCCACGCCTTCTCAGCCACGACTCCTCGGACGCTGCAGAACGGAGCTGTCGGGATTTATCATAGGTGGCCTCCAAAATCTGCTATTATCGATATTTTTAACACCTCCAAAGTAACCAAAGTCGACAGTTTCAAAGTCGACAAAAAAGCTGCTGCCACGCGCACGAAGCTTGCTCATTGTAAAACGTGCTGCCTCCTTCATTTAAAAGCCCCGCAAGGAAGCTTTACCGCGCTTTAGAGGCCGACGCACGGAAGTTACCTTATCAAAAGATACATAAGGCACATTAAGGAGGAAGATTAAGTAAAATTTATGCAAGGTATAAGGAGAGCATTAAAAGTTCCAAATGCGCAATCTTTCATAAGCAATTAGAATTAGGTATTAAAACATCAACTCAAATCGTTGAATTGCGAACCCGCTGCAGGGTTTTCTCGCGTGCGGGAAGACTACAGTTCACATAATAGCGTGACCACTGCATAGTGGCAGCGGTCACGCCATAAAATTGGATGGTGAGATCACTATCACGTTTAAACAGTATTTAGCGATATTCAATTTTTTTGTTTTTTAGAAAGTGTTATCTGTGATTTTGTTGATCACGTTGACTAAATCAGGTTAAAATGGTCGACCTTACAAAAGTAGGATAGATATTTTCAAACGTTATATTTTTGCTTGAAGCTATTGAAGAGTGAGATGGTATTCTATAACGAAAAATAAGCATGTCATTAACAGTTTGAGTATGTATTATTGGTGCTAATTTTAAAATATTAGGCTCTCATAAAGGTAAATTTTAGCTAAGGGAGGAAAGTTTACTACACATTGCAAGTTACCTCATTTTATGTCGTCGACGCGGTTTGTTTGGTTTTTATCTCTCAGAGCTGCAACTATTTTGTCTCACTTCTGAAGAATAAGTGGGTGCAGGAGTTATTTTTTCTTCCACCTATACTCGTATTCAACTAAACACCGTAGCAAAAGACAAAAAAAAAAAACAGAAAAAACACGATTTTTTTAAACGTTACTAATTGCCCCTTTCATGTGTTTAATTAAGATATATGTAGTTACATCGTAAATTAGCTTTGTGTTATTTTAACAAAACGTATGCGTTCCAGACGTTAAAAGTATCGTTTCTTCCCTCGACAACCCTGTCTTGTAAGAACTACTTCGCGCAACGCATTAAATACGCAAAAAAAAAAAAAAAAAAAAAAAAAACTTTTTTTTTTTTTTTTGGGGGGGGGGGGGGGGGGGGGGGGGTAAACAAGCATAGATTTTACGTCTCCTTGGAATGAGAAATCCTAACGACACTGCAGCTCGGACCGTTTGAAGGAGGTTGGAAAAAGTCTGCTTCTACTTTTCTTTTTTTTTTTTTGGCGTACTTGTTTTGAATTTTTTTTTTTTTTTTTTTTTGCCCGAAGAACGTTTTCGGCTCTTTCCTTGCCAAACAAGAAGACGCTTTGCCGGAACGATTGGTGCCTCGTGCGTTCCTTATTTTTCTTAGGGACATCATTTTTGGCGAGATAAAACTCTCTAAATCAATTATTGCTCAGAGATGTTAGGTCTTTTTTTTTATCGTGACTAACAATATTTTTTACCGATTGGCACCTTTTTTTTTCTAAGGTAATAGTTTGATCCCGCAAAACATTCGATGTTGCACTTCATAGTATCACTCAATTATTCACCCTATATTCTGGGGACGCACACTTTTAATGGGCCGCCTCGGCGAAAATGTAAATCCGAACCCGCGGAAATCCGTATCCGATCCGGATCAGCAGCCCCTGGAATCCTCACTCGATCCGCAATCCGCCAAATATGATTCATTTTTTTTTTATTTGCATCCGCCAGTTGACTGTGGATATCCGCTGACAATCCAGAGATAACCCGCGGATAATCCAGGGATAATCCGCGGATATGCAGGGCTCTAACCATATATACAGTATAGTGTTTCTCAGTTGCGAACTCATAGAGCGAAAATTGAAAGGACGAGTACAAACACAACGTTACCACATCAGTCGGCGACGCTTTCTAGAAGGAGGTTAATCTCATTCGTCAAGACAACGCTCAATGTGACGAACCTAAAAAAAAAAAAAAAAAAACGCTCGCGAGCGATGAGGCGTCAAGTGAGATGTGTCGGCACAGTTCACAACGGCTCCACGCCCGACTAACCAAAACTTTCCTTTATTCTCTCGTCCGTGCAAAAAGAAAGGAAGCTTCAATGGGAGCAGAAAACGGTATCTCCCATGAGGAGAAAACGGCCGGCGATTTCATTCGGAGTAAATGCCAACGCGGCAATGGCCCTGTTTGCCTGGCTGCACGCGCGCGGTCTAGGACACCCAAACCGCGCCGCTGGAACAAAGAAACACAAACAGCAGCGACTGCAGCAGTGTGGAGA